>NC_083467.1:29929001-30259001 GCF_030014155.1 Tachysurus vachellii | reverse complement strand
TCTGATGCCTCAATGATTTCAGTGTTGGAATTTTATATTTATTGATTCGCCAACGACAGCAAAATCTAATTTTTAGGTTTTCTATAGAAATATCTAATCAGAGAAGGTGAACAGTGACAAACATCTCATCATTAATTCACTAGTTTATTATGCTAGTAATCTCCAATTATATATATATATATATATATATATATATATATATATATATATATATATATATATGTATACAGTATATAAATATACAGTATACATATATATATATATATATATATATATATATATATATATATATATATATATATATATATATATATACATATATAGAGTGAGTGAGAGAGAGAGACAGTGAGAGAGAGTGAGAGAGAGAGAGAGAGAGAGAGAGAGAAATGTCTAAATGCTAAAGTCTCAGCTGTTACTTTCACTATCTTTCTGAAGATGATGAATGATGAGACATTTTATGAAATCTGGAAGCTGATCATGTTTTTTTTCTTTAAATGAAGAATCTAAAAGACATCCTGTAGTGGTGCAGATTAAAAACTCCACAAGAAAGGCTTCAGATTTCTGTAAGAAATCCTGAGAGTATGTCAGACACACGGCTCCTGTTCATAAACTCGGTCGGCTTTTATACGACACAAACCTCAGAGCGAAGGAGAGAAAGAGAGAAAGAGAGAGAAAGAGTGGAGAATTTCTGATAGAAAGCTCTGATCCTTCATTCTAAACTAGATTTTTAATTAAATGTCACCTCGGAGCATCATGCTGCTCTCCTGAAAACACACAGATCTATAAAAGACTAACTGTAGATAGTTTTCATCCTGATACATTTGGTTATTTTTTATTTCCCCGTCGTGTTGGCCCAGATTTCACTAACGTTAGTGCGGAGGCAGAGTGGAGCAGGAGGATTACTCCGAAACCGCTAATGTAATCGCTGCGATTGAGCTAAACCCCGAGCCATCGCTTATGACTATGTGTAGAGATTAGAGCTGTCCCCATCCATCTGTCACACCGCTGATCTGTGTGTGTGTGTGTGTGTGTGTGTGTGTGTGTGTGTGATGCTCTCTGCATATGGCATATGGCATCACTTGCCTTCAAAACCAAAGTTTTACTGACAAACGACACACACACACACACACACACACACACACACACTAAATGATCAACTTGTGTAAGATGTGTAAATGTGTAAGATATTTATAAATAATTACTTTCTCTTTGTTTCACATCATTTACTGAAAAGTCATAAAGTAGAATATTTAGTAAGATATAAAACACAATGGTGAAAATGTTAACACACATTTTATTCATTTAGAATTTTGGCAAAAACATGTTGTGGAATGTATTTATACTGTTATAATGTTTAGAATATTGTATAAATATAACAACATATATTTTATAATGTTTTCACAATTTTATTACATAAAATTTATTTATAATTTAATTTATTTGATATATTTTATTAATTTTATGTGTATTAGAAGATTTCAGTTTCAGTTTCTTTAATTTAAAGTGAGTTTGTTTGTGGAATAATTACATGACATAAATGATTGATTTTCTTATATTTATATATAATGTAATATATATAATGTGTGAGTGTGTGTGTGTGTGTATTTACATATTTGCATAATTTTTTATTTTTTGTAAACTATTACAGATTAAATCCACGTGAAAAAATATTCTAAAGTAATTTCTGCTGATTTTTATCAATAATAATAAATTTTTCTTTAATACATTTTTTAAATATTAAAGCTCCCAAACACACACACACACACACACACACACACACACACACACAAACACTCTGTATCTCTTACCAAGTTGCCGTTTCTGCACAGCGGTCCTCTGAAAACTCCTTTGATGTTGCGGAAGTGTCCATTGCTGAGGTGTGTGGAGCTGATCACGATGTAATAGCACGCCATGTGGGAACATGTAGACACACACACACACACACACACACACACACACACACACACACACACACACACACACACACACACACAGAGTAAAACAAGTGGAGTTTCTGCAGATGTCTGGTTGCTCTGCGTCTCGTTCAGGTTAAAATCCTGCGCGTGCTTTAGGAGGCTGGGAGATTCCCGTCATCTCTCCATCATCTCTCTATCATCGGCACGTTATCCGTCTGATGAAACTGCTATGTGCTGTTCCTTTTCTTTTTTTTCCCCAAAAGAGACAAAACTAATCCCTTTATCTCCTCTGAAGTCCTAACGTATAGTAAGAGTCTGGTTCGTGTCTCACTGACGGCTCTGCGCCACGTGTGGACCGTGTGTGGTGTGTTCATCTGCTCCGCTCGCTGCCCGTGGAGTGTGTGTTCGAAGCATGATGTCAGAGAGAGAGAGAGAGAGAGAGAGAGAGAGAGAGAGAGAGAGAGAGAGAGAGAGAGAGAGAGAGAGAGAGAGAGAGAGAGAGAGAGAGAGAGAGTGTGTGTGTCTGTTTCAGCGAGCGCTGCGGTGAAGAGTGAATCTATCGCGCGCTGCTTCTACAGTTCCACTGAGTCAGCCGCTGTTTCGTCTCAGCCTAGCACACACACACACACACACACACACACACACACACACACACACACACACACACACACACACACACACACTGTTGTGTCTGATGTGTTTCATTCACTTAATGAATGAATAATGAGAGGATCATCACTGTAGAGTTTATTATTTATAAAGGAAGTGACCGAAAAATACAGGAAACAGAAACAAAGACAGCTTTCAGTTTTCATCTGACAGACGACGGTAGTAAAATAAAGAAGGGATGGAGGGAAGAAAGAAAGATGGTATGGTAAGGATGGTATGAAGCAGAAAGAGGGAATCAAGGAAAAGAGAAAAAAGGAAAGAAAAAGACAAAACAAAGGAAAAACAATTAATTTTATCAGATAATAAAGGAGAACATGGGAAAGATAGAGAAAGAGTGAAGGAAGAACAGACTAATAAAAAGAAAGAGAGAGAATATAGAGCTCAATGACATCAAAATATAAAGAGACGGATAGAGAGAGAGACAGATAGAGTGAGAGAGAGACAGAAAGAGGCCGATAGAGTGAGAGGAGAGGGAGAGAGAGAGAGAGAGAGAGAGAGAGAAACCCCCAATCTGTCAGTGAACATGTTGCGCTGCTGCTGGAGGAGTGAAATCCCTCGTTCCTCCTCCTCTTTTCCACTTTGAGAGAAGCGATAACGCCTTGTAACTTAGCAACAGAGTTTCTGAATCAATTCTAAATGGAGTACAGTAGAGCGGAATGAACGAAGGAGAGAGAGAGAGAGAGAGAGAGAGAGAGAGAGAGAAAGAGTGAGAGACAGAGAGAGAGACAGATAGAGAGAGAGAGACAGATAAAGTTAAAGAGAGAGAATGAGAGAGAGAGAAAGAGAGAGAGAGAGAGAGAGAGAGAGAGAGAGAGAGAGAGAGATGGGAGGATGTTCCAGATTGCCAACAAATCAGTTAATATGTATTTAAAATTTTTAGCATCACAAACAGAAAACAAACAAACAAACAGTAAACAATGTAATAAGGTGTTTAATAATTAATGAAGTCTGTGTTTAAGCTTATTTAATTTATTACTCTAATGTCACAACAATTTACATCAAATCGACTTCACGTGTCCTGTGATTGGCTGAAGCTGTTTAAACTCACAGCTCACTTATTATTATTATTATTATTATTATTATTATTATTATTATTATTATTATTATTATTATTTGCACTCTGTGACTTTTCCTGCGTTTGATTGGATGTTTTCTTTCCTAATTGTTGCCCTTTTCACTTCATGCTGCTCTTTTTTCCCTCCATTTTGCTCCATCTTTTCCCAGATGTAGCAGTACATTTCTCCCATGATGCTTTTCTCTCATTTCTCTGCGTGCTTCGTTTGCTTGGAGTTTCAGATCTGTCAGTGCTGTGCTGTTTTGACAGAAGAGCTTGTTTAAGGAAAGCTCTGTGTATTTCCTCTTGGACTTTTGTCTCCTGCTTTATGTTGTGATGAAAAGAAACAAGAAACTTCACTCTGTGTTCTACAAAGTTCACTACCTCACAGCAGTTACACAATACCTCACAGCAGTTACACAATACCTCACAGCAGTTACACAATACCTCACAACAGTTACACAATACCTCACAGCAGTTACACAATACCTCACAAAAGTTACACAATACCTCACAACAGTTACACAATACCTCACAACACTTCCACAATACCTCACAAAAGTTACACAATACCTCACAACAGTTACACAATACCTCACAGCAGTTACACAATACCTCACAACAGTTCCACAATACCTCACAACAGTTCCACAATACCTCACAGCAGTTACACAATACCTCACAACAGTTCCACAATACCTCACAACAGTTCCACAATACCTCAGAAAAGTTACACAATACCTCAAACAACAACAAAGTTGGACCCAAATTAGCTCTTTGTGTTTGGAAAGTCCACAAGTGTTCAATGAAGCGCAAAGATGAGACATGAGCACTGGTGTGAGTTGCGTCCATACTGCTGCACCATAAGAAACACATTGTTCTACTTTATTTATTTCTGATTTGTGTAAAGTTCAAGACTTAATTTCTTAGCTTCCTTTTTGTCAAGTATATAATGTAATATCAACTTTGACCAGAAGAGGCAGTAGATTAGTTTTTCTTTCTCTACACAAACAGTGGATAATAATAAGGAGAGTGATTGTCTCATGTGAGAAACACATATACTTCAGAGAAAATGGTGGACAGGTCATGAGCGACAGATAGAGTATGATCCTGCTGACTGAGTTACAGAATCAATACAGTATAAAAAAAAGCCTAAGCTTTGGAGCGACCCAGGGATTTAAACTCATAATCCACCAATCAGTCGCTCAGGACCTTCACCTCAGAGCCTCTGCTGCTGCTGTGGTTATTTAATATCCAATTAAATAAAGGATTGAAAATCACACACACACACACACACACACACTCACACACACACACACACACACACACACACACACACACACACACACACACACACACACAGATTGTCCTCACAATCATGAGGTAAGGAATAAATTCATCATATAGAACAAAGCACTACATACAGGAATAATAAGAATCATCAAATAAACCTGAAAGAAAATAGAGCAACAGAGAACTGAAGAGAAAAATACAGGAGCGAGAGGCAAAAATAGAACAATGTAGGGAGAAGATGTAGCTAGAACAAGGGACAAAAATGAAATAAAGGAAACAGAGCAGTGTGGGAGGAAATGACAGACACAACCATTTTGTTTATAATCCTTAAAGTTTTAGGATTAAATCAAATGAATGTATAATAAATGTTCAAAACCATGACATAGTGCTGTCAGACTCAGGGTAAGTATCTAGTTATCAGCTTCTTATTCCAATTATCCAGGATTTAGATATGTTATTATTTAGTTTTGAGTTGTTTACAGTTGAAGATAAAGTTGAGTTTCTGTAAACAAATTGAAAGTCATTATTTTTATATAAAAGCTCGTTCTGTGTTTTATTCTGAGATAAAATTAATTTCAATTTAATTCAAATTTATTTGTATGGCGCTTTTTACAGTAGACATTGTCTCAAAGCAGCTTTACAGAACATAAACATAGAACAAAAGGTTAATATAAAGAATAATATAAAGATTAATATAATAAAACATTCAAGATTAATATTAGATATATTTAAATGTGTTTCTTTTTATCCCCAATGAGCAAGTCTGAGGTGACTCAGGTGACTGTGGGGAGGAAAAACTCCCTTAGATGGTAAAGGAAGAAACCTTGAGAGGAACCAGACTCAAGGGGAACCTCATCCTCATCTGGGTGACACTGGGGGTGTGATTATAAATATACAGTCTGATAAATGTTGTAGTGATGCACAAGATCACATGCAGTTGGCATCTCCTCTTTAGTATCGCAGTCTGACTGGAGCTGGATGCCTCAGGATCCTCACAGAGTTGCCCTCATCTCAGTGGAGGTCCAAAATCTTCATGGCACATACAGTATAACTGTATTTATTCTGTAAACCGTCACCAGATCAGTGATTCAGCATGTTGACCTGTCTTTAGGATCTGTCTCTCTGTCCCAACAACCAGTCACCACCCTGTCACCCTCTTTTACTGTCTTATAGTCCTGTCTCACTGACCTGCCACCTGTCTCACAATCATCTGCCTTGTCTCATGGACCTGCCACCCTGTCTCACTGAAGTGGTATCCTGTCTCACCTCCTTGTCTCTATGAAGTGGTATCCTGTCTCACCACCCTGTCTCTCTGACTGGTTTATGCTGACTCAAAGGTCATTGAGACACCCCATGACTCCTCCTGGCCTTTTCCAACCTTGAGTTGTGCCACATGTGGACCTTTTGCCCAGAGTCCAGGATCTCTTTCTGACACTGTTGTTGCATTTGGAGAGCAGGACATTATTGGGGAGTTCTGTCTCAGTTCCCTGGTGTACTGGGTCAGTGTTTGGTTCATGCTTAGTTTACTTATACCCTGGTGTGTCATGTCCTGTTGACACACTGTGCTTTCACCTGATCTTGTTATTGTTCTTTGAATAACAGCATGACAGCTGACACAGTCTGAAATTTAAAGATAATAACGTCATGGTTTTGGAACAGATTTGAGAAACGAAAAATGTAGGTCCTCCATCTCAGGATGTGTCATTGAAACATTTTCACTGCTAAGATAGTGTTAAAAAAATGTGAGTGTAGCGGCTGTGATACAATATGAACAGTGTCATCTCCTTCACACATCAGAAATAGAGCTGTATGTGATACTATTACACATCCTCAAACAGAAGTGGAAGAATGTCTTATTATCAGCACAATTGCCACAGCAACTACAAAGGTGGATGCTAAAAATACTCAGCAAGTGCAGTACAAAGTATACAGCTCTGAGTCGAGTGAGAAATGGAGCTGAGCATCATGTCAGTAAGAAAACAGTCTCAGCTCAGAGAGAGATTTTGAATTTGGGTCACATTTATGGAGCAAAATTAAAAGCTACAAATTCTAATGTTGGCCTGCTGAACTTTATTCTGCAGCTCTGTGAACTATAACCAGTCTAAAGAAACTCTAGAGAAGACACATCTCACAGTCCTGAGAATTTTATTTGATGGACTTCATTGAGCTTATGGAGCACCATGTTAACATTTTCACAGACAATAATTCATTCAGTCATTATTTACATTTACATTATTTCCTGTTCAGTGTCACCCAAATGAGGATGAGATTCCCTTCTGAGTCTGGTTCCTCTTAAGGTTTCTTCCTCATATCATCTCAGGGAGTTTTTCCTCATCACTCTCACCTCAGGATTGATCATAAGGAATAGATGTTAGAAATAAATAGTAACTTAGTTTTAAATTAATATTTAAAATTAATTTTAGACTTTAAATGTTTTAATTTATTCTTATTGTTATTCTTAGATTTTTTTTTCTCTTGTGTTTCTATACTTCTGTAAAGCTGCTTTGAGACAATGTGAATTGTTAAAAGTGCTATACATATAAATGAAATTGAATTGAAATAAATAAACAAAAGGAAAAAATAAACCGATAAACTGATATCATCATACCCTTTAATAATGTTTCATTTTCAGTAAATATTTATTTTAATTCTAATTACATATTGTCATGATTCGGTCTGCGAGGTGGATGAACACAACATGCAAAATGTCTAGTGTAAGTTTATTTACAATGCGTTTCAGTGAGGAAAAAGTGAGAGTCTTTTTTTATTCAATACAATTTATTTGTATAGTGCTTTTAACAATTCACATTGTCTCAAAGCAGCTTTACAGAAGTATAGAAACAATATATTTTTTTATGTTTAAAGTTTAAGTTTTTTAAATAGTAATAGTAAATTAAAGTTATTATTTATCTCTAACATTTATCCCTAAAGATTAATCCTGAGGTGAAAGTGGTGAGGAAAAACTCCCTAAGATGATATGAGTAAGAAACCTTGAGAGGAACCAGACTCAGAAGTGAACCTCATCCTCATTTGATTGACACTGGACAGGAAATAATGTAAATGTAAATAATGTCAATGTAAATTATGTAAATAAAACTAATGTAAATGTAAATAATGTTCCTTCTCCAACGGTTTGTAATCAAATTGGATTTAAGCAACCAAGAGCTCCTGAGGAACCAGACCATAAAGCTGGCTGACACAACAATGGTTCAAAGACCTTGTAACAGATTACAGGTGGCCCCGTCCACAGAGTCACAGGCTGTCTTTGCAGATCAATCCGAACAGTGTGGCTGCATAAGGGCCAGCTTGCAAAATTTGGATGTCTAGAAGCAGTTCAGTGATGAGGCAGGACCCAGGAGGCTGGCAGCTTGTGGCAGGCTCAGGGTGCATCGTACTCTGTGTCCAGCGGTTTCTCTGTAATAGAGGGGAGAAAGGAACACACGCTAGACCTTTTTGTGGCCCCGCCCTGCAGCCATGTGCCTCCTGACTATACAAAAGACAGTGGG
The DNA here is from genome assembly GCF_030014155.1 of Tachysurus vachellii. Classification (NCBI taxonomy): domain Eukaryota; kingdom Metazoa; phylum Chordata; class Actinopteri; order Siluriformes; family Bagridae; genus Tachysurus; species Tachysurus vachellii. The sequence goes on along the minus strand of NC_083467.1, from coordinate 30,250,563 downwards.
TGCTGAAGATTTGCTGTCTGTTCAACACCCAGCACTGTAGTAGCAGGAGGAACGGAAAAATGTAAGGTGGCACCTCCACCAGTGTAAGATGGCGGTGCAGGGTTCGTCATCACAATATGTATTTGAACTATAGTCATCTAGTCATCTATGGAAGCTCTAGTGTTTCTGTACATTCATTCTTAAATTATCTGCATGTTTTATTTTTATAAAAGACTAAAGGAGTGAAGCTGAGTATGATGCTAAAAGCAGGTTTAGCATCGAGCTGAACTTCAAGCTTTCCATCTCTTATTGATGAAATGTTTATCCCTTAATACCAAACTCTGTTACTCCTGGAACAGAGTACAGTTTAAAGCAGCTTTATGTACCAAAGGAGGTCTATAAACTAATATTCAACTCTATCAGCTAAAGGAGAACTAAATGTTGTCAGAATTTTACAGATATAAGACTTTTCTTCAGTGTTGTGGCTTAACGTCTCCATTATGCTGGATCCTCTTAAACTGTTTAAGTGAACAGCATTGTTAAGAAAACAGTGTTAAGCAGAAACAGTGTTAAGCAGACCATTAATATTTATTAAGAATGTCACAGGATAAATAAATAAACGATTAAATGATTAAATAAATAAATAAATAAATAAATAAATAAGTTGCTTATCTCAAAGCATCCTCTTTTAATTACAATAATCCAAATACAATACATTAACATAATGTAGCTATGAGGGGCAATTTGTGGGTCGACATCATTCACAAACAGCGCTCCCGGTGGCCAGTGCCAACCAAGTTACATAAAACTGTACTGATTCTCTCCACTATGTCATGAGTTCCAAGTGAGTGAATAACTTTGGCTCCGCCCCTATAGAATTGACCGTCATGTGGAGTCTATACAGCTTAAAAACCTCAGCATGTTTTTGATAATTACTGTGATTCAGTCCACTTTTGTGATGATAAGACAAAAATTCTAGCTTCTTTGGTTCATACAGTATATTATACAAATTAGCTCCAAATTTAATTGAATGGAGCTAAATAGTTCATTCACAAAAATATAAATTAATGACACACGGTTTGTTCTTCACAATTCATTTTATGTAAGAAAAAAGAAGGAATAGAAAAGTCAATTACGTTTGGTCTCTGACTAATTTGGACATTTCTAACAGTGTAATATTACTACTGTGGACCAAAAAGGACATTTATTTAAGGGCCTAACTCCAGGGCCCCTCAGTGGGAGCCTGGCAATGCTGGGGCCTGAACTCTGGATCATCTGATCACTAAGTGTTGAGGCAGCATTAGGCTAAACGTTTGGTGCTAAACCTAAGCATCATTTTGTGCCTTTAGTCTATGACTGATGCTGAGCTAAGCTAATATTTGAGTTAATGCCTCTAACTAAATCAAGCTTTACTTCATCATGTTCTTTATCCTCCCATGTTCTAGATGATCAGGAATACAGCATACACATATGCTAATGTGTGGTTCAAATCACTTCCAACATTACACAGTGTGACAATGACCTGATTGGAATGAGCAGATAGGAACGATGCAGTGCTGAGTGAGACAAGAGCAGAGAACAAAGAGAACTCTGAGGAAGCATGTCAAAGAGGAAAATGTGCTCAAGCGTTATTAGCATCACAATCTGCAAACTCTATTAGCATGCATTCAGTGTTTCTGTGCTAGTGCTTGATTATTTTCCCATAACAGAACGTCCCCAAGTTTATTCCTTTTATTACCACAACAATTTACCAGTGATTACAATCACCACAGCACCACCACAGTACCACCACTCATTTACATTTTTGTGAAACAAGTTAGTTCCTGTTCTCACAGGTATAATCTGTAGGATAAAAGGTACAGAAAATTGATGTGAGTACCTTCTGACCAATCACCATCCAGAATTCAGCAGGAGCATGATATAAAGTGTTATCATAACTATGGGGTTCCCTTTCGAGGGAACTCGACGCTGCGTCAGTGCTGACGCTATGGGAATGCTTCTTTGAGGAAGTTGTGTCTGAAGCTCTGTGTGCACACACGCCATTTTAATGGCTCGGAAAGGACACGTGACGGAGTAATTACTCGCCAGTAAGTCCATATAAGGGCATCTACGTCACACTGCTCCAGCTTTCTTTGTCTTCAGGAAGCGCTCTGTGTATGTGTGTCGTTTGTCACTGTCTGTCAAGTGCAGGGAAAAAAAAAAATAGGGAAAGCTAGGCGAGGACATAATTATGTTACAGTCCAAGCACTTTAAGCAATGCGTGCATCCGTGCCCCCGCTTTATCACGGGGGACGACTCGCATTCTCTTTGTGTTGTGTGTTTGGGAGAGGAGCATGCGCGGTCGGCTCTCGAGGGAGCCGGCTGCGTGCATTGTGAGGATTTCCCTCTGCGCACTCTCCGATCCCGCCTGGCTGTGTTTTCCAAGCAATCAGCTGCGCCTCGTGGTTCGGGTCCTGCGTCCGCCGAGGCGGCGCGGCGGCTCCGATCATGGGGTTCGCAGGTCGAGTTAGCGGAGGCGGAGCAAGAGACGGGTGTTTCCCTTTCTCTTGCCCTCTCCCCTGACTCCGTTCGCTCAGTTTCGGTTTCGGGAGCTCGCACTGCGATTTCTCCCGACCCGGAAGAGGGCATGCTGCTTTCCGCGTCGGGCTCTGAGGAGCTCGATGTGGGCGGGGACGTGCTTTCCCCCTCGGTAAAGCCGAATTAGAGAGAGCAGTCAGTCACGTTCGAGGAGCTCCTCGAAGTGGTGTCACGCGCCGTGGGTAGGCTGAATTTGGATTGGCCTGAAGAGGAAGTTAGTGTCGCCCGCTCTAAGTTAGACGACCGCTTTCTGACTTCAGGCCGCAGGCCACCTGCACGCAGGCGACTGCCTTTTTTTCCTGACCTCCATGCTGAGGTGTCGAGGTCCTGGAAGAATCCATTTGCGGCGCGTGTTTTTTCTCCGGCCATGTCTGATTATTCAGCCATCATAGGGCTTGAAAGCCATGGCTATGGGGCGATGCCTAGGGTTGAAGAGACGCTCGCGGGCTATCTCTCGCCTGCATCGCCCGCATGGAGGAGACCTGCCCTTCCCTCCAAGCCCTGTAGGACCACCTCAGCCCTTGTAGGTAAGGCTTATACAGCGGCAGGCCAGGCAGGTGCGGCTCTGCACACCATGGCCGTTTTGCAGGCCTACCAGGCTGACCTGCTGGCAGAGCTTGATGGGAGGGAGGAATTGGGACCTCAGGCGATATCTGAGCTCCGCCGGGCCACTGACCTTGCACTCCGTGCCACGAAGCAGACGGCCCGCTCCATAGGCCGTTCAATGGCTGCGCTAGTTGCCACGGAGAGGCACCTGTGGCTTAATTTAACCGGCATAAAGGACAAGGATAAGTCCTTTCTCCTGGACGCCCCGGTGTCGCCCCTGGGTTTGTTTGGCGACGCAGTGAATACTGTCGTCGACAGACACCAGGAGGTGAAACGCCAATCGGCGGCATTCAGGGAGTTTCTCCCTCGCCGCGGCGAGCAGCCTGGGCCTTCATCTAGCCACTCCCTGCCCCCTTCTAGTTCGCTTAGGGCAGTGAAAAAGGTTAGTGTAGCGGCCCGTGCCCCCCCGTCTAGGACTAGGGAGGCCGGTCAGCGTACCCGGGCCCAGACCCGTCAGGGGAGAGGGGACCTTAGGTCCGTTATTTCAGCCAGGCGAGCCCCAAAGGAGTCCTGATGCCCGTGGGCGGGGGCTCCTGGGGGCATCCTATTCAGGAACGCCCCCCCTACTGCCTGCCCCGCCGTCTTTGTCGTTTCGGGGGGCAGTGGGGCCTGTCTCGGCTCCCCGTTTGTGTACGGATCTTCCCGGGTTAGCGCCTGCCAGTGTGCTGTTTCAGGGCACCCGGGAGGTCTGCGCGAGGCTGTTGCCTCTGTCAGGCAGCCTGGCAGCGTGGAAACTTCTGCCAGGGGTGTCGCAGTGGGTCCTGGACACTGTAGAAAGAGGGTACAGGATCCAGTTTTCCTCCCGCCCCCCGGGCTTCCAGGGCATGTTGCCCACGATCGTGGGTGGGCACCAGGCGGTGTTCCTCCAAGAGGAACTCTGCTCGCTTCTGGAGAAAGGGGCCATAGAGCATGTTCCCCTCCCAGAGCAGGACTCCGGCTTTTACAGCCGATATTTTGTTGTTCCCAAGAAGGACGGGGGGCTGCGTCCGATTTTGGACCTGCGGGCTCTGAACTGTACTCTGAGGACCTACAAGTTCAAGATGCTCACGCTCAAGGTGATCGTGTCCCAGATCAGATCCGAGGACTGGTTTGTGACGATCGACCTCAAAGATGCTTATTTTCACATAAGCATTCTGCCAGAACACAGGAAGTTCCTCAGGTTCGCTTTCGGGGGCGAAGCGTACCAGTATCGTGTCCTTCCTTTTGGCCTAGCCCTTTCACCCCGTACGTTTACGAAGTGCATGGATGCTGCCCTGGCACCGTTGCGTCTCCAGGGCATCCGTGTACTGAATTACCTCGACGACTGGCTCATTCTGGCCCAGTCCGAGGCTATGGCAGCCAGTCATCGAGATGCTGTGCTTGCCCACATGAGGTCCTTAGGCCTCAGGCTGAACCCAGGAAAGTGTGTGCTTGCTCCCTCTCAGAGAACCACCTTTCTGGGGGTAGTTTGGGATTCCACCACGATGCGGGCACATCTGTCTCCCGCTCGGGTGGCCTCCATCTTGGCAGCAGTGAAAGCTATTCGGCTGGGCCGCGGCCTCTCTGTCGCCGAGGCACAGAGGGTGCTCGGCCTCATGTCAGCAGCAGCCAACGTTATCCCTTTGGGTCTGCTTCATATGAGGCCGTTCCAGTTCTGGCTCAGGGGTGCGGGCTTTCATCCTCGCAGACGTCCCCTCAGGGTTATACGGGTTACGCGCCGTGGGCTTCGTACCCTTCTTCTGTGGAAAAGACCCCGGTTCTTGGCCTTGGGTCCCATTCTAGGGGCGTGTCACCGTCGCAGGACTCTTTCGACGGACGCCTCGCTCTCGGGCTGGGGCGCGGCTTTAGATGGCCGCCCGGCCCAGGGTCTATGGGAGGGCCCCTGTCTCTCGTGGCACATAAATTGCCTGGAGATGAGGGCTGTGTTTCTAGCGTTGAAACACTTTCTCCCACACCTCAAGGGCTGCCATGTCCTGGTGCGGACAGACAGCACCGCGGTGGTGTCCTATATCAATCATCAGGGCGGTCTGCGTTCACGCCCCCTGTTCAGGTTGGCGCGGCAGATTCTGCTCTGGGCAGAGACCAGGTTTCTTTCGCTGAGAGCGGTTTTTATCCCAGGGCGTGTGAATCGGGAGGCAGACTTCCTGTCGAGGCAGGTGCTGAGGCCCGGGGAGTGGCGGCTTCACCCCCATGTGGTGGAGCGAATCTGGCGGATTTTCGGCCGGGCGGAAGTGGATTTGTTCGCCTCCGAGGAGTCGACCCACTGTCCGCTGTGGTTCTCCCTCTCTCATCCGGCCCCGTTGGGCCTGGATGCCCTGGTATGGACGTGGCCGAGGCTCCGTCTGTACGCCTTTCCCCCGGTAGCTCTGCTCCCGCAAGTCCTAGCCAGAGTGCGCCACGACCAGGTCAACCTTCTCCTAGTTGCCCCTCGTTGGCCCTCTCGAGTATGGTTCACGGACCTAGTCTCCCTCCTGAACGGCACTCCATGGGAGGTTCCCGTCAGGAGGGATCTCCTCTCTCAGGCGCAGGGGGCAATTCTTCACCCCCGCCCCGAGATGTGGAAGCTTTGGGTCTGGCCCCTGAGGGGGACCAGCTCCTAGACGCAGGCCTCTCGACTGAGGTGACAGAGACTCTGCTGAATGCTAGGGCTCCCTCCACTAGGAGGCTGTATGCTCTGAAGTGGAGGCTTTTTTGCCTCTGGTGTGACGAGCACTCTCAGGATCCAGTTCACTGCCCGGTTGGTACAGTGCTGGAGTTCCTGCAGTCTTGCTTTTCTCGGGGCCTGTCCCCGTCTACTCTAAAGGTGTACGTGGCCGCGGTCGCTGCGAACCACGAACCTGTCCTTGGAGCCTCCTTGGGTAGGCACCCTTTGGTCTCTCGCTTTTTGCGTGGTGTCAGGCGGCTGAGGCCTTCCTCTAGACCACGCCTTCCTTCCTGGGACCTCTCTGTGGTCCTGGAGGGGTTGGTGGAAGCCCCCTTTGAGCCCATGGAGTCAGCCTCCGAGAAGTTTCTGACCCTGAAGTCGGCTCTGCTTCTAGCCTTGGCCTCTCTCAGGAGAGTCGGTGATTTGCAGGCTTTGTCGATTGCCCCCACCTGCCTGGAATTTTCCCCCGGCATGTCCAAGGCTATCCTGCACCCCAGGCCGGGTTATGTCCCTAAGGTGCCAAGGATGGCGGGTTGTCCAATCATCCTGCAGGCCTACTGTCCCCCGCCCCATGAGTCGGCGGAACAGGGGAGGCTGCATTTGCTTTGCCCGGTAAGGGCCCTGAGGACTTACGTCCACCGCTCTAGCTCGTGGCGTAACTCCTCCACCCTTTTCGTCTGTTTTGGGGGCCGGAATAGGGGTAATCCGGTTTCCAAACAGCGCCTGGCCCACTGGGTGGTGGAGGCCATTACTCAGGCCTATGAGGTGCGCAGTCAGGCCTCACCTCTCGGCATCAGGGCCCACTCCACTAGGGGTATCGCCTCATCCAGTGCTTTGGCCAGGGGTGTCCCCATTGAAGATATTTGTGCTGCGGCAGGATGGTCCTCTCCGCACACCTTTATCAGATTCTATGACCTGGACTTGGACCCCACTCCAGGGTCCCAGGTACTGCGGGGCCTGTGATGTGCTGTTGGCAGTTTGCTCGTGCTCTTTCACGGCCTCTGGCACAGTCATCGACCGGTGCGTGGCGGCGTGGGTATTGGCGTTCCCATAGCGTCAGCACTGACGCAGCGTCGAGTTCCCTCGAAAGGGAACTACACCAGGTTACGTATGTAACCCGGTTCCCTGAGAAGGGAACGAGACGCTGCGTTGCTGGCCACGCCCCGGGCGTCCGTTCGCGCTTCCTTCCGACAAATAGAAGCTGGAGCAGTGTGACGTAGATGCCCTTATATGGACTTACTGGCGAGTAATTACTCCGTCACGTCTCCTTTCCGAGCCATTAAAATGGCGTGTGTGCACACAGAGCTTCAGACACAACTTCCTCAAAGAAGCATTCCCATAGCGTCAGCACTGACGCAGCGTCTCGTTCCCTTCTCAGGGAACCGGGTTACATACGTAACCTGGTGTAGTTTTTATTTGAATGAAACAAAAAAAAACTTACACACTATAAAAAACCTGCTGGAGTCTCACTCACACTGATCTTATTGCTATGTTTTCTTGCTATGTTGTGAACACTCACTGATAGGTGTTACACACACACACAAACACACACACACACACACACACACACACAGTGTAGGATCAGGACTGTTAAATGTGTTAAATTGTGTGTGTGTGATAAACACTCCATATGTACAATGCTGTTCTGTTCTCTTACAGTTGAGTCTTACAGTGCTTTAATGTCACCTCATGAGTTTTGATGAGCTTTTCATAAATCATTGATAATGTTACAATAAATTCCTGCAGAATAAAGTCTAACAAATTAAACAAACAGAGTTATCCTTGACTCTGTGGGACAGATTCAGGATCAGTGACACTAAAGTTATGTCAGTATTTACACAGCTACTTCAGCTGATATTCTTAAACATTAACATTATTAAGCTCAGCTTGGAGTTCACACCTTCGAGGTTGCCAGGTCTTTCATGTATAAAAGTTTCCAAGCCTGAGTTTTCATTAGCATCTTTCTCTCCACTCTGGATACAAGACAACTGCCAAATGCTATAAATGTAAATTTAATAGATTGTGTTATTATTCAGCGGTTTTAAAAACAGCACTCTGTCAGGGATGCAGGGATAAAAACAGATCCAAATGCAGGATAGCGTAAAATAAAAGGGTTTATTAACTAAAAAACACAAAACAGGACTGCAGACTAGACACGAGACGACAAAAGATGACACCAAAGACAACAAGGATTCCGCGCTGCCATAGGCAACGTGGCACGGCTAAATAGACATGACAATTAACACATGAGGAACAGGTGTGCAGAGACGGGGAGGAAGAGACAAGGGCAGGGCAGACACGTGAACATAGAGCATGGAAGATCCTGACACACTTGATTCAGCATTTTTGTATTATTTTGTCCATATACAGACCTGATATAACTGAGACACGCCTCTTTATAAACAGACTCCGCCCACACACAGGTAACGCACGTCACATCTGAAAGACTTCTGCAGAATTCTGCAGTTACGTCTGAGATCGGTCAGTTACTGTAGTTCTCTTTGTTAGCCCTCAGTTTTGCAGTTCTCCAGGTTCCTGATCTGAACCCTATACCAACTTCTCCTATTTGTTCAGTTCTCTTAGTTTCTCATGTTCTCTAGTTCTCCTGTATCGCTCTCTGTTTGTGTATCATGAATATGGACAGTCACAGCTCTTTGATTCTGATGCAGAACAAACCACCTCCTCACTATATGGTACATGTATATTATTTACATTACATTTAAGAGTATTTTTACCCAACTGTTGTTGTGTGTGTGTTGGGATGATGCTCCAGCTGAAAGGTACTAGAGTGAAGTCAAGGTTACTGAGCCACTGACCTGTGATACACACACAGTTTTTGGCGTTCACTGAACCAGTACCGCCACACGCACACGCACACGCACACACACACACACACACACACACACACACACACACACACACACACAGCTCCCTGGTGTCTATTTCAGCTCAAAGGCCACACAGCAGGAGTTTTTGACCTGCTCTCCTTCCTAAGCGTGTTTTTGTTCTGCTGCTATTAGAAACATTGAGTAATAAATGCACACACACACACACACACACACACACACAAATGAAGAAATGTGAAGTATAGCAGCACATCGACCGTATGTGAGAAAATCAATACAAATTCACAGAGAGCGATGCTGAAATATTTATTTATATTATTTCTTGCATAAATTCTATCAAAAATATTGAGCTGCATTTTAATGTGTGAATAAATATAAATATATCTATCTTTGTAATAACACAGACTCCTTGAGTTCGATCAATGTATTAAATCTCTATCACATAAACATCAGCTGTGTGCTGTTTCATTTTAGGAGCAGAATGAAAAAAAACTTGTTTAATACATTATAAAGAAATTAATTGAGATACAATTTGGCAAAATTTAATAAAACATATTGCCGTCAGTTCGATTTGTGTGTCAATGTTTTTTCAAATTAAGTTCTAAATTCCTGCAGGATTGTTTAAAGGTGCTCTCTCATTCTGTACCAGGATCCTCTTTAAGATTTCTGCTCAGTTTTCTATCCCATCCAACCAACACAAGCTTAGTGTGCAAGGACCAGGCTTGAGAAGTGTTGAGAAGATTTCAGCCCCCTTTTCTCTCTGCCCTGGAGCACCACAGGCCCGTGTCCACTCACTCCTCATACATTCACTCTACACTGTGGATGACATCAGTGTGAATGGACTCACCACTTACAGAGATGAATCAAATGACCACCAGGAGCTTCAGCATAGAGAAGAAGAAGAAGAAGAAGAAGAAGAAGAAGAAGAAGAAGAAGAAGAAAAAGCAGGCTTTATTTGTCACATCTATGTTACAGCATAGTGGAACTCTTTTTTCACACATCCAGCTTCAGCGGTTGGGCTCAGAGCTCAGGGTCATGATTCAGACCCCTGGGGCTGAGAAGGTTAAGGGCCTTACTCAGGGGCCCAACAGTGGCAGATTACAGTGGGGCTCAAACCCTAATCCCCTGATAAACAACCCAAAGCTCTCTCATGGTAGCTGAAATATATTTTTTTATTGTTTATTTAAAATATTTTATCAGATAATAAGGATTTTTATCCTTATTTTTTCTTCTTCATATTATTATATTTTTATTTCTATTCTCTCTCTTCTGTTTCCACTCTTCTGTAAAGCTGCTTTGAGACAATGTGAAATTGTTAAAAGCGCTATACAAATAAATTGAATTGAATTTAATAGATAAAATTCTCTGTAGAAACGTGATTAATTTGAACATGAATGTGAGAAACACTCACACACACACACACTCACACACACACACACACACACAAACTTGGGTTTTTCTCATGGTTTTCAATCTGCTCTGTGGGATTTGTAGGATTTGGGGATCAACAGATGATTAAACACAGCAGGTCACACAGACGGAGGTCAAAGATGATGAGATCAAGAATAACACTTTTGTGTGTGTGTGTGTGTGTGTGTGTGTGTGATATGCTACATTTCTATCACACAGGAATAAGTGTAATGACCACTTCATAACTGAAATATTTTCATCCAGATCTCTGAGCAGGAATTCCAAGTCAGAGATTTGGGAGTTATTTTGACCAACAGATTTTTGAGAAGTGAGTGTGTGTGTGTGTGTGCCCTGCGATGGGTTGGCACTCCGTCCAGGGTGTATCCTGCCTTGATGCCCAATGACGCCTGAGATAGGCACAGGCTCCCCGTGACCCGAGGTAGTTCGGATAGGTGGTAGAAGATGAGTGAGAGAGAAAGTGAGAGATTTTTCAGACTTAACCTTTAAGGAATTCTGTTTTGTATTCAAGTTTATAATAAAAATCCAGTTGATAAATTGTAGCACATGCTGTAGTTTTGTAAAATATATTTGTTTAGTGTATGAACACTGGTGTATGTGAAAGCCTGGTAATGTTAGAAAACCTCTGCAATCAATAGGCTTTATTGATGTCAGGATCATTGGACACTTTCCTACTGGGGGGAGCCATCGCACATTTTGTCAACAAAGGATGGAGTTCGGCCAATTGGTTTTGGTTCGTCTGTGCTCCGTGAGCTTGCTTCTCTCCTGTTCTGGCCAGGGACGCCGCTCCACTTCCTGTTTTTTCCTGTGGGGAACGCCGCCTCGCTCCTTGACTGCAAGGAATGTCACAGCTATTTTTGCTCTGACTATGCCACTGTGTTCCTCACTCCCCCATGTAACTCACCGTGTTCCTCACTGCCCCATGTAACTCACCGTGTTCCTCACTCCCCCATGTAACTCACCGTGTTCCTCACTGCCCCATGTAACTCACTGTATTTCTCACTCCCCAGTGTAACTCACTGTGTTCCTCACTCCCCCATGTAACTCACCGTGTTCCTCACTGCCCCATGTAACTCACCGTGTTCCTCACTGCCCCCTTTAACTCACTGTGTTTCTCACTCCCCAATGTAACTCACCGTGTTCCTCACTCCCCTATGTAACTCACCGTGTTCCTCCGTGTTTACACAAGTTATGAAGGTTGGCGTTAGGAGCAGAGCTAACATTAGGGATTAGGGAATAGCAATCGAGTTAGTTATCTCAATATTTTAATTTAATTCAATTTATTTGTATAGTGATTTTTAACAATTTCCAATTGTCTCAAAGCAGCGTTACAGAAGTATGGAAACAGAAGAGAGAGAAAAAAAAAATAAAAATAAAATAATAATAATAATAATAATAATAATAATAATAATAATGGGGGTACAGTGGCTTAGTGGTTATCACGTTCGCCTCACACCTCCAGGGTTGGGGGTTCGATTCCTGTCTCCACCTTGAGTGTGTGGAGTTTGCATGTTCTCTCCGTGCCTCAGGGGTTTCCTCCGGGTACTCCGGTTTCCTCCCCCGGTCCAAAGACATGCATGGTAGGTTGATTGGCATCTCTGGAAAATTGTCCGTAGTGTGTGATTGCGTGAGTGAATGAGAATGTGTGTGTGCCCTGCGATGGGTTGGCACTCTGTCCAGGGTGTATCCTGCCTTGATGCCCGATGACGCCTGAGATAGACACAGGCTCCCTGTGACCCGAGGTAGTTTGGATAAGCGGTAGAAAATGAGTGAGTGAAAGAGAGTGAAAAAAATGAAAAGTCAAGTCAAAATTAAGCCCCACTGGAATCATATGCATTCAAATGCAGTTTTCCCATGAGATTAGATTGATGGAGTAAATTGGGTAATTAACACAACATGTTTAACTTTTAGTGTAAAACTTCTCCATAAACAGAAATCCTAATCCATCATTACAGGGCAGTAATCTCAGTAAGAACGTCAATAAACTCCATCTGCCTCTGAGTGTGTTTGTGTATGTTTGTTTGTATGTGTGTGTGTGTGCGTCTGTGTGTGTGCGTGTGTGCGTCTGTGTGTGTGCATGCATGTGTGCGTGTTTGTGTGTGTGTATACAGTATGTGTATGTGTGTGTATTAGTGTGTGCATGTGTTCGTGCGTGTGTATGTGTGTGTGTGCTGGTGTCCGTGTGTGTGTTTGTGTGTTTGTGTGCGTGTGTGACTTTCAGACAGACACCAGAAAAAGATCTTTACTGACACACACAGCCTTTTCATGTTCTTATGTAATTCTACTGAAAAACATGTTTTTCATTACAGAACAAAAAGGAAACAAAAACCAGAACTAATGTTTACAATGATACCAAAGACCGTAGTGAATGATAGAGATTTGTGTTTTTCTAAACTGTGTTATTAATGTATATGTGAGTGTATAAGGATCACACATGACAGCTATACAGGGTGATTAACATCATTGTAAACTCACTGAGAAAATGGCATTGTGTGTTTAAATAAGTAGAGTCAGGGTTTTCAACACAATAGAAGGTCGTCTGTGTTCAGAGTCGGGCTACGCATCTGTATAAATTCATTTTGTGAGCTACACATTCAGATTATTTACAATCAGTTGTGTGTAGTTCACAGCTCGGAGGTTCTTAAGCACTGAGATTTCTGTATTCTGTATAGAAATGTAAACTATTTAACTATTTCAAATGATTTCCAGTATTTCTTCCCCTCATATGATTGTTTTGTACATAAACATAAGATATTTCAACTCAAATGCAGTTTTATTGTACATTAAATCTCTGTCATGCACTTGCATCTGTTTTTGTCTCTCTTTCAGCTATCATTTTCCTTTCTGTCCCTCTCTCTGCACTATGAACGGTGATTTATGTTGCTTGTATATCTGGTGTTTTATAAATATTTACAGCACATGTGAGTGTATGTAAACTGGGGTGGAAGAAAGATACATACACACATACATACATACATTAATATTCTTCTAGACCTTCCTCTTTAGCAGTTTAGTCACAGAGTATTGAAAACTGCACAAGGTTACATATCGTCGCTGTCAGACGGAATCCTCGTATCTCCAAAACCATTATTTTTCAGGAAATTAAAAAAACGGATTTACACGGTGAGTTACACTGGGGAGTGAGGAACACGGTGGATTGTCTTGCGCTAAATTCCTGTCCTCAGACGAGCACCAGAACTAGCGGGGGTCAAGATTTTTTTTTCTTTGAGCCCAGTGTTTTGAAGACATTTACCTCAGAAGACGTGCCGTGAAGCTCTCCCGCGGAGTGAGGAAGAGGTGGACAGTTGAAGTGTCCAATGGAGTTATGAGATTTGCGCTCAAGCTATTTTCAAGACTTTAGATTGGTTAATAACTTGTAAAAATAACAGACCCACGTCAGATGGTAACAGTCAGATGGTACTTTTTGTACTTGTGTAGCACGGTTTAACATCACAGCAGTGAGCTGATCCACACCTCTTAATCTTAATGATGTAGTTACATAAAAAGCTTATTCTGCACAATCATGAGTGGAACCTAATTAGTCTTGGAGGGACAGAAATTTATCTCAGTGTGCAACAAGCCTTGTTGATATTTTAGTAGTTTATAATGTGTTTATAATCATTAACATGTAGACTGGTTGTTGTTTAAATGTTGTGTAGTATAATAAATAGTAACACTGGTATTACATCAGGACTACAAGATGATCATTAACTAGCAATTTTAAACAATATGTATCATAGTTATAATGATTTATGAATATGGGAATGTTAAAGAAAATAATTCTCTATATTATAGATGAGGAAAACACGTTACAAGAGTTTAACAATAAATTATGAAGGTGAAGCATCTAGCTAAAATGATCTACATAACAAGACACAATATTTCTAATGCACACACACACACACACACACACACACAAATAGAAAGACAGTGAGTGATGTTGTGTGTCCTGTGCTGAGGTAGCAGTGTGTATTATGGAACACCTGAAACAGCATTTTCCAAACAAGTCCAATGCAGCAGAACTCAAAACACAAACTTCCTTCTCCAAAAGACTTCTGTTACAAAAATAAAAATAGCTAATATTATGTTCTGTTTAATAATTAATGTCATGAACATTCTAGAATCTATGTATAGTTATGATTTTTCTTGACATTGACTTTTTTTTTTTTTTTTTTACAAAATGTCTAAAATAAATCAATAATAAAAGTACTCTATCTTTAACATAGATGAATTTATATGAATATTATTTTTTCTGCCAACTCTTTTTGCTACTAATCTTTCCCTTAATAGTCTTATTTTATATACCATATAAACCTTGAGTGCTAGAAAAGTAATGTATAGGTGAAATGATTATTAGGATTCGTTTGCACCATATTAGCTGTTTGATGTTTTTTTTTTTCCTGTTGACAGAATGTGAGTATATCAGTGTAAGTATTTTAGTGAACTAATTGTCAAACAATGAGACCAAACAATCATCTTAAATGAAGGTTGTGTATCCAATTCAGTGGTGTTGCAGAAATCCATCCATGGAGGAAATAAACACGATCATAGTACAACACATTTCAAGTATTATTTGTGTACAATTTCTATGAGTCCTTAATGACCTCAGCAGAATTTTGTGTAACCGGTTCAGATCACACTCTGTTCTACTGCACTGCTGATCGACTCAGGCACTGCTGGAAACTTCATAGATCTCAAAGTCCTAGAAAAACACCCACTCAACATTTAGGCACTAGATAGAGGCCGATTTGTGAATCTCACTCAAAGAACTGAACATCTAACCCTCAACATCATCACCATACAGAAACAAAAAGCTGTGCTGGTCACAGACCTCCCTGTGGTGCTCATGGACCTGTGGATATGATCTGGTTTCTCTTGTGTTGAAGCAAAGGCAGGAGGCCAAGAAAGTGGAATCTTTCAAGTCGAGTCGAGTTGCTTCAACTCCATATTAAAGCACTGGATCTGTCCACTAACCAATGAATGTCTGTGGAGGTGAATGTGTCTGAGTGCAGCTATGACATCTGATTAAACACACACACCTACCTAACTGAGTTACACAGCAACAGAGACTTACAACAGACCTGGAGTTAGCTCAACACTCAGAGCAGCGCAGCAGTTAAAACAATGTAGCTTCATATACGTGACGCTGAGAAACACTCATGAGTGCTAGTTCTCCTCTTATTAATATTCATATCAACACACTGTGTTGGTCTTTACACAGACATTTCACTAGACTAAGGAGCATCAGGTCAATAGTTAGATTTGAAAGTTCATATTGGCTTTATTTACAATGGTTCATTAAAAATGTATTTATAAGTATGTCTACAAATTTAGCATAAATCTGTGTAGAAATGCAACATGAGATGCCACTTTTAACTGATCTAAGCCTCTAAACTAATTCCCAAATGCTAATTCAGTAATTATTATTAAACACCAAGCTGGTTTTAGCTACAACAATCAAGCTCGCATCAATTGGCATTGACATATATACACTGAAACTCTATTCTTGGTCAAAAGAGCAAAACATCTATTACAACCCAAATGTTGGGATGTTTTTAAATTTTAATAATATTAAAACTAAAAGGGGGGGGCACAGTGGCTTAGTGGTTATCACTTTCGCCTCACACCTCCAGGGTTGGGGGATCGATTCCCGCCTCCGCCTTGTGTGTGTGGAGTTTGCAGGTTCTCCCCGTGCCTCGGGGGTTTCCTCTGGGTACTCCGGTTTCCTCCCCGGTCCAAAGACATGCATGGTAGGTTGATTGGCATCTCTGGAAAATTGTCCGTAGTGTGTGATTGCGTGAGTGAATGAGAGTGTGTGTGTGCCCTGCGATGGGTTGGCACTCCGTCCAGGGTGTATCCTGCCTTGATGCCCGATGACGTCTGAGATAGGCACAGGCTCCCCGTGACCCGAGGTAGTTCGGATAAGCGGTAGAAGATGAGTGAATGAATAAAACTAAAAGACTTTCAAATTACATGAGCCAATATTTTATACACAATAGAACATAGATACATAACAAGTGTTTAAACAGAAATTCTGCACTCTTATCCACTAAATGAGCTCATTTCAAATTTTATGCCTACTACAGGTCTAATAGTTGGGACGCGGTCATGTTTACATGTTGTAGCATCTCCTCTTCTTTTCAGAACAGTTTGAAGATGTCGGGAAATCGAGGTTATGCGTTTCTGGAGTTTTGGTGTTGGAATTTGGTCCCCTTCTTCCCTGATATAGGTTTCCAGCTGCTGAAAGGTTTGTGGTCGTATTCAATGTATTTTTCCTTTTATGATGTGCAGATGTTGACCCAACTTTTCAGTTAATCTGGTTGTACTTAAAATCTGACTGAAAAACTGCACAGAAGCAGTAAACCCAGGTAGGACTGGTTTTCTGTGGGTTTCTCTCATCATGGACTGGGATTATTGTCATTTGTCATTGTTTTTCGTTGGTGAATTTTAGAATAGATTTTAATCGTCTATTGATAATACATCATGATTATTTTATCTATTGTAAGATCTTTGAGAGCAGAAGACAGAAAATAGTGTCTGGGAATATGACTAACAGAAAATCACCAATATGAATTTATTAAGTGTTCTTTTCATCAATATTGGCAGTTCAAAGCGGTTGAAGTCTATTTATAACATTCAGATGGAGGCCTTCAGGCCTAAGAGATGAAGCAGTCCAGCCAGCAGCGGTGGGGTGAGTAAGTGGCCTTTTCTCAGGTTCCTTCCAGGAGTATGGACAAAGCTCAGCGGCATCCAGAATGAACTCCCTTTATGGAGAATCTGCAAAAATAACATAGAGAGACTGAACATTAACCATAGCTGAATAATCTCCACTTTACCGCCACATTGCTGCTGAGCTGAGCTCTCCGCTGTGTTCTCTTGTTGGAGGGTGAGTGCCACAGCAGTGCTCCTCATTGGCCACCGTCTTTTTGGCGGGAATTTCGCCGCCCCGCCTTGCATTCTGAATCAGAGGCGCTGACCTTGGTGCTGCGCCGCCGCTGCTTTCCTCTCCTGGCATGACATTTTCTTCTCCTCCATAACGTGTGGCGGTGCTGCAGCCGCCACACTGTTTACTTATTTTACTTACAGGTGGAAACTGGCATTAATGTAGGAAGTGATGGTGGAGTTCGATCTTCTCCGGACGCTGACTGGGTCCCTGAGCTGATTTTATTAATTTATTCATTTATTTATTTATTTTCTAAAACCTGCCAATATTTTAACTTTAACCTCAAAAAGAGTTCAGTGATGTAATAACCTGTTCTCAATTAAATTTAAGTGCCAGGTCAAATCTGATCAAATGTAGAAGAGATGCTTCAGAGAAACTCAAATCAACAGATAACAAAAAAAGATAACAGTCTAAAGTGCAGGTCATTTTCCCTTCAGCTTTGATTCAAGTGCACTTCTCCTATCACACACTCTGTAGTGGTTTATAATTGCCTTTGTTGAATTGCTTGGTGTAATGGCTCCACTCGACCCTGAGGAGTTAGTGTGTTAAAGTCAATTTAGTTTAATGATGCAGTAAGAACTCTGATCCAACCATCATGTGCTTTTTTTTGGTGATTCGGTATTTTCTCATTTTGAGAATATATACAGTATATTATATTTACTATATATTATATAAATACATCTGCTTTGGATGTGAAAGAGTGTTAACACATTAGCATTAGGATTTATGATAGTGGTTCAGCTAGTCATAATAGATTATTTAAAAATAACGATGATATTGTTAGCTTGTGTGCTAGTTTATTCCTTGGTGACGTAAAATGATGACTCCACACTTACAGAACAATCCAGAAAGTGGTCAGTGGAAGCCGCAGTGATCCATCCTAATGATCTTTAATGGCACTGCATTAAAATTTTAAAAGGCCTGATGTTAAGAATTGCCTTTAATGCAGAACTGGAGTAGTCACGCACACGCGCACACACACACACACACACACACACACACACACACATTACAGCTGCAGGGACTTTAATCAGTATATCAGTCGTATATCAGCAGTCAGCACATTTACCAATATATCTCAGCTCAGTGTGCTGACTAAGACGTGCCAGGAATTCTTTAAGTGCCAGAGTTTTTCCTGTTTTATATGTATATATAGATAAACAAATTATACTCTTTGATGTTTTGGAGCTAGCACTCAGGCTTTTGTAATGTATTTTTTATATAAGCAGGCGAAAGTGTGCCAGCGATATTTCTATCCTGGCCTCGCTGCCTCTATAGCTCTCACTCAAACGAGCTCTCCTTAGAGACGACTTAATCTCACAGATCAATTGCAATAATGAATATATTTATGTAACGGATCGGTCGCTCGTTCTGCTTCCCGTACTGCTCACATGAGGAAATTAAATGGGGGTAAAAACAAAGAGCTGACTTGGACACTATTCAAATTGCACCATAGGGCTAGCGAGCGAGCTAAAGTGCCGAGACGAGTTTTTGGCAGCAGTGATGATTATAAAATCCTTTCTCGGTCTAATCAGCTGAATAAATGAGATGGCTATTGATTTGTTTAGATTAGCATTTTGATCCTCAGAGGGTCGTTCTCTCTGCAGCACCCGTGTCAGTTTCAATTAGCATAGTGGAGCCACACAGTTTTTTATTCTGCCTTTATGCACTGAATTCACTTTATCAAAGCCAAGATCACACCAAGCTTCATGCTGCATTTCAGAATAAAAGGTGGCATCACTTTTAAGAACAATACATAATCTTAATAAGCTAAACTGTTTGAGCATGAGCAGAGTGACTCGCAATGCTGAGAATATAAAAACAGATAGCGTGATGTAATATAATGATTTTATTTTATTTTTCAGTGTGTTGAGTATGAAGCAGAGATATGCATGGAACTGCAGAAGGTTTATTCTAAATCAGGAGGCAGTCAACAAGATTGATCCAAAATCTTAATCCAAAAGAGTTATGACTAAACAAATCTGGCAGAGAGAGTCAGGACAATAAATACAGTGAGCTCAAATTCAGCAGGTCTTTATTTTACAGCAGGATTAACCACAACATAATCAGAGCATTGTACTAAAAGACTAGAACAAGACGGTAGGCTTCAGATCATGTAATGGCCAGAAGAACGTTCTCCACAGCTGAAGCCCTTTCAGCTGGTTGTAAATGAAAAGGGCAGAAGGGTAAAAGTAAAGCAAGCTACAAGGGCAACACTTTTACAGAAATATTTTATTTCTATTATAGAAAGAAAACCTCAAGTGTATTTGACTGGTAAAGTGGTGACTTTAATTCTACAGTCACTGAGACAATATACTGAAATATGGGGCTGTTCTGTAAAGACTAAGGTCCAGCTTCTCACTGCCAGGGTGGGAAGTGTTCATTCAGGCAAATGTTGGAGAAGACTTAACAAATAAATCAGATAAAGCAGAGGGAGGAGTCATGTTTCCACCATTTCCTCATCTCTGGAAGAAAAACTCATTTCTGCATGAATCTGAATCATGTCTGTCTTCACAACACCAAACAAACTCATTTTTTCTCATTACGCTACAACACTGGCAGAAATCCAGAAGACTCATTATGAAGAATTTATATGCACAAAATTATCGCTTCATTATCATTATTATTATTATTACATTCTCAGCTGTAATGTTCTCGTGATGGTGCTAACAGATGGTTGTGAGTAGATAAGACACAATAATCTTCTGCTGCATGAACAGTTCAGATGTTTTCTTAAAAATACAACACATGCTGCAGGTATTATTATTATTATTATTATTATTATTATTATTATTATTATTATTATTAAAGTCACACTGGTAGAAGGACAACATTTCTGAATGCTCACGAATAGCTCAGCTGTGAGGAACTGACACTTCACTGAACAACCTTGTGACCTTTACTGACCTTTCTTTGAGCTCAGTGATTGCTAATACAAGCATACTGTGGGATATTGATTCAGATGAGAATTAATGTTCCATTCATTGAAAAATGCATCTAAAATAAATTATTTAAAAAATGATCACTGGAAATACTGATGCAGCTTAGGAACTTTTGTTACTGGTCCAGGTCAGCACTTTTTTTGTAATGTTATCTGGCCATACCGATGTTTTTCAATGACCTTTTCCATCAGAATGAAGATCAGGAGATGATCTTAGGAGATTTAAATGGGCTGTGTTCCAGAGGAGATAGACAATGCCAGATATCTGTAATACACTATGCACTACACCTTTCGATCTCTCTAAAATCCCAACAGATTTAAGCCCTGGAACTGGTTCTAATTGTTGGGTACATCACCATCATCATCATACTCAACCTTCACTGAACTTGTCCATCTGCTACATCTTATTCCTCACACATTTGTTGCTGAAATCCCTGACACCCCTTGTAGAGCTGAACACTTCACTGGTGTGTTAATGTCCAGGCTACGATTAGAGGTTCACTGTATCCTGAGTCATTTTTTTGTTAGTGTTATTCTGGACCACATTTTCACCTGCTGCCAAGTTTTTGTCCTCAGAGGGGACAGTGGTGAGGAGAAACTCCTAAAGACAACATGAGGAAGAAACCTTCAGAGGAACCTGACTGAAAAGAGAATCTCATCCTCATCTGGCTTACACCAGAGAATGGGATTATAAATCATTATAAACTCTGAGAGTGGGAATATAAATCATTATAAACATTGAGAGTGGGATTATAAATCGTTATAAACACAGAGTGGGATTATAAATCATTATAAACACTGAGAGTGGAATTATAAATCATTATAAACCCTGAGAGTGGGATTATATATTATTATAAACACTGAGAGTGGGATTATAAATCATTATAAACACTGAGAGTGGGATTATAAATCATTATAAACACTGAGAATGGGATTATAAATCATTATAAACACAGAGTGGGATTATAAATTATTATAAACACTGAGAGTGGGATTATAAGTCATTATAAACAGTGAGAGTGGGATTATAAATTATTATAACACTGAGAGTTGGATTATTAATCATTATAAATACTGAGAGTGGGATTATAAATTATTCTAAATATTGAGAGTGGGATTATAAATCATTATAAACATTGATAGTGGGATTATAAATCATTCTAAATACTGAGAGTGGGATTATAAATCATTATAAACATTGAGAGTGGGATTATAAATCATTATAAACACAGAGTGGGATTATAAATCATTATAAACACTGAGAGTGGGATTATAAATCATTCTAAATACTGAGAGTGGGATTATAAATCATTATAAACATAGAGTGGGATTATAAATCATTATAAACACTGAGAGTGGGATTATAAATCATCATAAACACTGAGAGTGGGATTATAAATCATCATAAACACTGAGAGTGGGATTATAAATCATTATAAACACAGAGTGGGATTATAAATCATTACAAAATACTGAGAGTGGGATTATAAATCATTATAAACACTGAGAGTGGGATTATAAATCATTATAAACATTGAGAGTGGGATTATAAATCATTCTAAATACTGAGAGTGGGATTATAAATCATTATAAACATTGAGAGTGGGATTATAAATCATTCTAAATACTGAGAGTGGGATTATAAATCATTATAAACACTGAGAGTGGGATTATAAATCATTATAAACACTGAGATTGGGATTATAAATCATCATAAACATAGAGAGTGGGATTATAAATCAATATAAACCTGAGAGTGAGTGGGATATAAATCTAACCATGCCAACGAGCATGACAGAAAAGATGCTCTTGATAATTCTCATACATGGATGTCATGCTGATCAGTTGTAAGGCTAATTCTAACTCAGTGTTTTAATACTAGTGCATATGAGATCTGTCCAAGGCTCAATATTCACTTCTGGTTAACAGGATGGAGGGACCAGGGGTTCGGGTTGCAGGATTTACATAAACATTAATATAACTTTTTACAGATTTACAGATTATTCCTGGATCATTGGTTTAAACAAATGTTTAATTTGATTAAAATTAAATTCCTGCAGTAAGCTTTACAACTCTTGACTTATGTGACATCAGTGTGTCATCAGAGTGAAACCTTCCCTGAATTCTATGTTTGTATGAACAGGAAGAAGCAGGACTGTGAAGTTCTCTAAAGTTGTGGAGACACCTTCACATATAGATCCATCATCTGCCTGTGTTTTGACCTTAGCCAAGTCTCCTGTGTATTGATTGTCAAAGCTTGTTTTTGCAAAATCACTCTGTAACACACATTAGATTACTCTGTGTTAGACATCTCACTCTTACTCTTCCTTCAGTTTGATTTTCATATTTAACATTTAAGTAGAATTTGGGGGATTTTCAGTGTGTCTGTGTGTGTCTGTGTGTCTGTGTGTGTGTGTGTCCTGCCTTGTCTAAGGTTTCCTACAGGACTCCACTGGTGCTCTGATGAGCCCTTGATTTATTGGAGTTTCTGGTTTCATCTTTGTCTTTCAGGTGACATTATCAAGGTGGAATCTATAAAAGAAAACCTGCAGCTTTAAGCTCCACCGTGAGTGTGTTGATGTTAAAGCACTAGTTTATTCCAGAAAGCTGCTTTAAAGAAAAACTAAATTAATCCTGTTAGAGAAGGTCTGTACTACTGACAGAAATATTCACTGCCCTAATCCCTAATCCCTAATCCCAGAGCTTTATTTAAATTAATTTTATTAATTTAAACTACAACTCTCTCATCATTGTCTATGAAACCTGTGTGAAGATTTCCTTCTCCTAAACATTTTTACTTTACCCTGAAAATTCACATTCACACCCCTGTGCACATAAAAATGTATTATTCAGAACACACACACACACACACACACACACTCACACACACACACACACACACACACACACTCCTAAAGGCTGTTGGCCTCAATGACCCAATAAAAAGTTGTTTGTATTGTGTCCATTGTAGCACGTGTCTAGATGTAACGGCGTCTGTGGCCTGTCCAATGTTTTTATGTACAGATGAGATAGGAGCAGTTGCCAAAATGTACAGTGTACAGCACACAACATCCTACAGTAAATACTTCTCCACTATTATGGAGATATTGGTCTGGATGAAAGCTGAAGCTATGATTCAGGATGAACAATGCAGATTCTGTCCTGACCATGAGACCAGATCTTTACCCTCAAATGGATCACAGAGAGCTCAGGGGACATGAGCAAGAGACTGATCCGTAATAACAGCATCAGGTCAGACTTGTTCCAGGTTCATGCTGGACTCCATCAGGGCTGCTCTTTGTCACTGTGACTGTTTATATTATATATAAAAGTGGTGGAAAGTCCATGATTCTCAGACGTAAGTGTGTTGTTCCCTTTATGTTGGGAATGAGATTTGCCTCAAGCAGAAGAGTTTAATTATCATCAGGGAAGACTTCTCAGGTATTGTGTCAAACACAAAAATTATATAGTCATTGTTTAATAAATAAAAATAATTAATTAATCATTAATTAATCATCTGCTAACAAACAAACAAACAAATAAATAAAGCAAGTAAGGTAAGGAGCTTAAGAAGTAGAGTGAAAAATTCAGTGGTGTGTTTAGAAAAGCATCATAAACTCACTGCAACACACACACACACACACACACACACACACACACACACACACACACACACACACACATAGAAAGCAAACTCCACTGATCCAAACTATTGAAGACTTTAAGAAGCTTAGCATCTTGTCCAGAACACACACACACACACACACACACACACACACACACACACACACACACGCACACACACACACACACACACACACACATAAGGTATATTTGTGAATTGTCTTGATCTTTAAGATCTTTAACACGTTTGTTAGAGTTATTAAATGTTCTCTTTGTGTTTTTTAGGTGAAAGTCGTTTAGTTGTTAAGCTGATGATGTCACTCATTAATAAAAGTTCATATCTGTATATAATGTACAAATATTTAAACATATAGTCAAGCAGATTTATTCATACAGATATTAACATCCAACTAGAATTTCTCAAAGATATAAACAGCCTGGTAGTTCTATTCAAAATAATATCCCTATCATTGTGTATTTGTGCCTCACTCACAGTGTTCCTGTGATAGACTCTGGATCCAGAGACACACCAATCAGGACAAAGTGTTTACTGAATATGAACGAAAGAAAAAAGAACCAGGTCATTAATTAATGCATCTCAGAGATAAAGAAGCTAATTTGCATATGATTTAGTGTAGTAATAGTAATACAGTTTGTGTAATTAACCCTCTTTTATCCACAACAATGTACATTCATCTGGTTTACAGTATATGACTGAGCAGTAGGTGTTAGAGCCTCGCTCAGGGGCACAGGACAGGAAGATTATCCGTGCTGGGATCTAAACTCATAAACTTCTGAATCACTGAGTTCCCACTGAACCAATCATTAAGTAATGTCAATCATGTGCAGAGTAAGTTAACATACGTATTCATTCATTCATTATCTACCGCTTATCTGAACTACCTCGGATCTCAGGTGTCATCGGGCATCAAGGCAGGATACACCCTGGACGGAGTGCCAACCCATCACAGGGCACACACACACTCATTCACTCACACAATCACACACTCACACACTAGGGACAATTTTCCAGAGATGCCAATGAACCTACCATGCATGTCTTTGGACCAGGGGGAGGAAACCGGAGTACCCGGAGGAAACCCCCGAGGCACGGGAGAACATGCAAACTCCACACACACAAGGTGGAGGTGGGAATCGAACCCTCAACCCTGGAGGTGTGAGGCGAACGTGCTAACCACTAAGCCACCGTGCCCCCCAACATGTGTATTAACATATTTAAAATGTTATTGAGATACATTTGCATCATCATGAGGTCACGTTCAGATGATTGTTCAGAACAGAACTCTGGTCTCTAGATATTAATATTAGAAATATAATTAATATTACACTTACAATTGATTTTACTCACTGATGTTTTAAACATTAGTTAATTCACTTTATGTGGCTAATTACTGCATAAGAAACATCAGTTAATGCAGTAATGACACTTTACACAATCACAGCTGTGGAGGAAACTAAATATAAATGTGTGTTCACACCGTAACCATAGAAACCAAATCACTGAGCAACAACTCTAAGGCTACGACAGATCATGTTTTAGTGCTTTTGTTGGCTAAGAAAAGATGCCAATTACAGACAAAAGAACAATTTCTATATAAATTAGATAACAAGCTAATCTCAGAGAAAGAGTCTGATCTGTTATATGATGCACGGGTTTGTTAGCTGAGAATTAAACAGTCTGACAGATCGTCTCGATAAATTAAAGGTGTCTTTCACCTGAACTGAAGGGACACAGTGTTGTTAACTCTATACACATTAAAAATGTGAAGTGAATTCAGTGAAAACAGATTCTTAAAATTCTGGTCTGGACTTAATTTTCTGATATAACAAGTTTTACATTAAATATTCATGCTCATTTGCATCTCTTATGAGATTGTGATGAGACTGTGAAAAGATTTTCTTATGAACAGAAACACACTTTTTCAACTTATTTTATTTCACATTAATATTGTACTCTTCAACTCTTCCTTCCGTCAGTCTGAATTGCCCTACAGTCATATCTACTTACTCACAGTAGATTTAACATAAACAGCATTATTGTGTATTATGTGTTGTCCATTAACAAACTCTGTTATTCATTCACTCATTTTATTCACTCACTCACTCATCTTCTACCGCTTATCCGAACTACCTCGGGTCACGGGGAGCCTGTGCCTATCTCAGGCGTCATCGGGCATCAAGGCAGGATACACCATGGACGGAGTGCCAACCCATTGCAGGGCACACACACACACACACTCATTCACTCACACAATCCCACACTACGGACAATTTTCCAGAGATGCCAATCAACCTACCATGCAAGTCTTTGGACCGGGGGAGGAAACCGGAGTACCCGGAGGAAACCCCCGAGGCACGGGGAGAACATGCAAACTCCACACACACAAGGCGGAGGCGGGAATCGAACCCCCAACCCTGGAGGTGTGAGGTGAACGTGCTAACCACTAAGCCACCGTGCCCCCAAATTCTGTTAATAACAGATTATTTATTCTGTTTGTTTGTGTCAGAGCAGCATGGATAAAAAATAAAAACAGATTTTATTAACAAAAATGTGTGCGTGTGTTATTAACTAATGTTCCAGCAAGTTGCACTTTTTTCTACATGCACAAACCTTTAGTACGTCACGTTCCTTGAATAAAAGGAATTTTTTGGTCATAATCTTATTAAAACACGTTATAAATTAAAATAATATCGTGTGATAGACACAATAATCACTGGTGTTGAGTAAAAATGTGATCACTGGCAGTTTCCCTGAGAGTTTAGAATAACTTTGTAGAAGTTTAAGAGGAAACTGGGCAGATAAGAAGAGGCTTGGATCCTAAAAGTCTTAGACGGTTTGTCTCATTCTTCCATCTGCTGAACCTGAGTCCTAAATGAGTGTTCAGGGTCGGATCGGTCAATAGCAATAAAGCAAAAAAAGAAAATTCTTCAAGTGACTTAATGACTCCTAGGTTTCAACATGGATTCTGGGATTTGTCCAATCTGTCTGGTGTTTAGCTTCTCCACTCATCTTCAGGATAAGTGACGTGACGTCACATACGGCTAAATACGGTGACCCATACTCAGATTTTTTTCTCTGCATTTAACCCATCCAAAGTGCACACACACACACCGTGAACACACACGCGGAGCAGTGGGCAGTCATTTATGCTGCGGCGCCCGGGAGCAGTTGGGGGGTTTTGGTGCCTTGCTCAAGGGCACCTCAGTCGTGGTATTGCCGGCCCGAGACTCAAACCCACAACCTTAGGGTTAGGAGTCAGACTCTCTAACCATTAGGCCACGACTGCCCCTTGAATATGGGGCCATGCTAATCTTCTCTGTATCGTTCCAATTTTAGTATAACTGTTCGGCTGTGTCATGGCTGTAACAGGGAAACCTTTAGTTGGTCCTGTAGATTATTAGTTACATCATTTCTTTTAAGATCATCCATTAAAAACATTGAAGTAAGGACCATTAAACTCCTAAATGTCCTTCACTTCCCACAAAAGGGAACATGGTCTATCAGTAATGTAACTCTATCTATCTGTGGGGTGTGATGTTTATACACCACTGACTCTTCATGTCCTCTCAGTGCTCCTGAAACTTTACCCTGAACTCATTAGTGGAAGATAATCTGCTCAGTTCACTTCTTCATCATGTGGACCAGAAAGACAACAGTTCAGTCTAACTAGAGATTCTGTAAGTGGAGAAGATTCCAGAAGGATGGATTTCACATCCAGGTTTGTGTATGTTTTTGTGTTTGTCAGGATGATGTACAAGTCTATTGTATTTTGTTTCATTTCAGTTTTGAGGAAGTTATTTGGTTTCGTTTATTACTTTAGCCAAATACATCTAGACAAATCATCAGACCTGAACCCAACTGATGACCATTTTACCTCCCGAAGAGGAGACTGAGGGGAGAAAAACCCTCAAAACTCCTGAAACCAGCAGTTTGCCATCACAAAATTATTGGAGTTATTGCAAGTGAGAGAAATGCACAGGACTAAATATTATCCGCATTCCAATACTTTTGCACAACAAAGCTGCCCTTTTCCGAGCTGTATTAACACATCAGATCAGGAAATATCAGGAACATGAATCTGAAATGTTGATCTATTGTATTAATATTTTATTAATGTTATTTTGTTAACGTCCATAGTGTAAAATAAACAAAAGAACTGGCCTTGCTCTTCTAATGTGTTCATAAGTGCTGTAGTCTCCTTAACACACAGTAAACTTCACTGTGAACAGAAACGTAAACCTTCTAGGAATTTCCAGAGTAAAGCTCGAGCCTAAACTATGTGTCTGCTTGTTTAAAAACAAAGCTGGAATTTCTTGTATTTACACACCAGCACATTGACGTGACACTCAAGAAGGAGGAAAAGTTCTGTTACTTTTCACACATTTCATTTATTATAGAAGGATCAGAATTTACGTGTACAGTTTTGCCACATTATTTATAACAGCAGTGTGTGTGTCTGTGTGTGTGTCTGTGTGTTTGTGTGTGTTTGTGCTTGCGTGTGTTTGTGTGTGTCTGTGTGTTTGTGCTTGTGTGTGTTTGTGTGTGTTTGCAATTGTCGATGCTTTGCTTTGGATTTTAATCATTTTGTTCATCTTCAGAATATTAACAGTCGCTGACACTCTGTGGTTGTTAAATGCTTTCATGTGTCAGATGAAATCAGTTCATCTAATCATTCACTCACGCTGCTCTCACTTAACACCTTCTGGTGGGAGGTTTAATACACACATCTCTCTGTGGAGAGAAAATGGGTGAGAAGCAGACTGAAGCTTTTTACTGTACTTTTTAGATTCAGGAGAATGTCCAGAACTTCTCACTAGATGCATTACCATTTAAATAAATCTTTCATTTTCCGTCAGTTGTTTCTTCTCTAAAACACTAAAAATATCTCACTGTGATGAGTCTTAATCAATCACAGTAATGTTAATAGAGAACAAGGAAAATACACCGCAGGGTAAAATCTAGGCCACAAAGCATTGATAAGACATGAAAGAGTGAGAGAGAGTGAGACAGGGACTGGAGTGATGGTGATGTCCTTCATGAAGATAGCAGGAGATCAAGGAACATCACACCTGAGATGATTTCATCAGAACTGGAGTTGTGCTGAGGAATGAACTTTATTCTGTAACACAATTCATTTACATTATTGAACCGGACATGATTTTACTGTGTTATATGTTTTGGGTTTTCTAATGAAGCAAGAACTTTAATAAGAAAAATAATTTGTTTTATTTAAAATATTCATGTTGATAAAGAAATGAAGATTTTTACACAGAGAAGGTCGGATTTCTCTACACAGCCGACTGACTTGCTGTTTGACTATAAACTAAAAATCGATGAATGAATAAAAATTAAATATATAGTTATAAACCTGGCTGTTCACCAACATCAACAGTAAAATGCACTTTAAAAACACATTTTCTACAGTATTAGTGTGTTGACGGTCTTCATGTAGCAGCTTCTGCAGTCTTTATCTCCACTTATCAGGTTCTGCTGGAGATTTAAGAACATTATAATTATTTTATTTATCAGAACTGAACTGCAGCAGATTTTAATTTTAATTGATATTTATGCTCCTATCTAATGCTAATGTGTGTGTGTGTGTGTGTGTGTGTGTGTGTGTGTGTGTGTGACCTTCACAAAGGTGAAACAGCTGCTGGACAGATGGAGAGAGGAGGTCCACTTGCTGCCCTCGGCTGTGTCCTGAACCCTCCTTTAATGCCCTACAGCCTTCATATGCCGTGTGCTTCAAATTATTCCTTAGTGCAGAAAATATGACAAAAATGCTGATGACAGAAAAAAGCTGAGTCTGAGTTCATAGTGCTGAAGAATGGAAATGTGTGTGTGCGCGCATGTCTGTGGGTGTGTGTGTGAGACTGTGTGTGTGTGAGAGAGAGAGAGAGAGAGAGAGAGAGTGTGTGAGAGAGAAAGAGAGAGAGAGAGAGAGTGTGTGTGTGTGTGTGTGCGTGTGTGAGAGAGAGAGAGAGAGTGTGTCTGTGTGTATATATATGTGCGTGTGTGAGAGAGAGAGAGAGAGAGAGAGAGAGAGAGAGAGAGAGAGTGTGTGTGTGTGTGTGTGTCTAGCAGCCTAGAGCTGCCTGTCTGTTTGTAAGCTCCAGCTCTTCTTGTTGATGTGTTCTGTCTGATTATTTTTTTGTTCTTACTTTATTGTAGTGGATAATTATGAACCATTCAATTGTGTAATAAAGATTCATATTTTTTTGTTTTATTTAATTATACACTTCTCTTGGTTGTTGTGAGAATTTAAACCTGGGTGTCTTTTGGTCTTTTCCTGTGTAACCAATCCTGGGTGGTGAAGTCAATAAAAGTATAAAAGTACAAAAAAAGTATCAGCAATAAAAGTATAAAAGTCTGTAAGGTTTATTAGTGGAGAATGTTTGTATTTCTCTCTCAAATCACCTTCAACCACAAGAGGAAACCTGCTAAAACATCTCATACTGAGAGACTGCTGGTGTTCTACTGGATTCTCGTCCTACAGTAAATATTTGCTTCTTCTTCTTCTGAGCTCTTCTACAGACAGTTTATAGAGTGAACAGAACCTTGCTGTGTTCTTCCCCAGGTTGTGGATCTCAGATCATCTGGTCAAGGTAAACTATAGCAGTAAGAATGTGACTCGACTCTGAATCGTTATGGCTGCTGTAAGTGACTCAGACTGTGAGTTTTGGACTGTAGAACTGAAAATCTGCAGAAACGCCATGAGTTTCCTCATGTAAATGACAACTTATATAATTATGTTTATTTTTTCTTATAATGGCTTAGTGTTGTTGGTATCTATATCTATCTATATAAAGACACACACACACACACAAACACACACACACACACACACACACACTTCAAGCTTTGTGTACCGTTTTTCACAGCCATATATCTGGCCCATGAGTGAAATGATGCTTTGAGAATGTTTTCAGTCTGAAGACAACAATTTTTTTGGTTATTTAATTATGTGAAATGTAAAAACAGAACAAAACAAATTGAGAATAAGAGTAAACGAGTGTAAGTGGAGAATGTGAGTCCTGTATAGTTAATGATCTGAGCTCTGAACTCTTGCACCAATCAGATCTCTAAATGATTGTAACTCTGTATAATCATCTGAATGCCAAAAGTATAAAATAATGAATTTTCAAATTCCAGCTTTTTAATTGATTCCTGCTTAAAAACTGAAACAAACAATATCTTTTAAAATAATTGTTTTATTTTCAAGTCTGGAAGCCACACATGTACACAGTGTATGCAGTTACACACACACTCGTGTTCCTATTTAAATATGATGTAAACACACAAAGATCCTACAAATATTCACTTGATTTCTGATCAGATGTCTTTCACATTTAAAACAGAATTAATCGGCTTTAATATCACCCTGCTTTTATAATTTGTATTATATTTTATATTTAATTTATAATAGAAAACACACTTAAAGTTAAATAAAGTTAAAAAAGAAGCTAATAATAAAAAATAAATCATTAAAATACAAAGTATGTGTATAAATTATGTTAAATAACATTCATGTTAAATGATAATTATTCTTACATTCCAACACCCTTAAAATAGAATAAGTTAAAACAAATTTAGTTTAGTACATAGTATATTTTATGATTAGATGAATTGTTTTAGTAACAATAAAAACAACAACAACAACAACAACAACAACAACAATAATAATAATAATAATAATAATAATAAGAAGAAGAAGAAGCAGCAGGAGATGAAGAAGAGGAGTAGATCTGCATGTGGTTTACTTGAAGGAGAATCTCCTACAGCCTCCATCTGTTAAAAGAAAGTGATGTATGTCATGCATTATTGTTCATTATTTACTGGATCTTTGATGACAGCATGTGTATGGCTCATATTTATCTTAAGTCCTGAGATGCAATGATGCAGTGATTCTTCTAAATCTGTTACGCACCTTCAGTAGCAGATGAAATTAAGCTTCTCAATGCAGTCTCTGTTCTCTGAGGCACTTGTTAATGTGTTTTGAGCTCGACAGGAGTGTTGTTGATCTGGTCATGGGTTTATTGAGGACATGTCCTCTATGGGCCATGCATTCAACCAGAACCATTGTCCATTAAGGAAGCGCAGCCCCATCCACACACTGGCTGTTTCAGGTTGTATGGCCTGCATTACAGACAGGTGTAGCTTAAAGTGACATTGTGGCGTACAGGTCAGTGTGGTACGTTCTACAATACTTTAGACCCTCCCCATGTCCTCTTTTCTGTCAACAAGATCAGTATTTTATAACAAATGAAAGGCAAAACAGTTCCACAGTTTTCATTACTCCATTTGCCATATATTGTAGACACAGTCATTTGATGCTGCATTATCAGGTTGTTTATTTTCCCACTGAAAATAGGTTGCCTCTGTTCCATCAGACCACCACCGAGTGTTGGATTCTGGCCTGAATCTCCTCAGTCCAATTCACCACTGGGTTGTGTAGTAAAGGTTTCCTATGCCAATGTTTGCTTGTTTGTATTAATTTGCGGTAGTAATGATGGCAAGATCATCAAACCTGTTACTGCAGTATTTTCGAGCAGTAGGCCAGCTAATTCCATTGGAAATGAAAATATATTCTCTTATCTGATTTGGAGCCAGTCCACAAATCCCCTTCAAGAGCAAAAGAAAAAGTAATGCTTCCATCTTTACTTGGATGCGTCTGAGCTCTGAAGCTTGTAGTGACGTCTAAACAAGTTCAAGATCTCAAAAGAGTTCAGCTGAAATGAGATATTTAAAACACATGCAAAATAGGATTAGGATAATATTATAAAATAGGACAATATTGGGGGGGGGCACGGTGGCTTAGTGGTTAGCATGTTCGCCTCACACCTCCAGGGTTGGGGTTTTGATTCCTGCCTCCACCTTGTGTGTGGAGTTTGCATGTTCTCCCTGTGCCTCGGGGGTTTCCTCCGGGTACTCCGGTTTCCTCCCCCGGTCCAAAGACATGGTAGGTTCATTGGCATCTCTGGAAAATTGTCCATAGTGTGCGAGTGTGTGAGTGAATGAGAGTGTGTGTGTGTGCCCTGCGATGGGTTGGCACTCCGTCCAGGGTGTATCGTGCCTTGATGCCCTATGATGCCTGAGATAGTTTGGAGAGGTAGAGGTAGTTCGGATAAGCGGTAGAAAATGAGAGAGGGAGTAAGTGAGAGGACAATATTAGTATCCAATGTACTCTCTAAACACTTAGTTTTTTTTTATTCTATTTACTTCTAACTTAAAGAATCTCTGGCTGTATGTATGGAGTTGTTTTTTTGACCTATCATGTTAATCATGAAGCTGCTGTGGATCTTTTTGACTTAAATCTTTATTTTATTTTATTAAACTTTAATTATTGGTTTTCAGATGAAAACTTGTAGTCCTTGTAGTGCTGGAGCATGAAAAGAAAAATCAAACTAAGGAATGAAATAATCAGAGAATACAATAAAAATGAAAAATGTGCTTACAGTGTGATTGTGTTTTAATACCAACAAAGCAGGAAAGTAAAAGTAAAGTCCTGGAGGTGTGGAGTACCTTAATTAAACACTTCTCAAGAAAAATAAGAAAAGTTGTAAAGGTTTAATGATAAGAATCAGGAAAAATGTTAAGGATAGCTACCATTGGGCGAGGACAAATAAAATGATTAAAAAATGGAAATTGTGAGAATCGAGGACCAAAAGTGACTGAGGTTTATACAGGAAGTGAGAATGTCTCTGTGGTTCACTGAAATAGATTCACATGATGAATCCACATGAAGGAAAATTCTCCATCATTTCTGTTTCTCCTGCTCGTATGATCCACTACCCTGCAGTGAGCTGAATCATTCCTCACACACTGAGGAGCTATGGGCTGTGAGTAACATGGCCTCCAAACAGGCTCAGAGTTGTCTTCGCTTACATTCTCCAGCCTTTATGCTTTAAGGTGGAAAGTGACACAGTGTCAACATCAAACTGTGTATAACTGATACAATCTCTCTGAATGTCAGAAGGCATGTGATCATGAGAGGTAGAGAGCAGCAGGAGTGAAAACTGAGAGACATTTCATGTCTAGAAGTCTAGATTTAGATTTTTATCCACAGGAAATCCACCCTTAACTGCTTAGATAAAGCCAAAATCCTATCAAAATAAAAAACCCTATACTTGATAATGCCCAGATCGCAAATGCCCAAAATCTAATGCCCAAATAGAAATTCTTTTATTAATTATAGATTGGATAAACAGCCACAGTGCCATCAAAGCTGCATCCAGATTTTGTCTCTATATTGAACAAGCAATTCTCAAGTGAATCCAACATAAGGTGAGCACACAGGGGCATGGACCAGGACAGCATGAGATGAGGGCATTATGAGCCACACTGAGAGCCACAAATAGACATCTTCCTCATTGAGTCTGTGAGAAATGCTTCTGAATACTGGAGACCCAAAAGAAACACCTGAAATTAGTCAGTACTTCCACTCAGGACTTCAAGCTGCTATAGGGTGAGCTTCTGGATTCAAGCAAGTCCTTGGTTCATATGAACAGAGAACGAACTGTTTAAAGACATTAATTTTGATTGTAAATGCTATCATATAATGTCAGAAATGCTGGTAGGAACACAGACGGGATGCACTTACAGTATTCCAGGGATTTCAGAACAGCGTAACAGATATTGTGTCATTGGGTAGATGTGGCCTATTTGATCATCTAACCCTAACTGTAACCCTAACTGTACTTTTTGGTTGATTATTTGTTTTCTAAAATAAATCTATCTGTATGTCCTTCGAAGGTATGCTATTTTTTTAAAGAGGCCTCCGGAAACAAGCCCACTTTACGTCGTGGTAACGAAACCCCTGGAATTTAGTGAATGCCGAACAAAACAAAACAGACAGCAACATACTGTCTTCCCTGCACTGACAGGGAATATTTAATCACTCTTTAAGAATGTAGCCAGATGATTTCCAAATGTTGAGTTGAGTGGAGTCAAGGAAACTTACTTGACAAGGAGATTTTATGTTCTCCTCCTTAAACATGCTTAGAGAGGGAGAGAGAGAGCGAACAGGTCAACTCTGATAAAAAATAAATAGCCAAAGTAAATGAATACATTAATAAAAAACGGTTTGATCAGGAGATTTTTTAAGCATGAAACAAGAATATTAACCAAAATTTTAACTTCAGTATATAAAAGAGGAACTGCAGAAATACTGCAGAAAAACCACAGAAAAACTGTGAAGAGGAACTGCAGAAATCAGGGTCTTTATCCTAAAAAAAAAAATCAGATAGTGCTGTGTTTGATGAAGATGAGCTGACCCAGGTGACTCATTATTCATAATGAAAATTCTTAAAGAATTTGGCTGTAAAGTCCTGTGCTTTTATTGCTTTGCATAGTGGTGTATGATTTCTGTTCAATTTGGTTGACATAAATAGACACCTGTGGGGTTTCCCTAAAAGCTGCACTTGTTTCTACACTACGCTCTGAGGAATGTGTAAACATTATGAGAACTTCACCAGATGTGGTGCCCACTGTTGTGATGCCCATTGTTATAGCTCTATGTAATGGTATGAATACCAAACACCAGTTTATTTCTGAGACTATAGACACACATAATATATATATATATATATATATATATATATATATATATATATATATATATATATACATATAGAATGCAGATAGTCTAGTGTTATTCAAAACACATTGATCAAGCCTTTCGAAATCTCTTATTAAAATCCGTTAACTAGAAACAAATCTAATGTTGTAAATGCAAAAAGATACACACTTTTAGATTTATAAAAATAAAGAATGATTTTAAGGTATGAACATATTTATGTAACAGAAAACAGAATACATATTTATATACCAGAAAAAGGCTCTGATTCAACAAGAACCACCCAGTAAGCAGAGGTACAGCCACAGTTAAGAGATGCCTGTTTCTGTCTGCAGTTACTCTGGGATTTAGTCATGCTTGTTGTAGCAGAAATGTTAATGTGCTCTCTGATCAGACATCTCGCCATCCCACAGAAGCAGCAGCATACTGAGTGGTGTGGATTCACTGACAGCTTTCACATGATTTATTACATACTGTACTTCAATGTCCAATAACAGAAAAAAATATTGAAGTCCCTGTATTTCATTAGATTCCCTGCATCACTTGTAAGAATGAACTACTTGTCTGTCACGATCAGCGCACCTGCCTCACTTCCCGACCAGCAACGGAGAGAAGCGTCTCCGGAATATTAACCGTTTCCGGACTACACATCCCAGCACCCATCGCGAAGTCTAATTGCTGCACCACCTGTTTCCTATCAGCCGGCGTGTATAAATACGAACTTGACAGTGCGAAGTCTCAATTTGCTTTAGCAGTCATTCTGAGCATTTCCTGTTTGTTTTGATTCCGGTTTTTTACTCAGTTTCTGTGCCTTGATTCTCTGATTGTTTGCTGCCTGCCCTGACCTCCTGCCTGTTCTTTCGTTTCTGATTTTGCCTGTCCTAGGACATCGTATCTGCTGTGTTTGACCTTGCCTGTCTGTTTCCAAGTTGTTAATAAATGACGCTGAAAATGGATCACCAGCCATATGACTCCTCATTACAGGAGACTTCACCACCGAGCGATCCAGCAGCCATCTTCCAGCTCGCCACCCAGCTCTCCGCCCAAGCCCAGCTGCTCACCGGGCACCACCAACAACTGACGCGACTCACCTCGCTCACCGGAGAGCTAGCCGTGGCGTTACAGGGCCTGCGAGGGACCGGTGCCAAATCCTCCACCACCGACGGCTTTCCCTCCAGCCGCTCCGGCTGCAGCTCCGACCGTCGCCAGCCCCCGGCTCACATTTCCGGAGAAGTTCAACAGAGATCCCGGAAAAGCGCTGGAGTGGGCCACCGCGGTTTGGGGAAAGGACGGCTCCGCCTTCCCCATGTTTGAACACTTCCTCGCACAATTCCGAGCCGTCTTCGACCACTCCGCCACCCGTTAAAGCTCCACTCCAGTTAAAGCTCAATCCTAGCAAAACTGAACTGCTGTTCATCCCAGGTGATTCATCCCCAGGTCATGATCTTGCTATATCCTTGCACAACGATCTGATCTCCCCTTCAGCCACAGCTCGCAACCTTGGGGTAACCATGGACAATCAACTGTCCTTTTCCTCTCATGTTGCTAATGTGACTCGCTCATGTCGGTTTCTTCTCTACAACATTAGAAGGATCCGCCCATTTCTGTCCACACAGGCTGCTCAAGTACTTGTTCAGTCTCTTGTCATTTCTAGACTGGATTACTGCAATGCATTGCTGGCAGGACTACCTCTGAACACAATCCGTCCTCTGCAAATGATCCAAAATGCAGCTGCACGGCTTCTTTTCAACCTGCCAAAGTTCTCCACACCACCCTGCTGCTGCAATCCCTCCACTGGCTTCCGGTAGCTGCACGCATCAGATTCAAAACACTGATGCTGGCCTACAAAGCCAAAAATGGACCAGCTCCCTCTTACCTCAAAGCCCTCATCACTCCTCGCACTGCACCCCACACCCTCTGATCTACCAGCACTGCTCGACTGGTTCCACCATCTCTCAGGGTAAGAGGCAAGTATACTACAAGACTCTTCTCTGTACTGGCACCAAGGTGGTGGAATGAACTTTCCCTAGAGGTCCGGACAGCTGAGTCACTGGCTATTTTCAAGCGGCGGTTGAAGACCTACTTATTCAGGAAACACTTCAACTAGCACTTCTTTCCTTATCTTTTGCATTTAAAAAAAAAGAAAAACACCTTTGACACTTTTTCATTGTAACTTTGAACAAATGTTTTAAACTCATGGTATCTTAAGTATGTAACTTAGTGAGCCAGCATTAATGCATTCAATGTTAGAGATTTAAGTACTTATGTACGTCGCTCTGGATAAGGGTGTCTGCCAAATGCTGTAAATGTAAATGTAAATGGGAGAGCGTGGAGGAGCGCCTGCTAGCCATCTCCCAGGGAAACCGTCCAGCCAAGGATTACGCACTGGCCTTCCGCACTCTCGCTGCCGAGGCAGGCTTGGAGGAGAGGCCCCTGAGATTGCTGTACTGCAAGGGCTTGAACCCGGATCTGCAGGCCGAGCTCGCCTGCCGGGACGAAGGGAGGAACGTATCGGAAATCATGGACCTCTCCATACAGATCGACAACCTAATGCGGACTCGTCGAGCATCCACATGCGTGCCCCATCCTGCGTACCCCGAACTGATGCAGCTCGACTTCACACGCCTCACGTCTGAAGCGACGCTTCCGTCTCCAGCTCTGCCTATACTGCGGAGGAGCCGGACACAGACTGGCTGCCTGCCCCACCAGACCTCCTAGCAGGCGGAACACCTCTGTGAGTTCTGATCTCCTCACTCCTTGATCTCCAAGCTGCGCACAAGTTCAAGTGCAAGTCGAAATACGAGGGGAAATGATTAGTCTGTCCGCTCTTATCGATTCCAGTGCTGCAGGGAACTTTATGTCAGGAGTGTTTGCCCAAGCTTATGACGTACCAGTAACCTCGTGTGTTTCCCCCTTGGCAGTGGAGGCAATAGACAGTCGGCCGCTCGGTGAAGGCCGCATCACACGCATCACAGAGGACCTCCGGCTGTAGGTGGGACCTCACCACCAAGAATTCATCCGTTTCCCCATTATCCACTCTCCACGTCACACTCTCATTCTGGGGCTCCCCTGGCTTCAGCTCCACAACCCCGTCATTTCCTGGAAAGACCTGCGAATCTCAAGCTGGGACGAAGCGTGCGTCCAACATCGGCGGTCCACAGCAGAACTCCTTCAACTCAACACCGCGATCACTGTGTGCTCCGCCTCCAACACCCCCGAACTACCAGCAGAATACCAGGACCTCGCGGAGGCCTTCAGCAAGATACGGGCTACCGAACTGCCGCCACACCGACCCGGCGATTGCGCCATAGAGCTCTTACCCGGCACAACTGAGCCAAGAGGGAGAATCTTCCCACCATCACAGCCAGAAACAGCGGCCATGAATGACTACATCGAGGAGGAGCGCAAGAAGAAGGGGTTTCTCCGACCCTCCATTTCCCCGGCGTCCTCAGGTTTCTTCTTCGTGAAAAAGAAGGATGGAGATCTCCGTCCATGCATTGACTACCGAGTGCTGAACGACATAACAGTCAAGTTCCGGTACCCTCTCCTCCTCGTACCATCAGCCTTGGAACAGCTCCTCCGGTCCCGATACTTCACGATGCTGGACCTGCACTGCGTGTATAATCT
This sequence comes from Tachysurus vachellii, assembly GCF_030014155.1. Taxonomy (NCBI): domain Eukaryota; kingdom Metazoa; phylum Chordata; class Actinopteri; order Siluriformes; family Bagridae; genus Tachysurus; species Tachysurus vachellii. The sequence goes on along the minus strand of NC_083467.1, from coordinate 30,211,772 downwards.
CATCCGGATCAGAGAGGGGGATGAATGGAAGACCGCCTTCTCAACCCAATCAGGCCACCACGAATATTTAGTCATGCCATTCGGCCTTTCGAACAGTACAGCTGTGTTCCAGTCATGCATTAACGACGTGTTCCGCGATATGCTATATCGTTGGGTGATTGTGTACATAGATGACATCTTGATCTACTCCGAGACCATGGGAAAACACATTCGGCACATGCGAGCAGTACCTAAACGCCTCATCCAGCACCGTCTGTACGCCAAGGCAGAGAAGTGCGAATTTCACCGGACCTCAACGACCTTCCTAGGCTACATCATCTCAGCCTAGGGGGTCACGATGGATGACTCCAACGTTCGGTATTGCAGTGGCCCCGTCCGCAGAGCATCAAAGATTTACAGTGCTTCCTGGGATTCGCCAATTTCTATCACTGTATTCTTGATTCTCTGATTATTTGCTGCCTGCCCTGACCTCCTGCCTGTTCTTTTGTTTCTGATTTTGCCTTTCCTATGACATCGTATCTGCCTTGTTTGACCTTGCCTGTCTGTTTCCGAGTTGTTAATAAATGACGCTGCAAATGGATCACCAGCCATACGACTCCTCATTACATTGTCAAATTAGTTGTACAATTTTTCAGGCTAATGTTTAGCACTGTACTGTATTCAGACCTCTCAATTAAGTAAAGACCACCTAGCTACTGGAATAATTGCTGGAATTTGGATTCATGTCCATGGAATGGAGTAGTATTAGTGGTAAGTCCCAAGTCAGTGACTCAGCAGCTGACCAGCTCTGATTTCTCGAAATGTAAATATATTCTAACACAATGGAGCCCACTTAAATCACATGTAAAATATCTACTGATAGAACAAATGACACCATTATGCTGAAGCTTAAAACAGAAAATCTTAAACAGTGTTAAAGTTATGAACAGATGTCTTCTTCTTTGCTTGTTCCTGTTTTTGTTTCTTTTTTTATTGTATATAATTTGTTAATACATGTTTAACATGTTTTAATCTTATGTTTAGCACAGTCACTCTCCTCCATGTTACCTGATATGAACATCCTTCCAGGTAGGAAGCAAACTATTCCCACACTGATCCGCAAATCCCTGTAATGAGGACAGATGACAGTTTGGCTGATCTAGCAACATGTAGTTTCTCAAACACATCCAAAAGGGTTTTCTCTGTGGAATGAGCTGCTTTAAAGTCAGACTGGTTGGGATCTTGGAGGTTGTTCTGTGAGAGATAGACAGGCAGTTGATTATAGACAATGCATTCAAGAATTTTTGAAAGAAGCGAGAGAAGTGATACCAGTCTGTAGTTACTGATGTCTGATGGATCCAGAGCAGCTTTCTTCAGGATAGGAATATCACTTGCTCTCTTGAAGTTAGTTGTTACATGACCAGATGTTAGGGATTTGCTGCTGATCATCGTGATGAAGGGCAGAAGGTCTTGCAAGATGGTCTGGAGCATACTGGAACGGAGTGGATCCAATGGACAGGTGGTAGGATTGCAAGACCGGCTGAGTTGTAAAATCTCTTCTGCTGCTACAGTTGAGAAATGCAACAACAAAGGAGTGTGGGAATCCTGACTGTGAGATGTAGGTGCAGTCGGGGGAGAAGTGAAGTCCTGCAGATTTTCTCAATCTTCTTGTGGTAGAAAGAAGCAAAGTCTTCTGCAGTCAGGGAGGATGAAGCAGTTGGAGTCGGGGGGTTGAGTAGAGAGCTCCATATTGTGTTGTAGATTAGAATGTCATCGATGTAATCTGTTACATGGTGAATAAGAAAGATTATGAACACTTCATTGGTAAATGACTGGAATACTGTTGGCTAATTTGCTAGCTCATAAGGCATAACCTTGCATTCATAGTGTCTGCATGCTGTTAGAAACACCGCCTTCCATTCGTCCCCATTGTATACGAATGAGGTTGTACACACTCCTGAGGTCCAACTAGGTGAAAATGCGTGCTTACCAGAGCTGCTCTAGGGCCGAGGAAACCAGTGGCAGAGGATATGCACTACTATGATGCCGTTTAGTATTCTGTAGTAAATGGCTGGCCTCAGCCTTCTACCTATCTTCTCCATGTAGGAGAACCTAACAGCTGCCCAACAGTATTTCTTGAGGATTTGGGTTGTTCGCCTGGATTCGGGACTTTCTATGGAAGTGGTGCGGTACCAAGGCATTGTGTAAGACAGTTTTTGAGACAATGTGGAGACCATCGGGTTAATTTCTTATTGTGCCAGTACATCTGGTGGTAATGGGTACTTAGCTAAGGGAACTCCAGTATGATGGGTTTGGAAGCTGAGAAGATGATGTAAAATTCCAATTCCTCCACATGAAATTGCAAAATCTAGAGCGTGATTGGGGATGTAGCCACTTCTAGATAGGTTGATTGTTAATTGCTGTGATCCTCAGGAGCACAGAACATGTTTCAATAGGCAGGTAGAGTTCCTCTACCAACAGTTGGTTGATAACATTTGTGGAAGACCCAGAATTTATAAGGGCTAGGACATGGTTGACCACATTATCATAACAGATCTTTACAGGTACCAGTAAACTGTAGGTATGGGAAAGGAGGTGCAACTTCTTACACATGGATTTCTCATTGCAGGCAGTGAGCCAACTTGTCTTTAGTAGGATGGAGGTGTAGCCGGTCTGCCTTCGCGTGTCATATCTGGCTACCATTCTGAGTGGTGTTCTTGTGCAATGTGAAATGAGAGACCAGAGACAGTCTGCTGGTTCAATTACTATTCTTTATCCAGTTTGCTGCATAAATCAGAAACATGCAGTTACAAACCTTTGCACACTCAGTTGCCTGCCCCTGCTCGTTCTGCTCAGGCCTCAAACTGACTGAAGCAAACTTATAATACAGGAAACATTGGATTCCACAATAATAATATATAGATATAAAAGATAATGATATTACACAATAACAAATACCATATCTCAGGACATTCAATTCAAGTTTATTTGTATAGCGCTTTTTACAATGGACATTGTCACAAAGCAGCTTTACAGAACATAAACATAGAACAAAAGATAAATATAAGGAGTAGTATAAAGAATTAATATAATAAAATTCAAGATATATATAGTTCACAGTGTGTATGTATGTATGTATGTATGTATGTATGTATGTATGTATGTATGTATTTGTCCCCAATGAGCAAGTCTGAGGTGACTCAGGCAGCAGTGGCAAGGAAAAACTCCCTTAGATTGGTAAAGTAAGTAAGTAAAGTTTATTTATATAGCACATTTATCACAGCAGAGCTGACCAAAGTGCTGAACAAAGTCAAAAACTAAACATAAAATAAACAAAACAGATGATACAATAAAACAATAGAACATAGACAAAATCCGATTAAAATGCCTGGGAATAAAAAATATGTTTTCAACTTTAAAAGTTGTACTGGAAGGTGCAAGGCGAATGTCCAGTGGAAGTTGGTTCCAGAGACGGGGGGCCGCAATAGAAAAAGCCCTATCACCCTTCGTTTTTAAGCGTGAATGAGGGACAACCAAGAGAGCTCTATCAGAAGATCTTAGAGATCTGGTGGATGAAAAAGGAATAAGATGATCTGTGAGATAAGATGGGGCTTGACCATTAAGAGCTTTAAAAACAAACAACAAGATTTTAAATTGAATTCTAAAATAGACAGGAAGCCAATGAAGAGAGGCTAAAATTGGTGTAATGTGATCTGTTTTCTTTGCCCCGGTCAAAAGTCTCGCAGCTGCATTGTGTACCATCTGGAAGCGTGCAATGGATGACTGAGGAAGACCCAAATATATTGAATTACAGTAGTCAAGGTGGGAGGTGATAAAAGCATGAATGACTTTCTTCAGGTCATTAAAAGTTAAAAAAGATTTCGGTCTCGAGATGATCCGTAACTGATAAAAACTGTTCTTGACAACTGTATTAATCTGCTTAGTTAAGCAAAGTTCAGAGTCCAGAATGACACCAAGATTCCTAACCTGGGAGGAGACTGAGGGGAAATGCTTGCCAAGCTCGTTTATAAGACCACTTCTCAACTTAGGGGGGCCAAAGACGATTACTTCCGTTTTATTTTCATTTAGTCGAAGAAAGCTATTGGACAGCCATTTCTTGATGTCCCCAAGGCAGTCCAATAAGGGTTGAATGGTATCGCCAGCTTTCAATGGTATGTACAACTGGGTATCATCAGCATATAAATGAAATGAAACATTGTGTCTCCTAATAATGTCCCCAAAAGGTTACATATATAAATTAAAAAGAAGTGGCCCTAAAATGGATCCTTGAGGCACTCCACAGGTAATAGGAGCAACAGATGAAGAAAACTTACCTAACTCAACAGAAAAAGACCTGTCTCTAAGATACAAGTTGAACCACTGCAAAGCAATACCTCCAAAACCAAACAGATTTTCTAACCGGCAGAGAAGAATATCATGATCAACTGTATCAAAGCAGCTGTAAGATCAAGAAGCAGCAGAACTGAATTCTTACCACTATCCACTGCCAGCAAAATGTCAATGAGTACTTTAAGCAACGCAGACTCAGTGCTATGATGAGCAGAGAAACCAGATTGGAGAGGTTCTGTTAATTTAGCTGTATTCAAAAAGGAAATCAATTGTGAATATACAACTTTTTCTAAAAGTTTTGATAAAAATTAAAGCTTAGAGACAGGCCGATAATTATCAAGGCAATTTTCGTCCAAACCCTGTTTCTTAAGCAAAAGGTTGAACTACAGCATGCTTGAAACATTTCGGGACAACCTCAGCACTTAGAGACAAGTTAATCAATGACTGAATGGAAGTACCAATTTCAGAAAAAGAGGCCTTAATAATCTCAGAAGGAATGACATCAAGTGAAGAGGCAGTTTTCTTCATCTTATTGACCAGATCACAGAGTTCCCTCAAATAAACAGTTTGAAAACAAGAAAAGGAAGCTGGACTTGCCAGTGACAGATCTGATGAGTGCAAGGTAAAAGAGGATCGAATAGCTAACACTTTATCTGAAAAAAAAAGTAAAAATTTTTCACAAAGTTCAGTTGAGGGTTCCACATGAAACTGACAACCTGGATTTATTATTGAATTAATCGTGGAAAACAGAATTCTAGGTCTATGAGAGTGCTTCTTAATCAAGTCTGAAAAATACTTAGACCTAGCTGATGTTGCAGCATTCTGAAAGTTAAACAACCAATCTTTGAAAAACTCACGAGACACAGTCAACGAATCCTGTTTCCATTTCCTCTCCGCTTGACGACATGCCCGCCTGAGAGAGCGAGCATTATCGTCAAGCCAGTAATAAGATTTCTGTCTGGGTGACTAACTTAAAAGGTGCAATAGCATCTAAAATATTAGAACAAGATGTATAAAGAAGAGAAGTCAGTTCATCAGGCCCAATGGAAAACTCAACAGCATTCAAAATAAATCCTTCAACAGCGTTAGCATGATAGATTTCACTAAACTGAGGAGAAATAGATGAATTAATACAACGAGAGTAACGGCCCAGACATTTTTCCATAACTGTAGAATTCTCAGCATGGACATTAAAAACAATAGGGCAGTGATCAGAGAAGGAAACATCTTCTATGGTTACATCTTCTACAGCAACACCATTTGACAAAATAAGGTCCAGTGTGTGACCATGGGTAAGAGTTGCTCCATTTATATGTTGCATAAAACCAAAAGATTCCAAAATATTACCAAATTCATTGACCAAAGGTCGACCTGGGCAGCACACATGTATATTAAAATCACCCATTAATAACAGCTGATCATATGATGGCATGATAAGAGTTACAAATTCACAAAACTCTCATATAAAAGCACTTTCAACATTAGGTGGCCTATAAATAAGCGCACAGAACACTGCAGTGGAATCAAACTCAAGCACAATACATTGTAACTCAAATGATACATAACTCCCAACAGAAACGGGACGTATGTTAAGGGTTTGTTTAAAAACCATGGCAACCCCACCACCCTTGCCAGTACATCGTGGTGTACTAATAAAACAACAGCCCTGAGGACACAGATCTTCAAAAACTGACGACTCACCGGCAGAGGCCCACGTCTCCGTCAGGAAAAGGATATCCAAGTTGCGTCCAGTATAAAAGTCATTTAAAATATAAGTCTTGTTGCACACAGACCTAGCATTGACTAAGGCCATGTTAAGGTGAGACTGTAGTTCCGGGTTCCGATCCAGTCGAACAAAATCCAGTTGGCAAAGATTTAAACGTTCCACTCCTCTCCGGCTAAGTCGTAAATGCGGCAAAGCGGAGGTAGAAGAATCACCGAAAACTGGAAGATGAAAAGCATATAAATAGTCCCAAGAGCGTCGCGCCAGATTATGCCCCTCCAAAAATGATGTATCCAGGGAAAGCTGGGTTGAGAATTTTAAGGTGGAAGCAATCGCCCGTCTAATTCTCACTCGAACACCGGCACGAAAACCTCTCTTTCTGCGGCGTTTCCGCAGAAGATGAACACAGCAAGGTAACTGGTAAACGCACTCTGGCGCAGGTGGATTGGAAGAGGATTGAGAGCGAGAGTAGAGAACTGGGCAGTTTTCCAGGTAACCAGCTTCCATACAACACTTGATGTTAAATAGGGCTTGGCGATCGTAGTTCAGCATTGAGTCTACATGATACCAGTGCAACACCACACAGAGAACAAACAGTACAGGTAACATAAAGAGAGACGGCATGCCGAGTGCACTGGCGCCATCTTGTAAAGGAAGAAACCTTGAGAGGAACCAGACTCAAGGGGAACCCATCCTCATATGGGTGACACTAGATGGTGTGGTTACAATATACAAGTATCACAGAGTCCAACTGGAGCTGGTAGATCTGTAGATGTCTCAGGATTCTCATAGAGTCGGCCTCCTCTCAGTGGAGGTCCAAAAACGGAAGACGATCAGAGCTGATGCAATGTCTGGGTGTCTCGGGATGGGTAGAAAAAGAGAAGAGAAGAGCAGTGCAGAGGGATTAACATATCTGCTGTTCATAAGAATGTACACAAGTCTAGTGTAATAGCGCACAATATGATGGGATGTGTTATGTGTACGCCTGACTAAAGAGATGAGTTTTTAATCTACATTTAAACTGGGAAAGTGTGTCTGAGCCCCGAACACTATCAGGAAGACTATTCCAGAGTTTGGGAGCTAAATAAGAAAACGCTCTACCACCTTTAGTAGACTTAGATATTCTGGGAACTACCAGAAGTCCTGAGTTTTGTGATCTCAGAGAGCGTGAAGGATTGTAATGTGTTAGAAGACTAGTTAGATACATGGGAGCTAAACCATTAAGAGCCTTGTACGTAAGTAGCAGCAGTTTGTAATCGATTCTAAACTTAACAGTTAGCCAGTGTAGAGATGATAAAATTGGGGTTATATGGTCATACTTTCTTGTCCTAGTGAGAACTCTGGCAGCTGCATTTTCGACTAACTGTAGCCTATTTATTAAAGATGCAGGACAACCACCTAGTAATGCATTACAATAGTCCAGTCTAGAGGTCATGAAAGCATGAATTAGCTTCTCAGCATCAGATACAGACAGGATGTTTCTCAGCTTGCCAATATTTCTAAGGTGGAAGATGGCTGTGTTTGTAATATGGTGATATGATTTTAGAGACAAGTTACTGTCTAATAAACACCCAGGTCTTTCATTGTTGAGCTACTAGTAACAGTACATCCCTCTAAATGGAAGTTGAATTGTGAGAGTTTCTGTGTACTGGGTTATGGACCTATAAGTAGTATGTCTGTCTTATCAGAGTCTAATAACAGAAAATTACAGCTCATTAGAACTGATCCTTGAGGGACCCCATAATTAACTGGCAATAAACTGCAGGATTCACCATTTAATTCTACAAAATGGTATTGATCAGACAGGTAGGATATAAACCAACTTAAAGCCTGTCCATGAATACCTGTGTAATTTTGTAAGCGATCTAGGAGAATGTTGTGATCTATAGTGTCGAATGCAGCACTAAGGTCAAGTAGAACTAATAGTGACTTCAGTCTTGGTCTGAAGCTAAGAACAAGTCATTCGTTACTTTAACAAGTACAGTTTCTGTGCTATGATGGGGCCTGAAACCTGACTGAAACTCTTCAAAGATATTGTTCTCCTGTAAGAAGGAGCTCAGTTGAACAGACAACTTTTTCTAGTATTTTAGACATAAACAGAAGATGTGAAATAGGTCTGTAATTTGATAGTTCATTAGGACCTAAATTCTGTTTCTTAATGAGTGGCTTAATAACTGCCAACTTGAAATATTTAGGGACGTAACCTAAAGATAACGAGGAATTAATAATATTGAGAAGAGGCTCACCAGCTTTACAGTATGTAACACTTTGTTCACCACTGTTCCATGTTTTCCCCATTTGTGGATAACGGCTCTCACTGTGGTTCACTGGAGTCTCAAAGATTTAAAAATGGCTTTATAACCTTTGCCAGACTGATAGATCTCAAATACTTTCTTTCTCATTTGTTCCTGAATTTCTTTGGATCTTGACATGATGTGTAGCTTTGAGGATCTTTTGGTCTACTTCACTTTGTCAGTCAGGTCTTATTTAAGTGATTTGTTGATAGTGAACAGGTGTGGCAGTAATCAGGCCTGGGTGTGGCTAGAGAAATTAAACTCAGGTGTGATAAACCACAGTTATGTTATGTTTTAACAGGGGGGCAAACATTTTTTCACACAGTTCCATGTAGGTTTGGATTTTGTTTTCCCTTAATAATAAAAACCTTCATTTAAAAACTACATGTTGTGTTTACTTGTGTTCTTTGACTAATATTTAAATATTTAAATTTGTTTGATGATTTGAAACATTAAAGTGTGCCAAACGTGCAAAAAAGAAATTCAGGAAGGGGGCCAACACTTTTTCACACCACTGTACTGTATTTAACTGGATGAATTAAACTGTATGTATTTAACTGGATTAATTAGATAAATTTAGCTGGATTGCATAATTTAACATAACTTTTTCCACATCTTTGATTTGGAGGAGAAAATTATCATTAACAATAATTAGAGATTTTTAGATTATTCAAAGTTTATTATTTTTCTGTGCAAAATGTTGTAAACACAAACCCATTTTTTGTGTGATTCCTGTCTCATCTACATAAAACTTGATGTGTATTGTAGTGCATTATGGGTATTATATTCCTTCAGCTACAAAAAACAATTAATGACATCAATAACTCTTGTTCGTACGGCTCTCAATCGTTTATATGCTGATGTTCAATCCCAAACCCTAACTAGGCCTGATATATAGCGTTTGAAAAGCTAAGTAATAAAAAGGGAAATTGATTTAAATAGGCTTTATTTATCTTGAGTATTTCTCATTATGGAAATCTCAAGAATTTTTCATGAAGTGCATTTTTATTTTCTTCAACCTCATGCATAGTTTTTCATGAGCAGATTAAAAGAGGGGAATCTGATTGTTATCTTTGTGCTCGTTGTTGGAGTTTATTGACTTTCTTTTGCTCTCCACGATAATGAAATCTCATTTATGAGGAGAGGTCGAGTGGCAGAATTTATGCTCCATCTCTTATTATGAATCTTGAGCCTCGGGAATCAGCAGCACTTCAAATTCTTTCAGTCAGGTTTACAGCATGTGATGCCTCTCGCTCTGAGTGCCTTTAGAGCTCTAATTAATTCACTTGATGTTGTGCGTGATGGTGAACAAACCCCACAACAAATCCCTTCCTCTCATTCTTTTTGTCATTATAGCTGTGTTTCTCTGTTCTCTCTTACTCTGAAGGAACAGAGTGGAGTGATGAAGAGGATTTACTGTTACAGCATCTTGTGTTTTATTCATCTTATACCGCAGCAATTAGTCAACCATGACAAATATATATATAAAACAAATATATAATAAATATTTTTCTTTACATTTAGACCTGTTGTAGCAGATAAAACAGTGGCTCTCTCAGCAGTCTGTCTTGATTCTCTCTCTTCAACTTAAGACAAAAAGCAGAGCATCACCTTAATGAGAAACTGCAGCTACACAGTAATGTTCTTTCCCTCAATAGAATCTGTATATTATAGCAAACATTACCCAGAAATTACAGGATGCAGCATTCAACATCAAAAATCTTTAAAATGAAGAATTTTTAGAACTAAGTGTTTTTACTAAGTGTAAATACTTTTTAAAATATGCATTAATAAATATTCTCCGTGATTCTTTGGAGAACTCTTAATTGTTTTATCTTTATTGCATGTGCTGTGTTTCATGTTGATAAATTAGAACAGAGGATGGAGGAGTGTGAGGATGAGTGTCCACCCTTTCGGATGAGAAAATCTACTAATGGCTGCTTTTAAGAGTTTAATGATGAGGTTTGTCAGATTGCAGCACCAAGGGCTAAAAGCTAATCGCTAAACGTCCTAATGGAGCTCTGCTTTTTATAGTAATAAGCAAAGAATGCAGTATAATTTAGAGGACTGAGAGTATGGAAAAGACATTAAGTCTAACTGAGAAAAAAACCCTTTTTTGTTTGTTTTTCATTTTATCTGCGGTGACCAAGGTAATCTCTATTTTCTGTGTTTGGATGTTTGCAGTCATCTTAAAGGCTGTTAATGTATACAGTAGACAATGCACACACAAAAAACCCACAAAAAGATTGAAAACATGAACAATAAAGGAGGAAATTTATTTTTTAATGTTTTTATTGTCTCCTTCTTTAGCTGTTGGAATCTCCACCTGCTCTGAGGACGCATTTGCACTGAAGGCAGCGTGAATGGATTTCATTCCACTTTACAAATTTAACAGAAATGTGACAGGAGAAATTTTAAAGAATAAGTGAGATAAGATGGTTTCATGTTTTTTCTCTAATCTTTAATCAAATGCTTTCAAATTAGGTGGATGTTTTTTCAGTGATAGTGGTAGATGTAGATAAAGAGGGAAAAAAGGATTGTGTTTGACCATATAACACTTATTATAATTATAACTGTATATACACTGTACAGAACCTGAAACAGGGCTTGGGAGGTCGAAACATCAGCTTCGGTTTGGAACAGGGCTCTGAAATCTAGTCCCTCCTGGGCCTCCCAAACACCATACTCATGACCTTGACCTGTGAGGTGGGATGTTAAAAAAAAGCAGTATCACGTGCCAGGCTAGACTGAGGTCAAAAACAAGGTTATCTTATACAACAGAAGACATTTGTTGATAAAGAATGATAGACCGACACTGCACAGAGGCTAAACTCCACAATAACACTGACTGACATCAGTTGGCTGGTTTACAACAAGCAGTTTGTTAGCAATTAAAGTTTAAATGCAGAATAAAACAAAAATGCACCATACTGTAACACTTATGAGGAGATGTATAGAAAGATCTATCATTAATACACAATTCTGTTTCCTCTTATTGCATGAGTGACATAACCTCCATACTAAAGCTCCTGTTTCTCTCTCAGCTGATAAATATTTCTATTTTTAACCTGAGGAAGGTTTCCTGCTGTGAGCTGCACATTTATCATGAATCAGTGAACACATCATCCTGCAGCTGAAACAAACAGGAGAAAACATCTTTCTAAATCTAACCTAAATCATGTGTGTGGTTTCTTTACAATAAAAAGGTCTTGCTCCTTTATAATCCATACGTATTATTCTTCCGAATAATAAGTGAGGAATGAAACATGAGTGAGTGAAACAATCACCATGGAGCTTCTGCTGAACAGGTCCATGTGAATGAGCTGTTAATGGAGAAACTATAACATATTAGATCATCTTATGTGCTGATTAACTACTTAATAATTTCAGAACAGCATGTTCGGTTCTGAATGTGGAAGTGTGTGAGAATAGTGAATACGTCACAGGTTTAAACACTGTGTATCGATTGTGATGGTGTGAAGAATCGGAGAACAGTGAGTTGGTCATCAAGCAAAGTGTCAGATCAGAGCTGTTAAATCCTGTGAAGAATCACCTCAAGGGAAATGTGAGTCTGATTCACTGCCCAGTGAGATTCATGCTGACATTAAAGGTCTTGGTATAAAACAGAACAAGGCAAACTTTAATTAGGACAAGAGATGAGTCTAACATCATACACGGCTTTACATGTGATGTCAGATTAAAGGAAAAAAGGAAAAATGATGCCACATTGATAAAAGTACAATCACCAAAATGATTTAAATGAATCAAATGAATCATATATAAATTAATAAAATGCTCGGCAGTCAGTAATGACTTATTAATCTAAAATTACTACTGAATAATTTTTAAATCAATATTAAAGCTAACATTATGAGACGCCATATTATTATTATTATTATTATTATTATTATTATTATTATTATTATTATTATTATTACTATTCACTTACTGTATATATTAAATCCTTTGCATAAAAGAAAATTTGTAAATATAGAATAAACAAACCCTAACAAAAGGGATGAATTGGAGATTTAACAAAGAGTCAGAACAAAATAAACAGAATCAAAGAATAGAACTGAATATGGAAAATAATTACATAAAAGATGGATAATATGAAAAAACAGAGCCAAAGGTCGAAGATCACCGAATTTTATCACGTTTCTCGTTCTCTTCTGTATCACCATAGAAACAGATTTCAAATTGTAAATGTCAGCATCTTTTCTGATTTACTCACAATAATGTTATTTATCTGGATTTTTATGTCTTACATAAGAGATAAGATGCTGTTATTATTTTCTAATAAAAATGTTGAACACCTTCACTCCTTTTGTTACGTTTCCTTTTTCATCCCTCCAGCTTTACACTGAGATTCTGTAGTCACACACAGTTAATCATTTAAATCAATAATAAACACAGCGATTTAACACGACTGCTTTAAAAGAGCTGTACAGATATTATGCTTGAGGGAAGAACAAGATCAAAGATAGCGCCTCAGGCACAGCTTTTACACCGATGGGGATAAGGTGTGTGTGTGTGTGTGTGTGTGTGTGTGTGTGTTATTTTTTTCTCTGATGAGAAAGCTCAACCATTTGAATTCAGTTTATTTGTATATTGCTTTTAACAACTGACATTGTACAGTGTAAACAGATCCTACAGAGCAGATGAAATAAACCAGGTTTTATGGAGGAGCATTTGTGAAATATTTTTGGGCTTTATTCTGATTAATAATATAAATTGCAGCACCAGTTTCCTGTCTGATCTGGTCAGCTTCAGATATTTTGGCAAGCTCTGAAATGAGAACTTGGATTGCATTGTTGGAAACAGCATAAAATTTAATAATAAGGCAAAAGTGTGAATTAGAAACAAGTGTAGGATCAGGTGTGTATGAGTGTGAAGGAAGCCAGAATTGTAGCTTAACTTTGGGTTTACACTTATTCACATTAAATTTCTATGTATAGCACATTTATTAATACACATTGTCTCAAATCAGCTTTACAGAAGTATAGAAACATAAGTAAAAATATATATAATAATAAGAATAAAAATAAATAAATGAATACATACATTTAAAGTGTAAAGTTAATTTTAAAATATTTATTTAAAATTTAAAATACTATTTATCTCTATCATTATCCCTAATGATCGAGCCTGAGGTGACGGTGGTGAGGAAAAACTCCCTGAGATGATATGAGGATGAAACCTTGAGAGGAATCAGACTCAGAAGGGAACATCATCCTCATTTGAGTGACACTGGACAGGAAATAATGTCAATGTAAATAATGTCAATGTAAATGATGTAAATGTAAATAATGTCCTTTCTACAACAGTTTATAATAGTGCAACCAAGAGATCCTGAGGAACTAATGGATCAGTTCAAACTCTGAGTTCACCACAGACCCAACACTAATTCCTTCCTAAGTCTTCATATGATTTCTTCTCACCAGGCTTTTCAGAAGACTTCAAAAAACTCAAACAAAAAGGACGAACTAACATAAAAAGACTTTCTCTTTGTTTCAGTTCAATATTCAAGGTTCAAATTTACACTTGAACAATGTGCATGCGTGTGTGTGTGTGTGTGTGTGTGTGTGTGTGTGTGTGTGCACGTGCGGGTGTGCGTGTGAGTGTGTGTGCGTGCGTGGGTGTGTGTGTGCGTGCGTGGGTGTTCGTGTGTGTGTGTGTGTGTGTGTGTGTGTGTGCATGTGGGTGTGTGTGTTGCATGCTCCACCAGCTTGGTCTAGTTCTACAACATACAACATAGAGAGAAATACAGATATGTTGAAGCACAGTTGATGCTTGACCACATCTCTGCTTCCACGAGAATACTAGATTCTGCAGGAGAAGGACAACTACAGCATTAGAATTCTCCCAGTGGGACAAATGGGTGACAAGTGTGTGTGTGTGTGTGTGTGTATGTGTGTGTGTGTGTGTGTATGTGTGTGTCAGTCAATGGGTATTAATACAAGTCTGATGGCTTGAGGAAATGAACTGTTACACAGCCTGATTATGAGGCCTGAATAATCCTTTTTCAAGCAACAGCGTGAAGAATGTGTGTGAGAAGTAAAGAGTGTGTGTGAGGGGTGTATGTGGAATAAAGAGTGTGTGAGGAATGTGTGTGGAGAAAATAGTGTGTGTGGGTGTGTTGGGTGAAGTGTGAGGGGTGTGTTGGGTAAGGAATGTGTGTGAGGGGTGTGTGGGTTAAAGAATGTGTGTAAGGGGTGTATTGGGTAAGGAATGTGTGTGAGGGGTGTGTGGGGTAAAGAGTGTGTGTGAGGGGTGTGTCGGGTGAAGTGTGTGAGGGGTGTGTTGGGTAATGAATATGTGTGAGGGGTGTGTGGGTTAAGGAATGTATGTGAGGGGTGTATTGGGTGTAGGAGCCAAGTCGAGCTTTGTGCTAATTCCATGTTTCTTTCTTGTGAATAGTTCATAGTTTCTTTCTTGTGGATGATTATGTGGCCATAGGGCTGTCTACCCCACCTAGAGGACAGTTGGGAGGCTGAAGGTGAAGCCCAAGGGGAAAGGCCTTAAGGACAGGAAGTGACAGCATCTGGGCGTGGCTGAGAGGGCAAACAGTCTTTTGACCGTGTGGTGGTGTGCCATATAAGGGACTGCTTTAATTTAATCGTATATTTTTATCTCACTTCAAGTTTTCTGTAATATTGCAACAACATCAATAAAAGGTCATTGGATAAACTGGATCAACCTCTATTCCACATCTACACAACTGCACGCGTCAAGATATATCCAGCTCAGCCACTAGTATTAGCAATTCAGGGACCAAAGGAACGACCAGAAAAGGCTGATACAATATAGTCAAAAGACTGCTCTGGGTGGATATACCTGGATCAAAGGAATATTGGATCTGAATAGCAGATACGGAACTAGGAAGTGCATGTGCCATCTTGGATTGTTTGAAGGCCGAAGCCAATCCAAGTGAATCCGAAGGAATTGGTATGTGAAACAAATCACTTTTTAAGCAACTTTGCTCTGTGTATTTATGAGAAGCTATTTTGTTGAACATTGAGTTATATTTTTGGAAGAAAAGGGACCTTTGAGTTTGTCACATGGAACAAAGAGCCTCAATCAATATGGATGTCATGAACTCATGATGTTGCACCTGTTGAGGAAGAAAGGCAGGAAGAATTGTTTGAGTTGGAAAAGAAGAAGAAAGAAGCAAGGAATGCTAGAAAGAATAAGTGTGCTGCGTTGACTCGTAAAATGAACAAAACAACTGAGCTTATGTCTGATCCAGTCAATCTGGAGAAAGTAAAGGAGAATGTTCAGAAATATACTGAAATGTGGGAAGAATTGAATGACCTGCACAGAAGTTACCAACAGTTATTTTCAAAGGATGAGTGTGTTGCAGACACAGAACAATGGTATGAGCCGAAGTTGACAAATATCAATGAATTAAATGACGACTGGCTTCATTCCTGTCCTGGTCAACCACTGCCAGAAAGCGGAGATGAAATTAGTCCTAAAGACAGTATCTCTGTAGTAAGTTCACATAAGAGTTCATGTGCAAGCTCAGCATCAGCTCGTTTGGTGGCACATGCTGAGAAGGCAGCGCTGGTAGCTAAGGCTGCTGCTTTGAAAGAAAGGCATGCTTTGGAAGAAAAGGAAGAGCGCTTAGCTAAAGATAGAGAGGAAGTAAGAAGGCAAAAGGAGACTCTGAACTTCGCAGCTGAATTGTCTGCTGCAAATGCAAAGCTTGCAGTGTTGAATGGCATGGAAGAACAAGTTTATTCCACCCCAGTCAATGGCATGAACGCATACTTTCAGGAGAGGAAGCCAGAACTCGTCAACATGGAAACTCTTCCAGCAGAGGCTCCAGCAACCAATGTGTATGAACATAGGAGTGTGTGCCCAAAGGACAGGGCACAGCATCAACAGCTGCCATGGTATCGACTATCACAATCTCTGCAAGCAGAAGGCATAGCTAGAGAGGATGCTAGGGTAGTGAAATCCCATGATCAATCCGACAGATTGGAACTCAGTACAGAATATAGGCAGCTGGCAGAAGACGTTTTTGTTAAACCACATGCAGACAGAGCAGATCCTCTGTTATCAGAACAGGAGCTTGTGCAGCACAGACCATTAGAGAACAGTGTACTTTCCAATAGTCTCATTGCTGTCTTAAACAGACAAAATGAAATTACATCTATGCTTCTCAAACAGCAGCAATTGTCATTATTGCCACCTAAAGGTGTCATCATATTTGATGGGGACATTTTACAGTTTAGATCATTTATGACATCTTTTGAACACAACATTGAGATGAAAACAGACAGTGGACAAGATACAGTAGGTTGTTTTACCTTGAGCAATTTACTAGAGGGCAAGCTAGAGACCTAGTAAGAAGTTCCCAGCATATGGATGGAGATCAGGGTTATCTCAGGGCAAAGCGCTTGTTGCTTGAACATTTTGGCAGTGAGTACAAAATTTCCACGGCCTATATTGAAAAGGTTCTTAACCCTCTGGGGTCTGACCATTTTGTGACACTGGCAGAGGTTCTGACATGCTCTTACATTTGGTCTTTTTTCAGTAACTTCAAAACATATTAATGGCTAATATCACATAACACTGTATTCAGCACAAACTGGACTACAATATTATGTAAGTAAAATGTATGTACATGTTTGTATTTTTAAGTAAATGATGTTTATGCATGGTTAGTAAAAAAAAGAAAAAGAAAAGTTGCTGAAATAAGGCCAAGAAACACATACTAAACATTTGTTCACAAACAATAAAGTTCTCTACTCTTGTAGAGTTGAGAATTTGCTACAAAAAGATGTAAAAACCATTTTACCCACTCATTCACATGAAACAATACTTTGATTTAACGTTTTTGTTGTGTAAAGGCAATATGCGAGGGCGAGTCAATGGTCATGAATATTGATGATTCACACCTGAGGAGGCCCAACCCCCCAATGGCTTAGTCTGGATTGTGTTGGCAAAAGAATGACTCAAAGAGAAAATCTTTTGCTTGTAGTTTAATAAAATAGGGTACAATAAAGTACAAAAGACTTTTATATCTGTACTTGACAAAATAAGACTTTTATTTTACCAATGGTAAAAAAACATGAACAATACAATAGAGTCAAGAGTCAAGAAGCTTTATTGTATGGAATGATTCTTTACAATATAAAAAATAAGATATAAATTTGTAAGCCATCACACACTGTGAATCTTTGAGAATGGAGTTTAAATGTCGTCATGTCATTGCTCAAAACAATTCCTATTTAACTGAACACACATTAGTCTCAGTTGCTTTGAACTGAAAGAAGACCTACGGCGTGTGTGAGTAGCAGGTGATGGTAAAGGTAAAGGTGATGCAGACACATTCCTTAAAAAAAAAAAAACAACATAATTAGTCTTGTGTATTTTCCAAAGTACTAAGCAACACATTAGTAATAATAATATATAACTAATATATACTAATATACAATATAACAGAAAAATGGGTACATGTTGACGTACTCTTTTTTGTTCCCAGTGCGAGTATCAGACGAAGGTGAACGTGTTGCAGCCACATTCCTAAAAAAAAAAATCATAATTAGTATCATGTATTTTCAAAGTACGAAGCAACACAATTAATATAATGTATTTTCCACATCAGTAATACAAATATTCTGCACGCATAATAGAAAAAAATGGTTACATGTGGACGTACTCCTTATTGTTCTCGTTGCTGCGTGCCCCCGTGCGAGCATCAAACGAAGGTGAAAGTGTTGCAGCCGGTGCAGGTGAAGACAAGAGTGATGCAGCCACATTCCTACAAAAGTTTTTAATAATTAATATAATGTATTCTCCACAGTAACAAACTTATAAAGCAATAACTAAGGCAGTTAAACATAGCTGAGATAAAATAATTGGGTACAGCGATGCGCTGTATATGTTTGTTAACGGGCCATTACCGGACATATTTATGGCTAAACATTAACACATGACATATCTCCGGGCACATTTACAGCTCATCGATACCACGTCGATACATTTACACCCGAACAGATAGTCACGTAAACAAGACTAGTTGAGGCATAAACACTAGTCAAAATATACTCTAAATAGTGATATTGCTATATAACATATTGTATTTTCACATTACATTAATCAGCATACAGCTTAATAAGAACTAATATATTAAGGTAAATAAAAGTTGCCAATTACGAGACGTTTCTATAAAGTCACTCTTAATATCTGCTTGCAAATAGTCTGTATACAATACAGTATATATAATTTTACATCACACAAGATTTCAACAAATGTAAGTAAAACTTACTCTTCAGAAATTATATCCTCGCTCGCGGATCAAGTCGCTCTTCAAAATACAAACGTTCGTCGTCGGAGTCCTGCTCTTCATCTTCATCTGTTTAATCTGTTAAAACTTTGTGCTTCTTACATTGTTTGGGGCGTTGATATTATTTGCATAGCCCGCTCAGGTAATTTTCATATGAATGGCGCGCACGGCGGTAGGTGGGATCACATTAGTGGTAATGAGGTCGAGCCAGAAAAACTGTACCTCTCTTTACTTACATACAGATTACACAAAAAGACAATATTTGCTTTCGATTTTAATTACCTCATTTAAAAGTAGACATTTCAGGCTTTCATTAGACATATGTATCATGTTCGTGTGATAAGTATTGGTGGAGTTATCAGTTCATGTTTGTAACGTGTTTCAGGAAGAAGGGCAAGTTCACAGAGATGTCTGAATGCACAACCTGGGTATTTTCTTTATTTGCCAAAAGCACAGCGTTTTGTTGTTAATATGAAGGCACTCAAATAAAAGTAGACACTTCACAGTTTCGAATGATGTATTACATGTATGTGTATGACTATGAATGACGGAGTATTTTAAGTGGACTTCACGTCGAAGAGGAAAAAATGCGCCAAAGACGCACCGGTGCGTCTTTCGACCCCAGAGGGTTAAATGGCCAAATATAAAACCTGAAGATCCTAAAGCCTTGAATGAGTATTCCCTGTACCTCAAAGGATGTTGTAATGCCATGGCGAAGATGAACTACATGGAGGAATTGAACGTAGCCTCTACCTTGAAAGCCAAGGCAACAAAATCAGCCAAACTTATGCTCTTCTTGATTCTGGCAGTTCAGCAACATTCTGCACGGAGAGGCTGGCGCAAAAGTTATGTCTAGAGGGGAAACAAACGACCGTACTGCTGAGAACAATGGCACAGGAGAAACCCATAAAAAGTGTGTTAGTATCAGGTTTAGAAATCAGTGAACTTAATGGCAAGACATTCATTCCTTTACCTGATGTCTACACACAGAAATTTATGCCTGTAACAAAAGAGAACATCCCAACACAAGAAGATATAAAGCAATGGCCTTACCTTAGTGAAGTTCAGTTACCTCACATAGACTGTGACATTGACTTGCTCATAGGAATGAATGCAGCAAATGTTATGGAACCTTGGCAGGTAATAAACTCACAAGAAGATGGACCTTATGCTGTGAGAGCGTTGCTAGGTTGGGTAATCAATGGTCCATTTGGAGGTAGCAGCAAAGGTGTGGAAATGGCCACAGTGACTGCAAACAGGATCTCCTTGGTCAACCTGCAAGAACTGCTGGTGAGTCAATACAACACAGACTTCAGTGAGAGAGCCTATGAAGAAAAAAGTGAAATGTCAGTGAATGACAAGAAATTCCTGAACATTGTCACTGAATCTGTAAAAATGAAAGAGGGTCACTACTGCATTAACTTACCTTTTAAAGCAGATAATCTCACAATGCCCAACAACCGCATTGTTGCAGAACAGCGTCTGTTGAATCTGAAAAGGAAGTTCAAAAGAGACCCGAACTATCAAAGGGAGTATACAGAGTTCCTCAGTGATGTCATTCACAAGGGCTATGTTGAAAAGGTTCCCTCTGCACAACTGAATAGGACTGATGGAAAAGTTTGGTATATCCCTCATCATGGGGTACATCACTCAAAAAAGAAGACCATTAGGGTAGTGTTTGATTGTGGTGCAACCTTTCAGGGGACATCCCTTAACTCTGAACTACTCCAAGGCCCAAATTTGACGAACACCTTGATTGGAGTACTGACACGTTTCCGAGAAGAACCAGTAGCGCTGATGGCGGACATACAGGCCATGTTCCACCAAGTCAAGGTGGCTGAAAGTGACAAAGACTTCCTGCGCTTCTTATGGTGGCCTCAAGGAAATGTGGATGATGCTCCAGTAGAATATCGCATGACTGTTCATTTGTTTGGTGCAGTCTCTTCACCAAGCATAGCCAACTTTGCTCTCAGAAAGACTGCACAGGACAATACAAGCAACTTCCCTCCTGAGGTAATAAACACGATCATGGAGCACTTTTATGTAGACGGTTGTTTGACGTCAATGCCCACAGAACTAAAAGCAATGGAACTAATTTCAAACATAACAGAAGTCTGTCATAGAGGAGGCTTCTATTTGTCAAAGTGGATAAGTAACAGTAGAGCTGTCCTTGGTGCTGGTCCACAAGAAGACAGAGCTAAAGAGGTAAAGGACTTGGACTTGAGCAAAGATCAATTGCCCATGGAACGAGCCTTGGGACTTCAATTGAGTGTCCAAAGTGACTCCTTCAAGTTCAGCATCACCATCAGTGAGCGTGCACTTACCAGAAGGGGCATCCTATCAATAGTAAGCTCTATATATGATCCACTAGGCTTTCTGTCTCCACTGACATTGCCAGCTAAACTGTTATTGCAGAAATTGTGCCGACAAAACCTTGGATGGGACATGACCATTCCCAACACACTTTCTGACCAGTGGACTAAGTGGACCAGCAGTCTGTCACAACTCACAGACTTTGAAGTTCCACGTTGCTTTAAGCCAAGTGATTTTTTTGAGTCAGTGCATAACCAGATTCACCACTTCTCTGATGCTAGCGAACTAGGCTATGGAACAGTCAGCTATCTCAGAATGACAAATGCAGAAGGAAAGGTCTGTGTAGCATTCTTGATCAGCAAGGCAAGAGTAGCTCCATTAAAACGGCAGACCATCCCAAGGCTGGAGTTAGCAGCTGCAGCGTTGTCAGTTAAAGTGGATAAAATGTTAAAAGAATTGCTGCCACTTACAGATAAGTCAGTGTTTTGGACTGACAGCACATCTGTCTTAAAGTACATCTCAAATGACCACACACGTTTTCATACCTATGTGGCAAATAGGACATCTAGAATTAGGGAGGCTACACAAATCTTTCAATGGAGATATATTGAAACAAAGAGAAACCCTGCCGATGACTGCTCTAGAGGTGTGAGTGCAGAGAGATTCATTAGGAACTCAAGATGGATCTCTGGACCAGAGTTCCTTTGGTCATCAGAAGAGGACTGGCCAAATGAATCTGTGAACAATGTTGAACTTTGTGAAGATGATCCAGAGGTGAGGAAATCTGCAACAGTGAATGCAATTATGCAGACATTTGGGGAAAGGCCCACAGACAAATTGCTCAATCATTTTTCAGACTGGCTGAAGTTGAGAATAGCTGTTGCATGGATCCTCAAAGTTAAAGAAGCATTAAAACGTCTTGTGCGGAAAAGACAGGACTCAAAGAAAGATTGTAAGAAGACTCAAAGGGTAACCAGAATGACAAAAAGGTATGTCAAAGATGACATAAAAAAGGTAATAACAGTTGATGATCTGATAATGGCAGAAAGGGCTATTCTCTCCTATGTACAGAGACAAAGTTTCCCTGAAGAGATCAACATGCTGCAAGAGGGCGCTTCCAATGTGAAAAAGAACAGTAGCATATACAGATTGGATCCGGTGCTGGACAATGGAATCCTTAGAGTGGGTGGTCGCCTCAGAAGAACAGCAGTGCCTGAGGAAAGAAAACATCCTGCCATTTTGACTAAAAACCACCACGTGTCCACTCTGATCCTACGCCACTTCCATGTTCAAACAGGACACGGGGGAAGGAACCACGTGCTATCTCAGGTACGAAAAACATACTGGATAACAAATGGTAACTCTGCTGCAAGAAAGGTTCTCTCTCACTGTGTGACTTGCAGAAAACACAGGGGTAAAGCCGGCGAACAAAAGATGGCTGACCTGCCAAGTGAAAGACTGGTCACAGACTTACCACCATTCTTCAACGTTGGCCTTGACTACTTCGGTCCTTTTGAGGTAAGAAGGGGAAGGAGCACAATGAAGAGATATGGTGTCATTTTTACCTGCATGACCAGCCGAGCAGTGCATCTAGAGGTATCCTGTTCTTTAAGTACAGACTCATGCATCAATGCCATCAGAAGGTTTCTGTGTCGAAGAGGGCAGGCACAACACCTACTGTAAGATCAGATAATGGCACTAACCTTGTAGGTGCAGAAAGAGAACTACGAGAAGCACTCAGAACTTTAGATCAGAGAAAGATCCACCAAACTCTGATGAAGGAAGGAATTCAGTGGAGCTTTAACCCCCCTACAGCCTCTCACCATGGTGGATTCTGGGAACGCCTCATCAGAATGGTAAGGCATGTCTTATGCTCAGTCTTAAAACAACAAACCTTAGATGATGAAGGACTACACACTGTTTTCTGTGAGGTTGAGGCCATTCTTAACAGCCGTCCCATTACAAAGGTATCTGGTGACCCACAAGATCTAGAGGCCCTAACACCGAATCATATTCTGTTGCTCAGAACTAACCCAATTCTGCCCCATGGAGTGTTTTCAAGGTCGGCTCTATACCTCAGAAGACACTGGAGACAGATTCAGTATATAGCTGAGCTGTTCTGGAAGAGGTGGCTTCTGGAATATCTCCCTCTTCTACAAGAACGACAAAAATGGTCAAGAGCAAGAAGAAACTTCATCCCAGGGGACATTGTCTTGATCGCAGACAATACTGCTCCTCGCAGTTCGTGGCTACTGGGAAGAATTGTTGAGGCCAAACCTGATGTCAGAGGTCATGTCCGGGTTGTGAAGCTGAAAACAAAGACGAGTGTACTGGAGAGGCCAGTGTCCAAAGTCTGCTTGCTGTTAGGGTGACGAAGGTCCTGTAAAGAAATTTTGAGCATTCAAGAACATTAAAGATAAGTTGATTCATTCAATTTTGAATTTCATTTTGAATTTTACTGTAGGAGTTAAAGTAATTGGAATATAGGTTTTAGGAAAGTTAAGCTGCAAGTATAAATGGCTCCTTTTTTATTTTAAAAAGTAATTGTTTTGCCTCTACAAATACAATTAGGGGCCGGTATGTAGGAGCCAAGTCGAGCTTTGTGCTAATTCCATGTTTCTTTCTTGTGAACAGTTCATAGTTTCTTTCTTGTGGATGATTATGTGGCCATAGGGCTGTCTACCCCACCTAGAGGACAGTTGGGAGGCTGTCCTTTAGGCTTCCACTTCCTGTCCTTAAGGCCGTGACAGCATCTGGGCGTGGCTGAGAGGGCAAACTTTTGACCATGTGGTGGTGTGCCATATAAGGGACTGCTTTAATTTAATTGTATATTTTTATTTCACTTCAAGTTTTCTGTAATATTCCAACAACATCAATAAAAGGTCATTGGATAAACTGGATCAACCTCTATTCCACATCTACACAACTTCACGCGTCAAGATATATCCAGCTCAGCCACTAGTATTAGCAATTCAGGGACCAAAGGAACGACCAGAAGAGGCTGATACATTGGGTAAGGAATGTGTGTGGGGGTGTGTAGGTTGATGATGTTGGTTTGCAGATGCAGTGTGTGTGTTGTAATTGTCTGTGAAGGGTTTTGTGGACTGAGATGCTGCGGTTTCCAAACCAGAAAGTGAAGGATGCTCTCAATAATCCCCTGTAAAGCATGGTCAGGATGGGGGTTGGAGATGGGCTCCAGGAGCATTGGTGGAGCAAGGGCAATGGACAAAGCCATTATGTCTTAAACTTTAGGGACTTTGAAGAACAGAGTATCTCATTTCTTGCAGCATAGCACACAGTCTCAAAACAGGTCTCAGAACAGGTTTAGTTCATTGGTAAAAATCCAGAGTCAGGGCCAGGGAGCCGACAAGCAGGCTGTCTGTAGCTGCACTGAGTCATCAGGCAGGATTCACTATATACAAACTGTCTGTTTCCCGAGCTAAACAAAAATGTAGAATCACACAAGAAAATGTTTAAGTAACCTGATTAGCATAAAACTAGATCTTTAAAAAAAAACAGGATGTGAGTGTCAGTGATGCATTTATGTAACATTAAAAAACTTGTGATATATCTTCAGGTCCTCAATCCTTCAATGTCACCAAACAAGATCTGTGACTGGTCCAGTGTAACAACCCTTATTTATTTCCTTATATCATATAAAGAATTTGTGCTAAATTCACACTTTTTTATATTATTCTCTGGAGTATGGTCTTCATATCATTTGGTCTTCAGACCAAACTACAGCACATTTTTCAAAAGGAAATTGATTTTCTAGACGAGTTGCCTGTAATGTGCCAACAAATCTGAGAGAAAAGTTGCCAAGCAGGAAGTGATGCTGTATCCCAGCAACAACCCTAACACGCTGACATGCTGAGGCCTAGCTTCTTCAGGACCATGTGCTGAGGCTATACAACACCACAGGTCACAGCAGTAGCAGCAGCTCCAGTGACATTCTGCTGCCCATTTGTTCATCTAAACCTTTTCCTCCTAGGATTAGAGATTTCTGCACCACGGTCTGATCACAAAACACACATCATGATTATTGTACTTAATTATCATCTCAAATTGTATGTTCCACTTAAAATGTAAACAGATTTGCTGGCTAAAAAATAGATAAAATAACTAAAGCTTTAATGTTTAGCTAATTTAGATTATATGTTTAAAAAAATCCTTATGTCTATGACCAATCATCCTGCAGTCATTTGGAGCATCACTTGTGCAGCAACTGGTTCACTGGTTCAATGAGGCTTTATTTTACCACACACTTTTTATTCACTATTTTTGGGGTAAATTAATAAAATAAAGGCAGTTGTTTGTTGTTGTTGTTAGTTTGCTGAACTTTTCTATAAAAAAAACATGTCCACAGTCTGCAGGATAATCCGAGTGCTCATGTGTAATTCTTAAAGAGAAACTTTAGATCTCCTCCATGTGGAGAAATAAAATATTTCATGGACTTTAAAGGGACAAATTTGCTAATTTATTAATAGAGTTCTATTTATATATTGAGTATTGAGTATTGAGCCAAGGGGAAGTCGTGGCCTAATGGTTAGAGAGTTTGACTCCTAACCCTAAGGTTGTGGGTTCGAGTCTCAGGCCGGCCACAGCTGAGGAGCCCTTGAGCAAGGCACCGAACCCCCCAACTGCAAGGCACCGAACCCCCCAACCGCAGCATAAATGGCTGCCCACTTATCTGTGTGTGTGTTCACTGCTATGTGTGTGCACTTTGGATGGGTTAAATGCAGAGAACGAATTCTGAGTATGGGTCACCGTACTTAGCCATATGTCACGTCACATTTATTTATTTATTTATTTATTTATTTATTTATTTTTAATGCTGCTCCACAATGGATATGATACTGTACCATACAAGAAAAACACAAGTATGTTCAGATCAGATACATAGACCAGACACACCTTTGTTTTAGACTAACTTCTCTCATCTGTGTCTGGGAGCTGAATAACGATCTGAGTTTTTTCTGTATTAAATCCTCACTGTGCGCTAAATTCATCTATGAATACAGACCTGAAAACTTTTGCTAAATTTTAAATATATTTGCATCCTAATTAGCTGGCAGTATTTAAGTATTTATATCCACGAATTCACAATTCAGGTCGTTGCTCTTTCTGTATAACTGACACAGCAGAAGTGGGAAATGCAGTGATTGCAGTTTAACTGGGTTGTAATGATACTTGTGGAAGATACAAATGGCTCCTGGCTCTTTAATATAATTTACTTTAAGATACAAATTTTAGATTTATGAATGTAAATGTACAAAAGTGACCGAAATCAATCTCCAAATAAAATAGAATGTAATGTGATCTTACCTTCATTTTAACCAGTGATTTGCTTTAAGAAGAATTTAGCTTTGAATTTTAATCAGAATCTTTGGGGAAGTCACTGTAAGAAATAAGCTCGTTAATTAAGCATGTGTTATTAAGCTGATTGCTCGAGATTTCTGGATCTCACGCTGTTCCCTTTCTAACCTCGGCTGATTACAGATTATAATTATCACGTCTCTTCCTGCTTCACAGCTGGGGCACAAACCTGAGAGAAATTCACACAGCTGTCAACGTCTTGTTTTTTCAAAGATTTTTTGTTCATCTTTGTCTCAGCTTTTACCCGTTTTCTTCCTTCACTCCAGCACTATTTGTTCTCTCACTGAAGGTCTATAATTGCAGTCTATCAGGATGTATTAATTCTCTTTGCACATAGTGGTATGTTCACTACAGGCTACAGCAAACACACACACATACTTTACAAATCTCAAACTGCCACAGCCCTGATATATTAATCTCCTACTGCATCATCGTTAGAGAGAAAAGAAAACAGATAAACACAAAACTCCACCATGGACTGCTTTTAGACCGCAGAAATCTAAAAACTGACATGTACTTTTCAGTCTCTTCCATGAAGATAATAAGACGTCTTGTATCTTTTCATATTACTGAGAATCCACTAAAAGCTGACACTGGAGACTCCTTCAATACATGAACACATTTCTTTTTATAGGAAACTTTATTGATTCCATGTTTTGTTAAGATCCAGTGAATAAGATCTGGTTAGCTAAAGAATGACAGTTTAGTGATCATTAAAATAAACGTATAGCGAGTCGTAGAAATGGAATAAATATTAATTGGTTTTACAAACAGATGAATCTATCTACGGCGTGTAACTTAGAGTTAAACCTCAGAGTTCTGTTATATACAAGCCAACATCTGTGAAGGTCAAAGTTCAAGGTGTCCATGAGAAAGTGAGATCTGGACTGAAAAGTTAGAAACGAGACATTTTCTGTCTTGTAGTTTGTTTATATTTGAAAACGTTTGTTGTTTAAACATTCGGTGAACGTTAGCAGGTCATTACTGCTGAAATAAATATGGATCAGTCAGCGTTCAGGTCCAGAACTCAGAACCTCCTTCACTGTTTTTTTTTAACAAATTTTTGCATATTGTTCAACAGTACAGCTGCTGGATGGTCCTCCAGTTGCTATGACAACAAGAGTTTATTTTAAACTAATCTGCCACATTAATTAAGCGATACGTGTGTAAGAGAACATGAGCCTTAATGAATGTGGGTGGACAGATCGCCTCCTTCTAACACACTCACAACACACTCACACACACACACACACACACACACACACACACACACACACACACACAGTTATAATGTGAACACTGTTATCATATTATGCAAATTAAAAAGTTTACACTCCAAACAAAGCACAGGGAATTTATCATCTGTGATTTTGGTGACTGTTGAGTTGTAGAATGAGTGTGATGGAGTGATGAAGATCAGCTGAAGAGTAAGTGGACCTGGGGGCAAGATCAAAAGGAATCAGACCAAATAAAATTATCATGATCCATTAACATGTTAGCAACCTAAAGCTTTGATCGACTTTGGGAGTCACATGAAGAGAAGACAAAAATCATTACATTCTCATAGTCAATAATTAATTATGAACTTTTATTATAGTTTCCATCTGAGAGAATATGGATAGTTCATATTTCTCATTAATGACAGACCCAAACATATCGGGTATAAATCCATAACAATCTAGTGAGTTTAGGAGACAAAACTGAAGGACTTCTGATGTTTTTTATTCTCGCTCTCTTTCTCTCTCTCTCTCTTTCTCTCTCTCTCTCTCATTTTCTACTGCTTATCCGAACTACCTCGGGTCACGGGGAGCCTGTGCCTATCTCAGGCGTCATCGGGCATCAAGGCAGGATACACCCTGGACGGAGTGCCAACCCATCACAGGGCACACACACACACACACACACACACACACTCTCATACACTACGGACAATTTTCCAGAGATGCCAATCAACCTACCATGCTTGTCTTTGTACCGTGGGAGGAAACCGGAGTACCCGGAGGAAACCCCCGAGGCACAGGGAGAACATGCAAACTCCACACACACAAGGCGGAGGCGGGAATCGAACCCCCAACCCTGGATGTGTGAGGCCAATGTGCTAACCGCTAAGCCACCGTGCCCCCTGTTTTTTATTCTGTTTTTTTTTTAATCTAACAAAGTGCCACATAGTGTTTTCAGAATTAAACTTAATAAAGTATTTATATGAACTCTGGTAAAAACCTTGTGAGGATCTGCTGTGTTCATCCTCTGATTGCTGAGATTTGTCCTTCTGTGGCTCTTATTGTTATTTATTTATTTTTTTTTATTTAGTTTTTATTTTAGCAGTAATGATGATATTCGTCCCTACCGTAGCCTTGGGTCTCTACATGTTTCTGTGTAAGAAGGAGGATGAAGGTTTTTTCTCCTGCTCTGTTGTTACTGCTGATGGCTTCGTTCCTGTGTGCTGATAATAATTTACTTTCAGTGTAATAAATTATTGAAGCTCCATTTAGATGAATCCATCGTAAATCGCTCCGTTGGCTCTTGTTATTAATGGAAGGGGCTTTAACACGGTTTCTTCAAACCGAATGCTCATTTGATGGCCGTGTTCTCCATTAAAGCTCAAACACATTAGAGACCTCTGTCTGCTCATAAGTCCAGCACTGAATCGGACTGAAATTGGATGTGATTTGACCCTCAGCTCCCCAGACGACGCTTCTCTCTCCTGCACTAATTCATTTTAAGTTGTCTTCACCGATTCACTGGAGTGATTCAGTGAATCGGACGCAACTTTTATATAAAAGTAATTTTTGAGTTTTGAGTAAAGTTTTGAGTAAATAATAATGATTTGCAGTAAATTCATTTATTTAGCAGTAAATAAATAATGAATCATTTTTATTTTTATATTTTAAGCCTGATTTTTTTAATTTCATTGTAAAAAGTTTACTGAAAACATTAAAAGGGTCTAAATAAATAAATTAATTAAAATTAATAATAATAATAATAATAATAATAATAATAATAATAAATAAATAAATAAAGAAAGACAGAAAGAAAGAAATTTTAAAAAATAAATAGTAAATAAATAAATAAAATTAAAATAATAATAATAATAATAATAATAATAATAATAATAATAAAATAAATAAATAAATAAATAAATAAATAAATTTCTTTTGTTTTATTTTCTCAGATCCTCAGGAGACATTTTCACTTCCACTTTACTTCATTAGCAGTTCCATTTGAATAAAACGCACTAAAACTCCAGCAGGCTTTCAGTAGATCATCTAAATGGGCTTTTTAGGGCATTTTGTCTGAATAATCCTCAGAAAAGTGCACACTTGTCTAAGCCACTTGCGCCCTACAGCATTCTTTCTCTAGATCAATGCTCATAATCAGGAGTCATTAGGACACACTGACCTAACGGGACCAGAACACGAGTCTGTCTGGGGACATAATGGCATTTTTTTTGCAGGTTTTTCACAAACAGCCCGTAGCAGAGGGCACTTCACTCGGCCACTTGCTCCCTACTTCACTTATCCACTTAATTAATGAAGATTTATTTATTATGCTAATGGGACTAAAAGCCCCAGCAGTGAGGCAGTTTGACCAAACAAGCCCTAGTCACAAACACTTAACTTAAATACATACAACTGCTAGTCTTGATGAAATGGCATAAGTAATGGCACCCTGAGAAGTTTGCTTGAATGTTTTTGAAAAATGTTTTTTCTTACAGGAAGTTGAGGTGAAGCAGTGATATATTACATTATTATTTATTATAAACCTCCATCTCTCCTCATAAACAAGCTGAGACATTTTACATTACTGTAAATGCTAGTTTGAGCATTAGCATGTTTACTGTGGATCTTAGAGGGAAAACATCACCTCCTGCTCATCCTCCTGCATCTGTTTCCCAGAACACAAAGTGGAAAAGTGAGCGAAGTTAGTCTTCAGTAGGGAATACTCCTGTTAGATATTCTTTCTATCTATCTATCTATCTATCTATCTATCTATCTATCTATCTATCTATCTATCTATCTATCTATCTATCTATCTATCCTTTCTCTCTGGTTTTCAGTTTATCTTACACACATGTTTGCTACTCACATAAACTATAAACCAGTATTATGACCACATTCCCTGCCCACTTTCTTTCTTATCTCTCCCTCCCTTATTTACATGCAACCTACTGAATTCAGTCTACTGTCTGTTGATAGGTTGCCAGGTATTTGACTCCTGCATCAACTTAAATTTTTGTTATATTTTTGCTGCTGTTTTTTTTGGTAATTGTAGCCAACTCAACACTGCATTGTCGCAGCTTCACTACTTGTTTAAAATGTTCAGATTTGACAAAAGTGTCATTTCCTGAATTTGATCTTTTCTGTTAATCCATCATGTCCATTTATCTGTTTTTGTTTCTTTTTCTTTATTCTTTATTGTTATTTTGAATAATGAATTAATTGTCTCTGTAGATTCAGGAAAACAAGAAGAAGTTATAAACCGCATTAATATAACTCTATTCTGTATAATTCCACTGTTTCCTCTTCCTGTAATCTGCATTTCTGTCTTATCTGAACTGAAGCTCTGAAATAGAAAGAAACTGATAAGGGACGAGGCTTAAAACACCACATTCCTCTCACTATCTCTATTTAACACACGGCAGTATTTAATATCTCCAACAAACATACACACACACACACACACACACACACACACACACATAGACACACACATACACATAGACACGCACATACACATAACAAATTGATAAACAAAAATATTTACTAGTTTTATTTTTTTACATTTGTTAAGTTAAAATAGGATTTAAAACAACACAGGAAGCAGAGCTCAGAGTTTAGAAGTAAGAACTCAGAACTCTAAAACATTAATTATGAACTTTAACTATTAATATTAGATAAAGTTTGTGTTGAAAAAAAAAGATTTAGATTTCCTACATTTTGTAGTTCACATGTCTAAGTATTGACAGTGTAGCAGTTTCATGAATATTCATCTTTTCTATAATTAACACAGCAGCTATTTCCTCTATTTTAAACTGTTTATTGCTGAAATAAATAAATCAGTGCAATATGGCTTCAACAGAGTAAATCTGTGTATAATGCTACAGTATTTAAGGACTTTGATGTCCATCAGCATTACTCAGATGTCTACTGAGAGGTTTTACTTCTGCCTTCAGTTCATATGTTGCCTTTATGACAAACCAGAATCAGACTTTTGATTATAAACGTTTGTAAATTATGCACACCAACATTCCAACAAGTGACTGCAGCGCATTGGGAGCACTGTGAGTGATAAAAAGTGCAGAGCGTTGCCTCATGCTCGCCTGTGAACTGAATCCTCTGTCTTATAGAGTCTATGATCCATTCCCAATAAGAGTTCACTGAACCACACTCACTGTGTTAAATAATTAACTGATGTTAATTAACAAAGGATTCGTTTTATATCCATTGAACTGAAACCCTGTAAAGTGCACTAGGTGCGGTGGGAAATAACAACCTTATGGCCTATGCAATATATAAAAGTCCTCTTGTGTGTGGTTTTGTGTGTGTGTGTGTGTGTGTGTGTGTGTGTGTGTGTGTGTGTGTGTGTGTGTGTGATTTGTGGATGACTGAATCACAGGTGGCACTTCATTTGAAGAGCTGCTGAATGCCTGACTGGCATTGTGTGTGTGTGTGTGTGTGTGTGTGTGTGTGTGTGTGTGTGTGTTAGACCTCTTGGCCTCATTTCCGTATTTGATGTGGTGGAAAATGAGTGTGTCGCTGCACCTGGACACACACACACACACACACACACACTGAGATGCAGTTATCCCATCACGCTGCAGTTCCTCTCTATAAGTTTATACTGAGAACTCATGTGTTCTTTAACTGTAATCACTTTTAATATACATTTAATTTAAAAGTGAAGCTCCATTAAAAAAGAATGAAGTGTACATCGTGCACCATAACGAGCAAAATAAATAAAAACAAATATAAATCTAATGATAGTTTAATACTGAGTAAACACTCTCAGTGCCACAGTTTTCTCAAGAAACCAGCTGGAAGGTTCTTCACAGGCAGATTAGCAAATCATACTAACTGCATTAGCTACACAATCTCACGAGCAAGAAGCTGAAGAAATAAAGGAATGTTAGAGCATCCGAAAGGATCCAGACAAGAGTGTGTACTTTTACTCCATCAGCTCTGATTTGCTTAGAATTGAGAACATTTGGTAAAATTTTAATTATATTGATATTCATACCAAACACATAACCACAATCTGTATCTGTTATGAATCAGTTGAACAGTTAAGAGAGTCAGGAGACATTACGCTTTCAGACATTTGACTTTCTGCATGAATATATGAGTAAATGAATAAAAACACTACCTCATCCTCACTGAAGTCTAGCCATTAATGTGCATCTTGGCTGTCAACACAGCCTTGTCTATATCATCAGCATCCTCTAATTGTGTAATCTTACTGTATGCCTTCCTGTCTCGCTCTTCTCTTTTCTTCTGTTTATTTTGTGCTGCAAATTATGACAAAACTTTTGTCTCAATGTTCCTGTGTCCACCTACAGATGATCAACATTGGCTTGTTTAGACCTGGTCACTGCTCCCCTGTGGAGATAGTGCTGATGTTCAGTGGTGCTCATCAATAAACAGCTGTGTTCATCATGTGAAAGTAGCCAGTGAGATGTTTTCCGTTCTTATCAGTAACATCCTGCTTAATGACATTTATATTGAGTATAAACTGCAGTGCATCTGTTAGTCCAGTCAGCAGAGGCATCTTCATTCATCCTCTGATAATTCTGTATTTCTTCCCACTGCATGTACTTCATATTTTCCCACTCATATAAACTGTACACTTTATATCTAAGTATAAGTATCATAAATCCTGCTCTTCCTCTGTCAATGAAGGTGTTCCTCATGGATCGGTGTTTGGTCCTGTCTTCCGCCGATGTTGCCTGATGTGACACAATACATTTGAAACAGCGAGCGCATCAGTCTGGGGATCACACAGCTATTTT
The DNA here is from genome assembly GCF_030014155.1 of Tachysurus vachellii. NCBI lineage: Eukaryota > Metazoa > Chordata > Actinopteri > Siluriformes > Bagridae > Tachysurus > Tachysurus vachellii. Next base: position 30,178,434 of record NC_083467.1, on the reverse strand, counting down.
ATTGACAACATTCTCTTTTTTTGTTATTAATGGTTTACTAACCTTCATGGTGCAGAACTTCAATTTCAGTTTTTTGATAAAAAAAAAAAAAAATCTGCTTTCTTTCTCTTCATAATGCTGACTCTTTCAGTCCCAAGGTAAATCTTGATGACATGTCATTCCTAACGAGTCCCTTTCCGCTTGTCTGTAACCACAGTGTCGAAACTCATTCATCATCATCAAGGAGTTCTTGAACACACTCACTTTATCCTTCAAACAGGATTTAAAGGTTTGTTTTTAAAGGTGTTGAGTCTACAGTCCCAGAATAAATATTAACACAACATTTATTAACATTAACAGGGTTTGTCTGGGCTTTATTATGTAAACAGTATCACACTGCACCATGATGCACCACCTTATTGTTCTCCTGATGCATTTCCTCTAGTACTCATTCCATCTCTGTCCTTATCTCCAAGACAAAGCCATGCCTGCTAGCTCGACCTCATAAAGACCTGCTCTGATATGATCTCATACACAATCTACCACCTCATTACCAAATGCAGCGAGTCACACAGTGATTCTCCACGGTTAAAAACTCTGCCTCTAATCCCTGAGAACTGATCTCATCACTTATACAGATATCATACTGCTAAGTCCAGCTTCAATTATCACGCTGGATAAGAAGGCATTCATGTAAATCAGACTATACAGTAAACTCTGCATATGTTTTACACACTTAATCCTTGAATAATGGAGTGCCTGACTGTGGTCTCCAGTCCAACCAAACAACAACAATACCCAGCTTCCTAAATGACTCTTTAATAATTCTATTATACATTTAGGGAAAATAATAGTCCTATTTAGAAACAGAAAAGAAATAAGGTCCTATTTACTGTATGTCATGGATGGCTTGGACTTTAATTTCCTGCCTGTACACCAGGGGGCGTTCTGGCAGGGGTTTGTTTATGTCCTGTGCCATTGTTTTTGTCTTTGTTTTGTGCTCATGTGTGTTTGCCCCGCCCAATCCTTCTTCCCTTCCTGTCTCTGCACACCTGTCAATAATGTTTCTATAATTGCCCCCCATTTGTACCGGTTGTCTTGTGTGTATGCTAAGTCCTTGTAGTTGTGTGTCTCTTTTGTTAGCGGTATCTTAGTATTTTCCAGTGTATGTCTTTTGTCTTATTTTTTAAAATAAAATCCACGCATTTGGGTCCGTTTTTGTTTCATATAAGGGACCCGGTCCTGAAAATTTCCCGCTGCTGAGGTTTACGTTATAGATTTATTAATCTCTCTCCCTGGTGTTTATGATGATTTATAATCCCACTCTCAGTGTTTATAATGATTTATAATCCCACTTTCAGTGTTTATAATGGTTTATAATCCCATTTTTAATGTTTATAATGATTTATAATCCCACTCTCAGTGTTTACAGTATAATGATTTATAATCCCATTTTTAATGTTTATAATGATTTATAATCCCACTCTCAGTGTTTATAATGATTTATAATCCCACTCTCTGGTGTTTATAATGATTTATAATCCCACTCTCAGTGTTTATAATGATTTATATTCCCACTCTCAGTGTTTATAATGATTTATAATCCCACTCTCAGTGTTTATTATGACTTATAATCCCACTCTCAGTGTTTATTATGATTTATAATCCAACTCTCAGTGTTTATTATGATTTATAACACACAGACACAAACACACAAACACACAGATGCAAATACAAACACACACACAAAAACACAGACACCCATAAACACACACACAATTACACACAGACACACACACAAAAACACTGACACACACAAACACAGACGCAAACACTAAAACACACACACAAACACACATACACCTGTAACCCATATGTTGGGTTCACATTAAAGAAAAGGAGGAAAATATCTACTAGGTCTGAGATCACCAAACACTTAAAATAGCAATTTATATTGATGTCTGGAGTCCCGGGTTCGGGGTCTCACACCAAAAAAAATATATCAGAATTGTGTGTCTGCACTTATATGTAATCTAGTCTCATTTAGTATAACTGCTTGAATAAAGCACCAACACAAAAATTAACCCAAAATGAATAATGTATTTACTAATTTTCTTTTGTTTCACTTTTAAACTGTATTGCAGGTTTGTGTAACTCTCTTGTTCTGTTCAATTTTAACAAAGAGAAAAAAAAAAACAACAAATTTTTTTAAATGGAGCACAATTTACCCATTTAACAATAAGAGATATTTAACAATTCCAATAACAACAAAAGAAACTAGAAATATCCCAAATAGTCCATAGATAAGTGTATAAATACCAAAGTTCCCGGTTGAGGACACGTTGAAGAAAAAAAAAAAAACTGTGGTTACAGTCCTGTGGGGGCGCAGTCCATCCGAATAGATTCCAGAGTAACACGTCCTTATCGACCCGAATCCAACGCAATCACACCGCGATGAAACAGTCCCAGCTCATAGAACACACACGTTGCAAAACCTAATGCAATGAAACAGTTCAGACATGTATTTTGACAGAGATTTGCGAGGATGGATAAAGTTGAGCAGCCGCCAAAAACATGCAGCGCGCATCTTTCACCACTACTGGCGCACAAGTGACGTCACCAGTTATCCATCACATGTCCATTGTAACATTGATAACTTCGAGCTTAAACCTTATATAAACATATAAATTGTTTCAATACAATTTTACAAATTTTTAAACACCAATGAATATAATATAAAGAAAAAAAAATTAAAGAAAACTCGGTTTACAACTTTATGTCTGATTCACAGACAATATCAACCATCCTCATCATCTTACATTATAAAATTAAAATACACAAATTATACAGAGGATAACAATGAATAAACCTTACCTAATGCAATGAAACAGTTCAGACATGTATTTTGACAGAGATTTGCGAGGATGGATAAAGTTGAGCAGCCGCCAAAAACATGCAGCGCGCATCTTTCACCACTACTGGCGCACAAGTGACGTCAGCAACACTCGACTCAACTTCTCTAATACATTCACACCCGAAAAAAAAATATATACCCACATATATAGATATACATATTAAACATGACTAAACACGTTATGCATTAGATAGAAGAAAAAAAAAAAAGAAAATATGTATATAAGTGCAAATAAACACTTATTCTGAGTATAGTAATTAATGACAGATTTATTGGATCTATCAGTTAAATTATAATTAAAATTAATGACAGATTTATTGGATCTATCAGTTAAATTATACGAGTGGGTTACACACCCATAAACACACACCCATAAAAAAAACACACACACAAACAGGCACGGGCTGCATGTGTTTTCTGAGAACTCAAGAGCCAGCCAGCTCCCAGCACACCTGAACAGTGTAATCAATATTTCTGTTGCTTCACTGCTCTGAGGTTAAATGTTGTGGGACCTGGAAAGAGCAAAGCTGTGAAATAACAGTTCATAAATTATTTTACTTCCTTGTTCTTTCCAGATCCCACAACATTTAACCTGTTCTGGTAGCTGACTGACTTGTAAGAACTCCAAAACTTCAGCCTGTGTGTAAGGTTACTGAGGCTGATTTCTTCATTCCAGAAGCCTTTAACACACAATACTGTTTGTTATATTTGAATGATTTGGACTTCATGACTTGGAAGTCAGACAGTGCGCCTCCACATCTACAACTTCCTGTTTAAAGAAAAGTCACACTTCAATGTGAGGTCTTGCTAACTTTAGTGTGTGTGTGTGTGTATGACTTCTCTGCCTTGACAATATTACTACCTTTTGTATGTTTTTTCCCCAAACTGTTATTTATTTGCCTGTTAATCTCGTGCTTGTTTAGTGATTTTTATCATTTTTTTTTATCAGTTTTGCTGATTGTGGAGTGATGAGATGCTTTATGTCCCAGGAAGTCCTCATGTCTGTGTCACCTTCTGACTCTCACTTTTAGTTATGACGTCATAGCTAGTCTTGTCAGAGCTCACTGTCTGCACTTTACATATAATGTATATTGTGTTTAACCATCACATGATCACAGGCATACCTAATATTCACTCTCTATCTTATCTTATAGACAAAGAGCATAAATAACTCCATCTGATACGTGTCTATATGAATTAGCATTCACCAGAGTTTTGTTCCAGTCCTCATCAGATCCACTGGATCTGCTCCGAGCCAGTCCAGATATTAACAAGTCCCAGATCACCTTCCTAATAGTTTCAGCTGTTACTCATTTAGGATTTATAAACATTCGTTTAGTCCAACAAAACATTCAACATTCATTCATTCATTTTCTACCACTTATCTGAACTACCTCGGGTCACGGGGAGCCTGTGCCTATCTCAGACGTCATCGGGCATCAAGGCAGGATACACCCTGGACGGAGTGCCAACCCATCACAGGGCACACACACACACTCTCATTCACTCACGCAATCACACACTATGGACAATTTTCCAGAGATGCCAATCAACCTACCATGCATGTCTTTGGACCGTGGGAGGAAACCGGAGTACCCGGAGGAAACCCCCAAGGCACAGGGAGAACATACAAACTCCACACACACAAGGCGGAGGCGGGAATCAAACCCCCAACCCTGGAGGTGTGAGGCGAACGTGCTAACCACTAAGCCACCGTGCCCCCATTCAAAACCTGACAGTTGGCAGAAATTTTTGGAGCAATATAATATAAATAATAAACCCAAAATATACTCGTATTAAAGAAATATTTCAGTGTCACAGGAAATAATGTGTTATTGTAAGAGATGAAAAAGCTGCTTTAATTCTAAGGGTGTAAATTAAAACACCTGAGAAATCAACAGCACCATGTCCTGCTCAAGCGGATAACAGCTAATTGTAAGACATTGTACATATATAATTATTGTACATTTATAATTATTTCATCTCTTTTCCTCTGAGGTAATGAAATGAGCTTCATCTTTTCAGACTAGAACAAAGGTATGATGTGAACTGGTCCCACACTGCTGCTGCTCAGTTCTGGACTTTGATTGGTCAGAAGGTGCTGATTAATTCTCTCTAACAGCAGCTCTGTCTGTATCTCTGGTTTATATATGTACTCGCCCTGATATATGTTTTGTTTCTATAGTAACAGCTCATTCACAGGGATGTGCACAGCTCTCATAAGTCTTATAAGTTAATCACTGATACAGTGAAGTTTTCTGTATTTGTACCAGTCAGAGGGGAAGCTGTAACTTGAAGTTTTCCCACATCTTCAGGACAGAGGAAGATGTTCTTGGTTACATGACAAGCTGCTTGAGCTTGACTCTTAAACAGAGCTCTAAACAGATTAAAGGATAATGAGATGGTGAAGAAAAACTCCCTGTGATGATATGAGGAATTAAACAAGACTCCTTCTCACTTACAGCTACTTTCATTTACAATGGATATGTTGCTCTTTTCTGCTCTTAGTGATCTCTTCACTTCCTCCTGAAATGTTCCTTCACTTCATATGGACTGTAGTATAATTGAGGTGACATGCTGTGTGTGAAATCTAATAGGTAATCTAAATTAAACACACTCGCATGCAAGATGCTATAATTGGGCTCAAGTGATAATAAGGAGAGAGAGAGAGAGAGAAAGAGAGAGAGAGAGAGAGAGGTGTAAAAATGAAATAATATGCTATTCTTCTGAATCTCAGACAAAGAGGATGAAAATTTACACTGATTCTCAGAGTTTAATCACACCGGCTTGTTAATTACATAATTAAGGTGTAATGTACGCTAGTGTGTGTGATACAGTTAACAGCAGCTGGAGCAGAAGAATCTGTTAATGACAGTGAGAGAGATTAGAAGAAGAATGAAGCTCCTTTAATTGTTATATTTTTCATTCAATGTGTTTCATTTTATATGTACAACGCTCATAATAATGGACATTGTCTCAAATATCAATTCAGGATACAGAGACATATAAATATAAATTTGAAAAAAAATGAGAGGGTCAGAGGTGATGGTGTAAGGAAAAAAACAGAGCCTAGAGAAAAACCAGACTGAAAACAGAGCCTCATTCTCACCTGGGTGACAGTGACATTGAGTCTGGTCAGTTTTATAACAAGGAACCAATGAGGAACTTGTGTGAGAATCAGAGATATTTCTGAATTCTGAAGTTTCTGTGCAAATCTGAATTTCACAGCAATTTCAGTCCTAAAGCTGTCTAGAAAATCCAACATCATCTCCATGGACTCTTTTTTGTTTTGTTTTTTGTGTGGGGGTGGGGTGGGGGGTGTACATAGAGCGAGATAGAAATAGAGAAAGAGAGAGAGAGAATTTTAGATATTTTAAAGATTATGATCATGTGATGGTGCAGACAGAGACTCCATTAAGACTCCATCAGAAGGTGAAACAGACATGAGGACTTCCTGGGATGTAAAGAGTCCAGACACTCCACAGTCTTGTAACGGTGGTGCCCCTGACTAACATTAGCAGAATATTTTGGTTGGTACTATTTTTGGGTGCCAGACAGGATTTTAAGCACCTGTCAATCTTTATAAACTCCAGATAAAAAAAAAAAAAAACGCTCATAAAAAAAAAAAAAAAAAACGCTGGTTACAAATTAAAACAGAAAGGAGGTAGATCAAATCAAACCCAGAAATCAGTACTAACATTCCAACTGCACATTTAAATTTTTTCTGAAAACATTTTTTTATCATTATAGACCCACATAACTTACACTTTGAGCAAACCTCCAATAATGCAATGGAAAAAAATAGGGAAGAAGGAAAATATCAAAAACCAAACCAGGAAACCACTCACACTTGAGCTAGCAAATGGTCTGATGATTGGAATATGTCCTGTATTCCCACTTGCTCCCTCTCACAGTCAGGTCACAGGTAATTTACAGCATGTCTCTTTAACAGCAGCATAAACTCTTAAAGAATGGCATTTAAATTAAGGTCCAGTAACAAACAAACTACCAAACACTAGAAAAAAAGGAAAAAACAAGATGAATACATGTGTACATAAAGACACACAGGTGTGAGCGATTTATATGTGCGTATGTACAGTATGTGTGTGTCTTGGCCATGAAGCATAAATGTGTAAGGTGAGAGTGTAGAACTAATACAGAGTGCCGTGGGTCTTCACTTGGAGTATGTTGTGTTCAGGAAAAAAATATCAAGGACTTGTTTTGCAGTATTTACCAAGACAAATGTAAATGATGTAAACTGTCTACAACAGTTTATAATAGTGCACCCGAGAGCTCCTGAGGAACTAATGGGTTATCTGAGGAACTAATGGGAGCCAGCACTAATTCCTTTCTGTCAAAGTCTTCAGATGATCTGTGATAAAGACCAGACCATACAGCTGATTGACACAACATTGTCATAGTCAGGCGTTCACATAATAGTTCCCATAATCTTGTGCTCTAATACATGCACATTATCATCTAGTGCTTGCTAATACTATGAACAGAGAGATAAAGTCCAGTTCCATCAGGCCCCCTTACCGCCCTTTACCCGCTGAGCCTAGCTGTCTTCTGTGCTCTCTTCCTGGAGGGTAAATGCTCCAGCGGCACTCCTGATTGGCCCGTGCTTTTTGGCGGGAGTTTCTTCTGCCCCGCCTCACTCCCATTCCCAGCGGCGCTGACCATTGTACCGACCATTTTAGAGATTGCACTCAGCGCCTCTGGCCAAGGTGCTGAACCGCCGCCTTTTACACTCTCTCTCTTCTTGGCTGCTGATGCAGAGGGTGAAGAGCGGTTTTTCCTCCGTGAATTTGTGGCAGTGCGCGCGCTGCCATCACAATGTCATGAAGATCTTGCTGCTTTGAGACAATGTCAATTGTTAAAAGTGCTATACAAATGAATTTGAATTGAACTGAATTGAATTGAACATTGGTTTAAAGAATGCATGATGGTCTCTGTGCTGCTTCATCCACAACAATCCATTGAGTCACTGGTTGACTATGCAGATCAGTCCCTGGCAGGGTGACCACCAGGCGACAAGACTCCAAACGGGGGTAGAACATCAGTAATCGGTAAACACTCTTTCCGGTGATTATTCAACATTTTCACGTTCAGCCTTCCATACAAACGGCCTTATTCACCCAAAGTAGCTTGTGACTCCCTTGTAACACCAAAGTTCCCTGGATTGCACAGCAATTTGTCGTTTATCTTGCCATTCAAAAAAAAAATCACCACACACACCTTTTATGTGTTCAAACCTGGCGTGCACACACCCCTCTTCCTCTTCAGCTTCTGCTCACATCACCCAAGAAGGTGTCTTCTATCTTGCACATTCCTCTTTTTATAGACTCATGCTGATTAATAATTTTTCCTTAATTGATCAACAGCCCAACACATTTATAGTGGCACCAGATTCATTCTGCCACAGTCTGCAAACCTAAGTGTATATGTGAGTGTTAAGGAGACAAACATTAACAGATTAACAAAGGAATTTTAGCTCTAAAATTTATCTAAATTTATCTTTTGTTTGAATGTTAATTTACAAAAAGGTAAGTACAGAAATAAATAAATAACAGATTTTGATGATACTTGTATATTTCTCCTAGGAAAATATATTGTCTCACCAAGATGAAGGATTTTCTGGATTAAATTGCTTTTGCCATAATTCTCTGCAATAAACTGTTTAATAAATAAACCAAAGAGGAAACCTGCTCATCAGATGGTGTTCTTCCTCCAGAAAGTCAATAGTTTTGCTTCTATTTCCTCTGTTTTTTCGTTTCTCTGCTGCAGTGGTGTTCTCTCTAATAAGTGACCTTACACTTTCAGTGATGTTCCTCATGCTGGTTCCAGTCTAATTTCTTGCAGATGTCAGTAATTATGTGTGAAAGTGAACTTAACACAAACACATATCACAATTAAAACCGTCATGTAATTCGACATTAATCAACCACATCACAAAGCAGCTTCAGATGAGATCACTGTGGAATGTATGAGTGTGACAGCACAATGTTTCTGTGGTTTTGGCAGCGAGATTTAGATGATGAAAAATTAACGAGGTTTTGTTAACAAGGTGAAATATTAACGGAGGTTTGTAAATATAGTGATGTATTGACGAGAGTTTGTGTTTTACACGTTCACGCTCTGGCTGCCGTCCCATCGAGCTGGCATCATGTCTCAGCTGCAGTGTGTGTGTGTGTGTGTGTGTGTGTGTGTGTGTGTTTAGCAAGAATACAGTGTAATGCACTCAGATGTGAATATCACAGAGATATTTTGTTTTATTTCAGCATCAACAGTGGCACGAGGACGAGTCCCAAACCAAAAACTATATTTACTACACGTCTACTGCCTTTAAACAGCAAAAGAAAGAAAATATATACAGTACGTACACTCACTGTCCACTTTATTAGGAACACCTGTAGACCTTATTCAGGCAGTTCTCTAATCAGCCAAACATGTAGCAGCAGCACAGTTTACATAATCATACAGATACATGTCAGGAGTTAATGATATCAGTACAACTGTGTGCTCATGTAACTGATGTTAAGTATGACGTAATAATGACTTAATTAGTTAAGTTACTAATACTGCATTTGAAGAAGGAAAATGGGTCTGTGTTTTATGTGCTCCTGTTTAAAATGTAGTAGTAGTAGTAGACTTTATTGTCACTGGTCGCAGGTACCAGCGAAACAATGCTCCGGTGGGGAGTACAGTGTGGGAACAGGAAAAACACCTCAGCAAATGGTGGAGAAAAAGAGAATTTTATGTTGGTTAAAATATGTGAATGGTACATGATAAAATGCTATCTTTTGTTAGAGAGTAATTTGAAGTTGTTTTATCTGCAAAAATATTTTTTAACTAAGGAAATGCAGTGCCACATTGTACATTAGCCTGTTAAGCATGATTTGCTAATGCTGTGTTTGTGTCAGAAGGTTTAGCAGGGGCAGGCATCTGAGTATGCAACGGTTTGTAACTGCATGTTTCCGATTTATGCAGCAACCTGGATAAAGAACAGCAATTGAACCAGCAGAATGTCTCCGGTCTCTCATTTTACACAAGAACACAATGCAGAACGGTAACCAGATAAAACACATAGGGAACAACCACATACGGTCAGTAGTAAATAAAGCAATGTAGTAATAAACATCATACCTTTTATAAATCTCTCTCTCTCTCTCTCTCACACACACACACACACACACACACGCACACACACACACACACACACACACACGTATAAAGTGAATAATGAGTGTGATGAAAAGCTGAAGAACGTTCACTAATCCATTTCCCAGCTCACTTCTGTCTGTCTCAATTCAGCGAGAGCGATTATGAGGAGCAGAGGGGAAATGATGAAGACAGGACAGAAACAAAGACTCAGAAAGATTTATATCTTCCAGCAGTTCACTGTTATAATCCTTAAGGTGATGATTTCCCTTTAACAGCAAATCACCAAGTGTTTTATTCCTCTTATACCACAGCAATTTAATTCAATTCAATTTGTTTATATAGCGCATTTAACTAGTCACCTTGTCTCCAAGCAGCTTCAAAGAAGTATAGAAACAGAACATATGAAGTTTATATATATATATATATATATATATATATATATATATATATATATATATATATATATATATTTATTTATTTATTTATTTATAACACTTATCCCTATTGAGCATGGCAGAAGTGATGGTGGTGAGGAAAATCTCCCTGAGATGATATGAGGAAGAAACCTTGAGAGATACCAGACTCAGAAGAGAACCTCATTCTCATTTGGGGGACACTGCATTCTGGACTAACTGGAGCGTGTTTATGCTCCTACTGGAACATACAGACAGTAAAGCATTACAATAATCCAAACTTGTGGTAAAAAAAAGCATGAACTATTGTTTCTGTATCATGGAATGGCATCATATTTCTTATCTTAGCAATATTTCTGAGATGAAAGAAGGTGCAAACAGTGCAGGACAAAAGACAGTACAAACAAAAAAATACAAGACTATACATAAAAGACAATAAACAGAAACTTAGCGCTGTAAGTTCAACAATATTGCGTGTGCAGAAATACTGGAATGTACACAGTGTTACCTGAGATATTGTAAAGGATTGTGCAAAACAGCAAAGAGCAAAAAACAAAGTGTGCAAAACAGCATATAAACAGTTTGCTGGATATATATTGGAAGTGTGTGTATTTGGTGTAGGTCTGTGCAGTCCATACAGTTGTGTGTGTTGTGTTCAGTACAGTTCAGTTCAGTTGTTAAGGAGTCTGATGGCTTGTGGAAAGAAACTGTTACACAGTCTGGTCGTGAGGCCGAATGCTTTGGTACCTTTTTCCAGACGGCAGTAGGGTGAAAAGTGTGTGTAAATATCCATAATAGAGGGAGGAGAGACTCCAATGATCTTCTCAGCTGTCCTCACTGTCTGCTGCAGGGTCTTGCGATCCAAGATGGTGCAGTTCTCAAATCAGACAGTGATGCAGCTGCTCAGAATGCTCTCAATCGTTCCTCTGTAAAAAGTAGTCAGGATGGGAGGACAAAGATGTGCCTTTCTCAGGCTTCATAAGAAGTAGAGATGCTACTGGGCTTTCTTGGTGATGGAGCTGGTGTTGAGTGACCAGGTGAAGTTCTCCGCTAGATGAACACCAAGAAATTTGGTGCTCTTGACGATCTCTACAGATGATCCGTCGATGTTCAGCGAAGAGTGGTCGCTCTGTGCTCTTCTCAGTGTTCAGTGTGGTGGTGCTGGAGATTCTGTTCCTGATTGTGACAGAGTGAACTGTCCCTATCGTCAGCATGACGCTACATACCCCACTACACTTTCACTTCTCCTCAGTTTCTCACTACAGCGCGGTGGGTGCACACACACGCCAGTTAGCACGCCGCTCGCTCGCATACGCACAGCACACACACTCACTTCATGTTCTCATTCTGGACAATAAGCAGACACACACATACACAAGGACTTTTTAATTCTTTATTTTCTGTAAATATTTATGTATATGTTTCCTTTTGTGGGGTTAAGTTTTATAAACTCGCCTGTTTGTTGCGTCGGTCTTCCGGGTGGGTTTGGACAGCAGCCAACTGGATCGCTGAATAGCGGGTAGCTTTAAAGCACCAGCGCGGCGCCGCACATGCGCAGTAAAACCGGAGGTCGGTTATTTTGATGGGACTTTTTTGTGATTACTATTATTATTATTATTGGTATTATTATTTTTGTTATTATTATTATTATTATTGTTATTATTATTGTTATTATGTTTATTATTCATTATGATATATATAATGTTATAACTCCATTCTATGGCTGGGTTACAAGGTTACTAAGTTACAACCCCTCTGGGAGAATTGGTTGAGTCCAGTGGGAGGGGTTTACCCTTGAAAAACCTCTCCCACTTCAGTTCGGGGTTGGGAGTTGTAGGAGTGGGTGGTGGAGTTATTGGAGTTGAAAAGCTATTCAAGTAAATTCACAATTGTAGGTGCTGTATGCTGTATATAGTTTTCTTTATTTTCCTCAGACTTCCTTTGGTTTTCTTTACTTTTCCACTTTTCTTTTCTGGGGAATTGTAAATATTTTGGACTTTGCACTTGAGCACACGGTAAATAAACACCACTTTTCACTAAACATCACAGCGAGTATTGCCATCATTTGGGTAGAAGGCGAACCCGTAAGGCTGTTCTACCACACTGATCCAGACTGACTGAGGTCTCCCAGTCTGGAAGTCCAGGATCCAGTTGCAGAGGGAGGTGTTCAGTCCAGCAGGCTTCCCAATCAGGTGCTGAGGGATGATTGTATGGAATGCTGAACTAAAGTCTATGAACAGCATTCCTACGTAAGTGTCTTTACTGTCCATGTGGGTTAGGGCTACATGAAGGGCTCATGATGAGCTTCTCGAAGCACTAATAATGATGGGTGTGAGTGCGATGGGGCAATAGTCATTGAGGCAGGACACTGTAGACTTCTTTGGGACTGGGACGATGGTGGTTGCCTTGAGGCACTTAGGAACAACAACGCTGCTCAGTGAAATGTTGAAAATGCCAGTGAAGACATCCACTAGCTGTTCTGCACATTCCCTGAGCACCCTGCCAGGAACGTTGTCTGGTCCAGCAGCCTTCCATGGGATAACTCTGCATAGAGTTCTCCTCACGTCAGCCGTGGACAGACAGAGTACCTGGTCATTGGGGGGGGGATGTTCTTCCTTGCCGTTACGTTGTTTTGCACCTCAAACTGAGCATAGCAGCATTCAGTGCAGCTGGGATGGAGGCATCACTATCACAGGCAAGTGAAGCTGTCTTGTAGTTCCTGATCACCTGTATGCCCTGCCACATGCACCGGGTGTCTCCACTGTCCTGGAAGTGGCTGTGGATTGTCTGCGCATTTGCGTGCTTTGTTTCTCTGATGGCTCGGGACAGTTTGGCCCTTGCTGTTCTTAGCATGTGGTGATGGTCTTGGAGATGGTCACGTCATCAATGCACTTGCCGATGTAGCTGGTCTCTGATGCCATGTACTCCTCCAAGTTGATGAGGTCTCCATTGGTTGCAGCCTCCCTAAAGATGTTCCAGTCAGTTCACTCAAAGCAGTCCTGAAGAGCAGAGGTCTGATGAGTCTGACGAGTGGTCTGTATGCTGGAATAGGCATAACAGAGATGTGGTCTGAGTAGCCAAGGTGGAAGCGGGGCTCTGCATGACAGAGGGCTGGGCTCTGCATGACGGGGGAGGGCCTCCGCACAATACACGCCGGGAATGTTTGTGTAAACAAGATCTGGCGTGTTTTCCCCTTTCGTTGCAAAGTCCACATACTGGTGGAATTTAGGGAGAACTGACTTGAGATTTGCATGATTGAAATCTCTGGCAATGATAAACAGTCCTTCGGGGTGAACATTCTGCATATCTCTAATAGCCCTATAGAGTTCACAAAGCGCCTCTTTAGCATTAGGGGGGAATGTACACTCTGCCAATGAAAAGAGCTGCATTTCTGTCAGCACGAAACAAGGTATGCTCATCTAACTAAATAACGGCGTCCGGAACTCTGCCGTTTAGCCACGTCTCTGTGAAAAAAAAGACACAGCAGTTTTCGAGTCGGATATAGTCCAGGGAGCAAGCTTAATTCAGGCTGCCTGTGGTCCTAGTACAAGAACTTCTGTCTGTCAGAGTTAAGCAGGAGGAAGTTGGTAAGCATCCACTGTCTGATGTCCTTCAAACAATCTTCAAACTTATTAAGCTTGTGATTCACATCTGACTTAGCTAAAACATATAGCTGTGTGTCATCACCATAACAGTGGAAGCCAATACCATGTTTACCAATAATTGCACCAAGGGGTATCATAGGAGTCTTGGGATTTGCGGATCAGCTTGGGAATTTTTCGCTTTCTACCTGGAAGGACACTCGTATTAGGTATCATGGAAGGGAGTGACATCTGCTCCACACAGACTCTCCACTGGTGTCCCACAGGGCTCAGTACTTGGTCCTCTTCTTTTCTCCCTGTATACTCACTCTCTTAGTGAAGTTATTTCCTCACATGGGTTCTCTTACCACTGCTATGCTGTGATACACAACTTATCTTCTCTTTCCCACCCTCAGATATCACAGCTTCTGATCGAATCTCAGCATGTCTGGCAGAAATATCATCATGGATGACTGTTCATCAGTTAAAGTTCAATCCTAGCAAAACTGAAATGCTGATCATCCCAGGTGATTCATCCCCAGGTCATGATCTTGCTATATCCTTGCACAACGATCTGAACTCCCCTTCAGCCACAGCTCGCAACTTTGGGGTAACCATGGACAATCAACTGTCCTTTTCCTCTCATGTTGCTATACTACAAGACTACAAGACTCTTCTCTGTTCTGGCACCAAGGTGGTAGAATGAACTTCCCCTAGAGGTCCGGACAGCTAATGTCACTGGCTATTTTCAAACGGCGGTTGAAGACCTACTTATTCAGGAAACACTTCAACTAGCACTTCTTTCCTTATCTTTTGCATATATTTAAAAAAAAAAAAAAAAAAAAAAAAAACCTTTGACACTTTTTCATCGTAACTTTGAACAATGTTTTAAACTCATAGTATCTTAAGTATGTAACCAGTGAGCCAGCATTAATGTTAGATCTAATCTAATGTTAGAGATTTAAGCACATATTTAAGTCGCTCTGGATAAGGGCATCTGCCAAATGCTGTAAATATAAATGTAATGTAAATGTATAGGGAGAAAAGCAATGGGCCTAAAACAGAACCTTGCAGAACCTTTATGATGAACATTACATTAGTTTGTTTACAGTAGTCACCATTTAGATCTACAAGCAGATAACAATCCTTCAAATAAGACCTGATCCAGGAGAGAGCTGTCCCTTTAACACTATCGCCAATAGATCCATAGCATCTGGTCAGGTACCAACTACTTTCAAGAGAGCAAGGGTTATTCCCATCCTGAAGAAACCTGCTCTGGATCCATCAGACATCAGTAACTACAGACCGGTATCACTTTCTGAACGGTATCTCTTCACAGTTTCTTTCAAAAATTCTTGAACGCATTGTCTTTAATCAACTGTCTGTCTATCTCTCACAGAACAACCTCCAAGACCCCAACCAGTCTGGCTTTAAAGCAGCTTATTCCAGAGACAGCCCTTTTAGATGTCTCTGAGAAACTACATGCTGCTAGATCAGCCAATCTCTCATCCGTCCTTATCCTCCTTGACCTTTCAGCAGCGTTTGATACAGTCAACCATAAGACTCTCTTAGCCACCCTCAGGAGTCTTGGGATTTGCGTATCAGCTTGGGAATGGTTCGCTTCCTAACTGGAAGGACGCTCATATCAGGTAACATGGAGGGGAGTGACATCTGCTCCACGCAGACTCTCCACTGGCGTCCCACAAGGCTCAGTACTTGGTCCTCTTCTTTTCTCCCTGTATACTCACTCTCTTGGTGAAGTTATTTGCTCACATGGGTTCTCTTACCACTGCTATGCTGATGATACACAACTTATCTTCTCTTTCCCACCCGCAGATGCCACAGCTTCTGACCGGATCTCAGCATGTCTGACAGAAATTTCATCATGGATGACTGCTCATCAGTTAAAGCTTAATCCTAGCAAAACTGAGCTGCTCTTCATCCCAGGTGATTCATCCCCAGGTCATGATCTTGCTATATCCTTGCACAACGATCTGATCTCCCCTTCAGCTACAGCTCGCAACCTTGGGGTAACCATGGACAATCAACTGTCCTTTTCCTCTCATGTTGCTAATGTGACTCGCTCATGTCGGTTTCTTCTCTACAACATTAGAAGGATTCGGCCATTTCTGTCCACACAGGCTGCTCAGGTACTTGTTCAGTCTCTTGTCATTTCTAGACTGGATTACTGCAATGCACTGCTGGCAGGTCTACCTATGAACGCAATCCGTCCTCTGCAAATGATCCAAAATGCAGCTGCCCGGCTTGTTTTCAACCTGCCAAAGTTCTCGCATACCACCCCGCTGCTGCGATCCCTCCACTGGCTTCCCTCCACTGGCCTACAAAGCCAAAAATGGACCAGCTCCCTCTTACCTCAAAGCCCTCATCACTCCTCGCACTGCACCCCGCACCCTCCGATCTACCAGCACTGCTCGACTAGTTCCACCATCTCTCAGGGTAAGAGGCAAGTATACTACAAGACTCTTCTCTGTACTGGCACCAAGGTGGTGGAATGAACTTCCCCTAGAGGTCCGGACAGCTGAGTCACTGGATATTTTCAAGCGGCGGTTGAAGACCTACTTATTCAGGAAACACTTCAACTAGCAGTTCTTTCCTTAATTCTTTTGCATTTAAAAAAAAAAAAAAAAAAAAAAAACACACCTTTGACACTTTTTCATTGTAACTTTGAACAAATGTTTTAAACTCATGGTATCTTAAGTATGTAACTTAGTGAGCCAGCATTAATGTATTCAATGTTAGAGATTTAAGCACTTATGTGCGTCTGCCAAATGCTGTAAATGTAAATGTAAACACCAACAACATGTTCTAGCCTAGTAGAATATCATGGTTAATGTTATCAAAAGCTGCACTACGATCAAGCAACACCAGCAGATTTACACAACCCTGATCAGAGGCCAGTAACAGATCATTTACAACTTTATAAAGGTGAGGTTTGATATTGGCCTATAGTTGGACAGCTGGTTTGGGTCGAAGTCAGGTTTTTTAATCAAAGATTTGATAACTGTTAGCTTAAAAGATTTATGCATATAGCCAGTGCTAAGGGAAGAAAGGAACGTGGGTAAGGGATCCAGTATGCAGGTTGATAATTTTGAAGAAGAAATCAGTGAAAATAAGTCAGTCTCTTGAAGGAGATTAAAATGGTCTAAATACTGATAAAAAACAGAAATATTACCTAAAGCATTATCTATCAATTTGTTTGGTATTAAATTAATGGTCTGAATTTTCTGCCTGATGTTATCAATTTTTTTTTACTACTTCGTCAATCCTGATATTCTACCCCTGGTTGGAGTCTCATCGTGTCACGGAGTCACCAGGTCCTTCTCTCACTCACCAGCACTCACATTCCCCTGAGTACTAATCAGCATCACCTGCTCCACATTCGTCAATCAACACACACACCCTATATAAGCCACTCTCAGTCACTCAGTCTTTGTCTGGTCTCGTATGAACTAATGAGATTTATCCCCGCAGTCATTCAAGCTCCAGACTCCCGTTTGCTTCACAAACAACCGGCTCTCCTTCCTTCTCGCCCGCCTTCGGGGCGATAGGATTACCCTTCTGCTACCACTAGTTCCCGTCAAGGATCCTGACTCTCTTCTCATCTGTGTTTTTTCCCCAGCGTGTGTGATCCAGCGTGCTACAACTTCGTTGTGCTTCATTTGCGTGCTAAGTGCGATACATCTGTTCACGGACTTCAATAAACGTTACTTTGGTTTCACTTACCCCGGCCCGTGGCATGTGTATCATTACAGAAGACCAGACCTTAACCGGAAGCACAATGAATGTTCCCGCGTGAGATCCCATTCGCGAATTGGTGGATCTTCTGCGCTCCTCGCTACAATCCGGCACCACCGCACCAGTCACAGCATCGTCTTCTTCGGTGGCCGTAGTCGCATCTCCCATGGCCAGCCCAGCGCCCTACTCTGGTTCGGCGGAGAATTGCACCGGATTTCTGCTTCAGTGCTCTCTAGTATTCGAGATGCAACCTCACCAATATCCCACCGAACGCTCGAAAATAGCTTTCATCATCTCTCATCGCCGAGGAAAGGCTCTCCAATGGGCCGACTCGTTGTGGCAACAGAACTCCCAGACGGTACATTCATATGATTTGTTTGTCTCTCATTTCCATCCATCCACCCATCCATTTTCTACCGCTTATCCGGGGCCGGGTCGCGGGGGCAGCAGTCTAAGCAAGGACGCCCAGACTTCCCTCTCCCCAGACACTTCCTCCAGCTCTTCCGGGGGAATACCGAGGCGTTCCCAGGCCAGCCGAGAGACATAGTCCCTCCAGCGTGTCCTAGGTCTTCCCCGGGGCCTCCTCCCGGTTGGACATGCCCGGAACACCTCCCCAGGGAGGCGTCCAGGAGGCATCCGGAACAGATGCCCGAGCCACCTTAGCTGACTCCTCTTGATGTGGAGGAGCAGCGGCTCTACTCTGAGCTCCTCCCGGGTGACCGAGCTCCTCACCCTGTCTCTAAGGGAGCGCCACCCTGCGGAGGAAACTCATTTCGGCCGCCTGTATCCGGGATCTTGTCCTTTCGGTCATGACCCAAAGCTCATGACCATAGGTGAGGGTAGGAACGTAGATCGACTGGTAAATAGAGAGCTTCGCCTTGCGGCTCAGCTCTTTCTTCACCACAACAGACCGGTACATCGACCGCATCACTGCAGAAGATGCACCGATCCGCCTGTCGATCTCCCACTCCATCCTTCCCTCACTCGTGAACAAGACCCCAAGATACTTAAACTCCTCCACTTGAGGCAGGAGCTCTCCACCAACATGAAGGGGGCAAGCCACCCTTTTCCGGTTGAGAACCATGGCCTCAGACTTGGAGGTGCTGATTCTCATCCCCGCCGCTTCACACTCGGCTGCAAACCGTCCCAGTGCACGCTGAAGGTCCTGATTTGAGGAAGCCAACAGGACAACATCATCTGCAAAAAGCATAGACGAAATCCTGTGGTCCCCAAACCAGACTCCCTCCGGCCCCCGACTGCGCCTAGAAATCCTGTCCATATAGATAATGAACAGGACCGGTGACAAAGGGCAGCCCTGCCGGAGTCCAACATGCACCGGGAACGTCTGACTTACTGCCGGCAATGCGAACCAAAGTCCTGCTCCGGTCATATAGGGACCGGACAGCCCTTAGCAGAGGGCCCCGGACCCCATACTCCCAGAGCACCCCTCACAGGTCACCACGAGGGACACAGTCGAATGCCTTCTCCAGATCCACAAAGCACTTGTGGACAGGTTGGGCAAACTCCCATGAACCCTCCAGCAACCTGGCGAGGGTATAGAGATGGTCCAGTGTTCCACGACCGGGACGAAACCCGCATTGTTCCTCCTGAATCCGAGGTTCGACTATCGGCCGAATTCTCCTCTCCAGTACCCTGGCATAGACTTTTCCGGGGAGGCTGAGGAGTGTGATCCCCCTGTAGTTGGAACACACCCTCCGGTCCCCCTTCTTAAACAGAGGGACCACCACCCCAGTCTGCCAGTCCAGAGGCACTGTCCCCAGCCTCCATGCGATGTTGCAGAGGCGTGTCAACCAAGACAGCCCCACAACATCCAGAGACTTGAGGTACTCAGGGCGGATCTCATCCACCCCCGGTGCCTTGCCACTGAGGAGCTTCTCAACTACCTCAGTGACCTCAGCTTGGGGGATCGACGAGTCCACAACTGAGCCCCCAGCCTCTGCTTCCTCAATGGAAGACATGTCGGTGGGGTTGAGGAGAACTTCGAAGTACTCCTTCCACCGTCCGAGGATGTCCCCAGTCGAAGTCAGCAGATTCCCACTCCCACTGTAAACAGTGTGAGCAGGGCACTGCTTCCCCCTCCTGAGGCGCCGGACGGTTTGCCAGAATTTCTTCGAGGCCAACCGATAGTCCTTCTCCATGGCCTCACCGAACTCCTCCCAGACCCGAGTTTTTGCCTCCGCAACCACCCGGGCTGAAGCTCGCTTGGCCCTCCGGTACCTATCAGCTGCCTCCGGAGTCCCCCGAGCCAACCAGGCTCGATAGGACTCCTTCTTCAGCTTGACGGCATCCCTTACTTCCAAATACCCCTTATGAGTAATTTAATAACGAGGTCCGTGACTTCGCCCAGTATGGCGCAACCGGGGCCCCACTCTGGAGCCAGGCCCGGGGTTGGGGCTCACATGCGAGCGCCTGGTGGCCGGGTCTTACCCCACGGGGCCCGGCCGGGCTCAGCCCGAAGGAGCAACGTGGGGCCGATCTCCTGTGGGCCCACCACCTGCAGGAGGGACCGTAAGGGGCTGGTGCAATGTGGATTGTGTGGCAGTCGAAGGCGGGGGCCTCGGCGACCCAATCCCCGGACACAGAATCTGGCTCTAGGGACATGGAATGTCACCACGCTGGGGGGAAAGGAGCCTGAGCTGGTGCGGGAGGTTGAGAGATACCGACTAGAGATAGTTGGGCTTGCCTCCACGCACAGCTTGGGCTCTGGAACCCAACTCCTTGAGAGAGGCTGGACTCTCTACTACTCTGGAGTTGCCCGCGGTGAGAGGCGGCGGGCTGGTGTGGGCTTGCTCATAGCCCCCCAGCTCAGCAACCATGTGTTGGAGTTCACCCCAGTGAACGAGAGGGTCATTTCCCTGCGCCTGCGGGTCGGGGATAGGTCTCTCACTGTTATTTGTGCTTACGGGCCAAATGGCAGTGTAGAGTACCCGACCTTCTTGGCGTCTCTGGAAGGGGTGCTGGAAAGTGCTCCAACCGGGGACTCCATCGTTCTACTGGGGGACTTCAACGCTCATGTGGGCAGCGACAGTGACACCATTTCAAAGAAGTATTTCATATTTCTGATGCTGATTCCTCAGCACGTGACGAGCTGTATCACCTGCGACAAGGAAACATGACAGTCACTGACTATGCCTTGAAGTTTTGCGCCCTAGCAGCTGTGAGTGGCTGGAATGAAGCGGCATTGATTACAGCCTTTCGTAATGGATTGGATCCATCCTTACGGATACATCTCGCCTCGTACGATGATCAAATGGGATTCGAGCGATTCATTCAACTGTCCATTCGCACGGATCATCGCCGACTGGGGTGCCTAACGACGGAAGGCTCACTACCCAGATTTCCCAACTAACCAGTGTTCACTCCTCAATGGAAGACATGTCGGTGGGGTTGAGGAGAACTTCGAAGTACTCCTTCCACCGTCCGAGGATGTCCCCAGTCGAAGTCAGCAGATTCCCACTCCCACTGTAAACAGTGTGAGCAGGGCACTGCTTCCCCCTCCTGAGGCGCCGGACGGTTTGCCAGAATTTCTTCGAGGCCAACCGATAGTCCTTCTCCATGGCCTCACCGAACTCCTCCCAGACCCGAGTTTTTGCCTCCGCAACCACCCGGGCTGAAGCTCGCTTGGCCCTCCGGTACCTATCAGCTGCCTCCGGAGTCCCCCGAGCCAACCAGGCTCGATAGGACTCCTTCTTCAGCTTGACGGCATCCCTTACTTCCAAATACCCCTTATGAGTAATTTAATAACGAGGTCCGTGACTTCGCCCAGTATGGCGCAACCGGGGCCCCACTCTGGAGCCAGGCCCGGGGTTGGGGCTTACATGCGAGCGCCTGGTGGCCGGGTCTTACCCCACGGGGCCCATATTTCTGATGCTGATTCCTCAGCACGTGACGAGCTGTATCACCTGCGACAAGGAAACATGACAGTCACTGACTATGCCTTGAAGTTTTGCGCCCTAGCAGCTGTGAGTGGCTGGAATGAAGCGGCATTGATTACAGCCTTTCGTAATGGATTGGATCCATCCTTACGGATACATCTCGCCTCGTACGATGATCAAATGGGATTCGAGCGATTCATTCAACTGTCCATTCGCACGGATCATCGCCGACTGGGGTGCCTAACGACGGAAGGCTCACTACCCAGATTTCCCAACTAACCAGTGTTCACTCCTCCGGAACCCACACCCATGCAGGTGGACTCCATGCATCTCTCCCCGTCAGAACGTCAACGGAGGTTTAATCAGAGATTGTGTCTGTACTGTGGAGCTTCGGAGCATGCGATCTACTCATGCCCCATTCGCCCACCACGACACCCGGTGAGTGCTATCCAATCTGAGCCCCCCCTTTACTCACCCTTACAAACTCAAGTGTTGATAGCTTTCCTCCATCATTCTATGTCGGTTTCAGCTCTCCTCGACTCCGGTTCGGCGGGCAACTTCATCTCCTCAAATCTCTGTCACACCCTTCAGATCCCCAAGAGCAGAATACCGAGGACACTCCAAGCCCAATCCATCACCGGCAAACCACTAAATAGATCCAACATCCACCACAGCGCAGGACCAGTGACGTTGACCGTGGGAGCGCTGCATGTGGAGGACATCACCCTTCTGGTCTTGGAAAATTCCACTTCAGACGTCATTCTTGGGCTTCCATGGCTCATACAACACCACCCGGAGCTCTCTTGGGAAACCGGTGAGGTAAAGAGATGGAGTTCTCACTGTTTGTCGACCTGCTTCCCTCAACTGCCTTTGCTGCGTAGGCCATCAACATCCAGAGTACGAATATGTACCACCTCCATTGAAAGCCCTCACCAGAACATCCCCTCCAAGGTCCCGGTCCAATACGAGGAGTATGCCGACGTATTTTGCCCCAAGAGGGCTTCTCAGCTACCTCCACATAGACCATGGGATTGCGCGATCGAGCTCCAACCAGGAAAACCAGTGCCCAGGGGACGGATCTACCCGCTCTCCATTCCTGAACAAGAGGCCATGGAGGAATACATTCAAGAGGCTCTTGCACAAGGCTACATCCGTCCCTCTACCTCTCCTGCTGCTTCCAGTTTCTACTTTGTAGCTAAGAAGGACGGGGGCCTCCGACCCTGTATGGATTACCGATCGCTCAACAGTATCACCACCAAGTTCCGTTACCCCCTTCCATTTGTCCCAGCGGCCCTGGAACAATTATGTGGGTGCAGAATCTTCACAAAGATTGATTTAAGAAGGGCGTACAACCTAGTCTGAATCTGTTCTGGGGATGAGTGGAAGACTAGTAATGCCGTATGGTTTAGCGAACGCGCCCTCGGTCTTTCAAGACTTTATGCACCAGGTGTTCCGGGACTTCCTGAACCGGTTTGTGATCGTCTATATTGATGATATCCTCATCTATTCCAAATCCATGCCAGAACATATTCAACACGTCACGAAAGTCCTAGGGAAGCACCGAGAACACCAGTTATACCTCAAGGCCGAAAAATGTGAGTTCCACACCTCCCAGATAGCCTTCTTAGGTTATGAGGTATCAGCGTCCGGAATCTCTATGGATGAGGAGAAGGTAAGAGCGGTTCAGAACTGGCCTATTCCAAACACCATCAAGGAGCTTCAACGCTTTTTGGGATTCGCGAATTTCTACAGACGATTTATCCACAACTTCAGCCTCATAGTCACACCCCTCACTTCACTCCTCAGGGGCAAACCGAAATCTCTGAGATGGTCTCCCTTGGCTACAAGAGCCTTCGATGAGCTGAAGGAAGCCTTCACCCGAGCTCCAGTCCTCATCCATCCCAATCCACAACTCCCCTTCACCGTAGAGGTCGACGCCTCCACTACAGGTGTCGGCGCGGTTCTTTCACAACCTCACAGTAAGACCCAGGTACTCCATCCATGCGCCTTCTTCTCCCGCAAGTTCACCCCGGCAGAGGCCAATTATGACATAGGCAACCACGAACTCCTAGCCATCAAGCTTTCTCTTGAAGAATGGAGACACTGGTTAGAGGGTGCCAAATCCCCATTCACCGTTTTCACGGACCACAAGAACCTACTATATCTCCGAGACGCTAAAAGGCTGAACCCTCGTCAAGCCCGATGGGCCCTGTTCTTCACCCGCTTCAACTTCTCCATCACCTACCGTCCAGGGGTAAAGAACAAGAAAGCTGATGCCTTATCCCGCATCCACACGCTTGAAGAGGAATCTGACCAACCCGAAACCATCCTTCCATCCTCCATGATCGTCAGCCCAATCCAGTCGGCACAAGACAGAGCGAACACTGTCCAGCCACCGCCAGAATGTCCGGCTGAGGTTCAGTTCATTCCTTCCTCTTAACGTATGCCACTCATCAACCAAGTACATGCCTCAGTTGGCACTGGTCACCCAGGCATTAGCCGAACCCTCTCCCTCCTCCAGGGGAAGTTTTGGTGGCCCGGTATGGCCCGAGATGTCAGGAGGTACATGTTAGGATGTTCAGTCTGTGCTACCACCAAGACCCCTAATCATCTACCCGCGGGCGAACTTTATCCTGTTTCCATTCCTAACCGCCCATGGTCACACTTGGGGGTTGATTTCGCAACAGACCTACCTGCCTCTGAGGGTAAGACCTGCATTTTCATCATAGTCGATTGTTTCTCTAAATCTCTCAGGTTAATCCCCCTCAAGGGCCTCCCCACCGCTATGGAAACGGCAGGACTCCTCTTCGAGCATGTATTCAGGTATTTCGGTGTTCCTGAAGACATTGTCTCTGACCGTGGTACTCAATTTACCTCCAGAGTCTGGAAGGCTTTCCTCAAACGCCTAGGGGTAGCTGTCAGTCTATCCTCCGGATATCATCCTCAGTCGAATGGTCAGACGGAACGGAAAATTCGAGACGTCAGCAAGTTCCTTTGAGCTTTCTGTCAGCTCCACCAGGACAGCTGGGGTCGGTACCTCCCATGGGCCGAGTACGCACAAAACTCCTTGAGACAGCAAACCACTGGCTTGACGCCTTTCCAGTGTGTACTCGGTTACCAGCCACCTTTGTTCCCCTGCTCTGATGAGTCTTCAGATGTTCCGTCGATTGACCACTGGTTCCGAGAGAGTGAGAGGGTATGGAAATCATCAGTTGCAGGGAGCCGTCAGGAGACACAATAAGGCTGCCGACACCCGTCGTTCGTCCACTCCGTGTTACCAAGTGGGTCAGAAGGAATGGTTGTCCACGAGGAACATCCGTCTACAGCTCCCCTGCAAAAAGCTGAGTCCCCGGTACATTGGACCCTTCTAAATCGTTAAGGAGATCAATCCGGTGGCGTTTCAACTTGAACTCCCCAGTGCCTATCGTATACATCCTGTCTTTCACGTGTCTCACCTTAAACTGTATCACTCACCAGTCTCTCTCCCCTCTCTCCCAGGTCCTGGTGCTGACGATGTACCCCCCTACCTACCCTGGAAGAGGACACCAGGATCTACTCAATGAAGGAGATCCTGGATTCCAGACGCCGAGGTGGTGCTCTCCAGTATCTCGTTGATTGGGAGGGGTATGGACCTGAGGAACGTTCGTGGGTGCCCCGGAATGATATTCTGGACCCCAATCTTCTCCGGGAGTTCCACGAGTCTCGCCCGGACAGGCCTGCACCTCGGCCCACGGGCCGCGCACCTCGGCGCTCTGGTATTCGCCGGTCCTCGGGAGCGGGCCGTGAGGGGGGGGTACTGTCACGGGATCACCAGGTCCTTCTCTCACTCACCAGCACTCACATTCCCCTGAGTACTAATCAGCATCACCTGCTCCACATTCGTCAATCAACACACACACCCTATATAAGCCACTCTCAGTCACTCAGTCTTTGTCTGGTCTCGTATGAACTAATGAGATTTATCCCCGCAGTCATTCAAGCTCCAGACTCCCGTTTGCTTCACAAACAACCGGCTCTCCTTCCTTCTCGCCCGCCTTCGGGGCGATATGATTACCCTTCTGCTACCACTAGTTCCCGTCAAGGATCCTGACTCTCTTCTCATCTGTGTTTTTTCCCCAGCGTGTGTGATCCAGCGTGCTACAACTTCATTGTGCTTCATTTGCGTACTAAGTGCGATACATCTGTTCACGGACTTCAATAAACGTTACTTTGGTTTCACTTACCCCGGCCCGTGGCGTGTGTATCATTACACATCGCCTGGTCGTAACCCTGCCAGGGATTAATCTGCATGGTCAGCCATTTGTTTGTGCCTCATGGGATTGCTGTGTATGAAGCCACCTGGAGACTGTCATGCCTTCTTTTGAACCAATGTTGTGTCAGTCAGCTGTATGGTCTGGTCTTTTTCAGCAATCAGGTCTGTGCTGAACTCAGAGTTTACGATGACCCGTTAGTTCCTCAGGAGCTCTCGGCTGCACTATTATAAACTGTTGTAGAAAGAACATTATTTAAATTTACACTATTTACTGTAGAGTGTCACCCAACTTTTTAAACTTTAATTGTATATATTAATTTATTTATTTTTATCCTTATTTTTCCTTATTTTTTCTTATTTCCTTATTATTTATCCTTATTACTTATCCTTATTCTTTCCTTTATTCCTTTATTTCCACTTTATTCTTTATATTAACCTTTTGTTCTATGTTTATGTTCTGTAAAGCTGCTTTGAGACAATGTAACTTGTAAAAAGCACTATACAAATAAATTTGAATTGAAAAACTTGAATTATTATTATTATTATTATTATTATTATTATTATTATTATTATTATTATTATGTATTTCTTTTTCTCTCTCTTCTGTTTCCATACTTCTGTAAAGCTGCTTTGAGACAATGAGAAATTGTTAAAAGCGCTATACAAATAAATTGAATTGAATTGAAGTAAACATCCTGAAGCCCACACATTGAACGAGTTGAATATTTGCCATACTTAATGATTATGTAACTTTGACTTGAATGAGATCAGAATATTGAAGCATCCGAAGCGCTTCCTCCTTTAGCTGTTTGAAGACAGGAAACAAAAAGCATTTCTAGAAGAAGAAGAATAAAATAACTGCTTTAGAAAAGTAAAAATAAATGAATAAACAAAAGCAATAGTGTAAAATACTAACCCAAAGGGGAAAATAAAAACAGTATAATTTAAATGCTGAGACAGGCTTGAAATGTCACCTGCTGTTTACTTATTCACTATTTATGTAGATATGCATTGTGTCTAACATTTTGATATTATGAGGTTATCCTTGAGGTTGTCTTTGTGCTTGCGGTCCGATACTCATGTAATTTAAGTGTTGAAAAGTTATAATGTAAATGAACTTGGGGTGCCAATACTTTTCCAGGTATGCATTGAAGTTAAAGCTAAGGATATTTTAAAAACATCTCATTTTCTTCATTAAGTTGTAGATGAATTTTTATATGAATCAACTTCGAATGGCAAGAATAAAACAATCCATCAGCTGCTCCAGCTCTGTATAATTCAGTGCTTTAACACAGCCACAGAAGAAGAGTGAGGAGTGAAGGAGTCATGTTGTTTAAGGTGGAGCCATGTTTAAGTGAGAGCAGCTGTGCTGTCATATTTGGTTTGTTGGATTCTCCTTTGGGGTCTTCAGCGAGTAAATTGGCATTTCCTAGCAGTAAGTGAAGAGTGAAGCTGCTTGCATCATATCCACTCAGACTTCAGCATCAGTTTCGTCTGAAAGCTACTTCATGTTCAGATCAAACTGAGAACTCTTCACTGAGAACTTCACAAGTTTCCAACAAGGAACAAATCAAGCAATTTTTCAAGATTTCAGTGTAAAAATGATTTTTTTTCACTGAGAAGGCACTTGAGTTTGTTTCTGGAAGAACTGCATGCACCACATAGTGTTACATAGTTTACTAGAAGAAGAGTAGAATGTGTGTAACTCAATAGATATATATGAACATGTTAGTTAGTTTCCAGCATGTCTCAACATAATCCCACTCTCAGTGTTTATAATCATTTAAACTTGACTTTCTGAATTAACGACTTAATGTGGATTGCATGGAAGTAAACATGTCCCGCCTTTCAAGTTTAAATCATCTCACTTTCTGGAGCCACCCAGATGAGGAAGAGGTTCTCTTTTCAGTCATGTTCATCCTAAAGTTTCTTCCTCATATCATTTTCTTGCCACTTTTGCCACATACTTAAATATTAAATTTAATTTTAATTAAATTTTAAACGTTGACATTTATTCTCACTCACTCACTCTCACTCATTTTCTACCGCTTATCCGAACTACCTCAGGTCACGGGGAGCCTGTGCCTATCTCAGGCGTCATTGGGCATCAAGGCAGGATACACCCTGGACGGAGTGCCAACCCATCACAGGGCACACACACACACACACACTCTCATTCACTCACACAATCACACACTTCGGACAATTTTCCAGAGATGCCAATCAACCTACCATGCATGTCTTTGGACCAGGGGAGGAAACCGGAGTACCCGGAGGAAACCCCCGAGGCACGGGAATCAAACCCCCAACCCTGGAGGTGTGAGGTCAACGTGCTAACCACTAAGCCACCGTGCCCCCCCCCATTTATTCTATATTTTCATATTTCTGTAAACCTGCTTTGAGACAATGTCCTTAAAAGTGCGATACAAATACAATTGTGAGAGAGTAAAGCTCTTCTTTCTGAATGGGATTAGTCTTAATTAATAATAAACCTAAGACCCTGACTTGTGTTTTTTACTATGTAGATGTATTTTATGTTAACAGACACAGACAAGGTCATCCTGCCTTTTTGTGTCTGTTAAACTGATTTCTAGCAACACATTAAAGATAAAATCAACCATTTCACTGGCAAGAAAATCTTCACTGATGCATTCTGTGGTTTTGCCAAAGTGATTCAGTTACAAGATGGTGAAATATTAACGAGGGTTTGTGTCTAACACATTAATTCTCTGTCCGTCATCCCATCCTGCTGACAGTGTGGTCTGTACATCACTGATACAGTCTGTGTATCTCTCTCTCTCTCTCTCTCTCTCTCACTTTCTCTCTCTCTCTCACTCTCTCTCTCTGTAAACATGACACATGAAGGTGATTTCAGAGCTGAATGTAACTTATTACTGCCATAAAATGCTGCTGATGATCTCGCGTCTGACTGGTGTATCACAGCCCTGAAATAAAGCTCAATGATGTCATGAATTATTAAATGTAATTCAATAAAACTGCAATGTCTGCCTGTATGTGGCCCATTTAAAGGCAGACTCCAGTCTCCTGTGTAAATAGAATTCATTCACATCATTCAGAGGAAAAGAAATACATAATAATAAAGAGGGAAGTCAAGACACTGATGAGAGTTAACTTCATCTGAATTAGACCCAAACTGCATGTAATGTGTAACGTGGTTACTGAAAGCAGAAAGAAACATGATGAAGAATCCATCAATTCTGAGTCAAAGTTCCTAGTGTGAGTCAAAACACTGCAGGAAACATCAACAATGTGAATTCAGACACAAAGGTATACACACAGGGTCAGAAAACTGGAATTAAAACACAATGAGAGAAGCCACAGGCTTAGAAAGGCATGATTAAATTCCCAAAATTCCCAAATTCTCACAGAGGTAAAGATGAGAACCTTCATGTGGCTAATCGCAGTGTGTAGCTTGGGAAAGGAAATAAAATCCTCACTATTACTGTGTGTGATGTAGCATGAGTGTCGCAACACATGATCATTGCATACACTTAAAAACACACTAATGACACTGTGGATCAAGAGATATGCAGCATTTATGGATCTGGTCACTGCCAAAGTTCTGTTATATAATATAATATAATATAATATAATATAATATAATATAATATAATATAATATAATATAATATAAACACGCCTAGAGTGTTCATAAAATTCTGTTTTTGTAAATTCATATTTAAGGCAATAAATGGTTCACATCAGAAACTTTCTGAAACTGTTTTCTTTTTTCCTTCCTTTCCTTTTCTTCATTAATAACAGATCAGTGAAAGGACGAGGCTGGAGACACAAAACCAAACCCAAATAAATATTTCAACAAAGACACAAGGAATTAAACAAGCATCACACTCACTGTGTGACAAATGATAAATGTGTCCATGAAGAAGAACTCATTTTATTATTAAATTGTAATCACTGGAGTGTTACTGATTTCATGCATCTTCTCAAATACTCAAACAGATTTTTCGTGCTTAAAACATATTTTTTTCACGTGATGTCTATCAAACATTAGACATCGGAAGGGCATCCGGCATAAAACATTGCCAAATCTAACCATGCGAGTTGTCAGTAAGAATTTCATACCGGATCGGTCGAGGCCCGGGTTAACAACGACCGCCATCGGCGCCGTTGACCTACAGGGCGCCGGTGGAAATTGGGCTACGTTGGTCGAAGGAGTAGAGGAGGGAGGAGAGTGCACAGACAGAGAGAGAAGAGGAAAGGTAAGAGTGTAGGACTGAGAATAGGGACTCTGAATGTTGGTACTATGACAGGGAAAGGTAGAGAGCTGGCTGATATGATGGAGAGAAGGAAGGTGGATATACTGTGCGTACAGGAGACCAAGTGGAAGGGTAGCAAGGCTCGTAGTATAGGAGCAGGATTGAAGCTGTTTTATTATGGTGTGGATAGTAAGAGAAATGGGGTAGGTGTGGTCCTGAAGGAGGAGTTTGTGAGGAATGTTCTGGAGGTGAAGAGAGTGTCAGACAGGGTGATGAGTCTGAAGTTAGAGATTGAAGGGGTGATGTTGAATGTTGTTAGTGGTTATGCCCCACAGGTAGGTTGTGAGTTAGAGGAGAAAGAGAGATTCTGGTGTGAATTCGATGAGGTGATTGAGAGTATTCCCACGGGTGAGAGAGTGGTGATAGGAGCGGATTTTAATGGACATGTTGGTGAGGGGAACACAGGTGATGAGGAGGTGATGGGCAAGTTTGGAGTTAAGGAAAGGAACCTTGAAGGACAGATGGTAGTAGACTTTGCTAAGAGGATGGACATGGCTGTGGTTAACACGTATTTTCAGAAGAGGGAGGAACATAGAGTGACTTACAAGAGTGGAGGTAGGAGAACACAGGTAGACTACATCCTTTGTAGAAGAGGCAATCTGAAAGAGATTAGTGACTGTAAAGTGGTAGTGGGAGAGAGTGTAGCCAGACAGCATAGGATGGTGGTGTGTAGGATGACTCTGATGGTCTGTAAGAGGAAGAGGTCAAAGATAGAGAAGAAAACTAAGTGGTGGAAGCTGAAAAAGGAGGAATGTTGTGAGGAATTTAGACAGAAGTTGAGGCAAGCTCTGGGTGGTCAGGTAGTGCTGCCAGATGACTGGGAAACTACAGCAGAAGTGATCAGGGAGACAGGGAGAAAGGTGCTCGGTGTGTCATCTGGAAGGAGGAAAGAAGATAAGGAGACTTGGTGGTGGAATGAGGAAGTTCAGGATAGTATACAGAGGAAGAGATTAGCCAAGAAGAAGTGGGATATGGACAGGACTGAAGAGTATAGACAGGAATACAAGGAGTTACAGCGCAGAGTGAAGAGGGAGGTGTCTAAGGCCAAGCAGAAGGCATATGATGAGTTGTACACTAGGTTAGACACTAGAGAAGGAGAGAAGGACTTGTACAGGTTAGCTAGACAGAGGGATCGAGATGGGAAGGATGTGCAGCAAGTTAGAATTATTAAGGATAGAGATGGAAGGGTGCTCACAAGTGAGGAGAGTGTACAGAGGAGATGGAAGGAATACTTTGAGGAGCTGATGAATGAGGAAAATCAGAGGGAAAAAAGAGTAGAAGGGGTGAACTCTGTGGAACAGGAAGTAGATAAGATTAGAAAGGATGAAGTCAGGAAGGCCTTGAAGAGGATGAAAAGTGGAAAGGCAGTTGGTCCTGACGACATCCCGGTAGAGGTCTGGAAGTGTCTAGGAGAGGCAGCAGTGGAATTTTTAACTAGTTTGTTCAACAGGGTATTAGAAAGTGAGAGGATGCCTGAGGAATGGAGAAGGAGTGTGTTAGTGCCGATCTTTAAGAATAAGGGTGACGTGCAGAGTTGCAGCAACTATAGGGGGATAAAGTTGATGAGCCATACAATGAAGTTGTGGGAAAGAGTAGTGGAAGCTAGGTTAAGGGAGGTGGTGGAAATTTGTGAGCAGCAGTATGGCTTCATGCCGAGAAAGAGCACAACAGATGCAATTTTTGCTCTGAGAATGTTGATGGAGAAGTATAGGGATGGTCAGAGGGAGTTGCACTGTGTGTTTGTAGACTTAGAGAAAGCGTATGACAGGGTGCCAAGAGAAGAGCTGTGGTACTGTATGAGGAAGTCAGGAGTAGCAGAGAAGTATGTCAGAGTGGTGCAGGACATGTATGAGAGGAGCAGGACAGTGGTGAGGTGTGCTGTAGGTCAGACAGAGGAGTTTACAGTGGAGGTGGGACTGCATCAGGGATCGGCTCTGAGCCCCTTCCTGTTTGCTATAGTGATGGACCAGTTGTCAGAGGAGGTCAGACAGGAGTCTCCTTGGACGATGATGTTTGCAGATGACATTGTGATCTCTAGTGAGAGCAGGGAGCAGGTGGAGGAAAACTTGGAGAGGTGGAGGTTTGCGCTGGAGAGAAGAGGAATGAAAGTCAGTCGTAGTAAGACTGAGTACATGTGTGTGAATGAAAGGGAGGGAAGTGGAACAGTAAGGTTACAGGGTGAAGAGGTGAAGAAGGTACAGGAGTTTAAGTGCTTGGGGTCAACAGTCCAGAGTAATGGAGAGAGTGGGAAAGAAGTAAAGAAGCGAGTGCAGGCAGGTTGGAGTGGGTGGAGAAAGGTGTCAGGAGTTCTGTGTGATAGGAAAATATCAGCAAGAATCAAGGGGAAGGTGTACAGGACAGTGGGGAGACCGGCCGTGCTGTATGGTTTAGAGACAGTGACACTGAAGAAGAGACAGGAGTCAGAGCTTGAGGTAGCCGAACTGAAGATGTTGAGGTTCTCTTTGGGTGTGACAAGATTGGACAGGATTAGGAACGAGTACATCAGAGGGACAGCCCATGTTGGACGTTTGGGGGACAAAGTTAGGGAGGCGAGATTAAGATGGTTTGGACATGTTCAGAGGAGGGAGAGTGAGTATATTGGTAGGAGAATGTTGGACATGGAGCTGCCAGGCAGGAGGCAAAGAGGAAGGCCAAAGAGGAGGTATATGGATGTAATTAATGAGGATTTGAAGCTAGTGGGTGCAAGTGTTGAGGATGCAGAAGATAGGGTTAGGTGGAGAGAGATGATTCGCTGTGGCGACCCCTGAAGGGAAAATCCCAAAGAAGAAGAAGATGTCTATCAAACATTATAGTTTATAAGAATCTCCACCTGTTACATGAACTCATTCACCATGAGGAAACTGGAGAATATCATAAATGAATATTCATTACACAAACCCATTTTCAGTAAATCATCAGAACCTGTAGAACCGTCATGGACACCACAGACGATTCAAAATAAAATTCATTTAAATTTATTTGTAAAAAGCTTTTAACAATTCCTATTCTCTCAAAGCAGCTTTACAGAAGTATGGAAACAGAAGAGCGAAAGAAAAAAGAAATAAATATATATATATATATATATATATATATATATATATATATATATATATATATATATATATATATATATATATATATGTATATATATAATAAGAAGAAATAATAATAAGAAAAATAAATAAATGAATACATACATTTAAAGTTTAAAATTAATTAAAAAATATTAACTTAAAATTTAAAATACTATATATCTCTCCCTATCTATAATGAGCAAGCTGGAGATGACGGTGGAAAGGAAAAACTCCCTGAGATGATATGAGGAAGAAACCTTAAGAGGAACCAAGAGGAACCTCAAGAGGAACAGTGGGATGTGGTAGCTCAGTGGTTAAGGTGTTCGACTACTGATCGGAAGGTCACTGGTTCGAATCCCAGGTCCACCAAGTTGCCACTGCAGGGCCCCTGAGCAAGGCCCTTAACCCTCAATTGCTCAGGTGTATAAACTGAAATAAGAAAAATGTAAGTCACTCTCGATAATCGATCAGCACAAACTCTGAGTTTACCACAGACCCAACACTAATTCCTTAATTTATCAGTCTTTGATCTCTGATAAACACCAGAACATACAGCTGACTGACACAACATTGGTTCGAAGAAGACACACGTCTCCGGGTGGCTTCATCCACAACAATCCCATGAGTCACTGGCTGACCATACAGATCAATCCCTGGCAGGGTGACGAGACTCCAACAGGGGTAGAACATCAGGATTGAAGAAGTAGCTCCGTAAGAAGAGACAATCAGACTAGGAACTCGGGAGTGGCAGAAAGAGAGAGAGAGGAAAAAATGGTTAGGTATGACTGTAATCAGGTGATGGACAATTTAAATTATGTGTAAAGTTCAGACAGGGACTCTATCAAGACTAGCTATGACATCATAACTAAAAGACTAGAGCCAGAAGGTGACACAGACATGAGGGCTACCTGGGATGTAAAGCGTCCCACCACTCCACAGTCTGCAAACCTGAGTGACTTGTGATGGTGGTAAGGAGACAACATCCAGACATCCCAGTTCACCAAACACTCTGTGCCCATGAACCCTCCAGATCTGCTCCTTTACCTAAGAAATATATTCATAATAATCTAAACTAAACAAATGTGTTTTATCCTGGACTTAAACACTGAGACTGTGTCTGAGTCCCGAACACTAATTGGAAGTCTGTTCCATAACTGTGGGGCTCTGTGAGAAAAAGCTCTGCCCCCTGCTGGAGACTTTTGTACTTGAGGTACTACCAAATATCCTGCACCTTTTGATCGATGTAGGCATGACTTTATTCTCAGTCTCTGTTTCTTCTTTCAGTTATTCAGCATTAAAACCTTCTACACTTGTATTCATC
The DNA here is from genome assembly GCF_030014155.1 of Tachysurus vachellii. Classification (NCBI taxonomy): domain Eukaryota; kingdom Metazoa; phylum Chordata; class Actinopteri; order Siluriformes; family Bagridae; genus Tachysurus; species Tachysurus vachellii. Next base: position 30,143,787 of record NC_083467.1, on the reverse strand, counting down.
TTCACCTCCACTACACAATGTTAATATAATCTATCATTAGTGCAGATGCTACACTGACATTCTTTTCATATTTGCTAAAAACTCTACTTACAGCGTTACTTATTTAAAAGTAAAATGCAGTAAAGAAAGCTTTTAAAAATGAGACTATTATCTCAGATAGATCTGTTATAATGTTTGAATGTTTAAATAAATCTTAAATTCATTGTTGAAAATAATAAAAAATAAACTTTAAGCGCTACTAGCTTCAGTGCTATTATTATTTTATTACACAGCTTATTAGTAAATGCAGTTGTTGAAGTATTCCACTCGGGAATAATGTTTATTATTTTCTGATTTTAATTAAGATTGCAATTAGAGCTGTACGAGTAATTAACCTCCGATAAGTAGCTCTTAAAAAAACATGAATATATGTTAATTACTACAGAAATCCTTATTTAAACACATACACACCCAGACGATAATCCACACGGAGCAGTGTTAATTACTGCAGTGTGCTAATCAGAACCGTTCATTCAGTCAGAGATAACATTATGACAGACACACAGTGACTGGAGAGAGAATGTTTGCTGATATTCTGTTAAGCTTTATTTATAAGGATATTACAACATTAAATAGCATGAAATATTTTAATAATTATTCAGTTATGGAAACTGATGGCATAAATGACCTGATCCTAATCTCCACCCTGCTGATGTTTATGTTATGAGCTTCACCCTGGCCTGGGTTTGATATCTACTGGATCGATCCTGTCACATGACCTGGAGAGGTTTAGGCTACGTTCACATTAGCAAAGAGACAAGAATCTCTGCCTTACTGTGACACAGGACTGAGTAGACCTGAGACACTTTCATCTGTGATCCTGTGTCAATGTCATCATCAACATTTTGTTTCAGCAGAACAACAGTGAAGGACAAGAAGAGTGACAGCAGACACCACAATACTCAGTAGAAGGACAGGAAATGTACCGTGTTACTTTAGAGAAGGAATTCAGCAAGTGCTAATTTCCGTATCAATTACCCAAGAAATCATTGTGTCTTAAGAGACAGGTGCATTTATATTAAAGACAGATGAGTTTAAAATGTTAACTTTATTATAAAAAGCTTGTGAACATGATCCATGTTTCCACCCTCACATTCTTTCCCAGTGCTCAGTGCTCACGCCACTCAACTTCTCTTTGAAAACATTTTATAACATTTCGAGTCAGTGCAAGCAGCTGATTGTGGTCAGGTCAAGACAGCATGCTCTCCTTTGGGCAGGACTCTGTGGTTAAATGACAAAGTCAGGAGCTTTCCATGTGTTTATTCTTCACAGTGTCCTGAAATATGGCCTATGAGATTGGGAACGATGTAACCCTTGCTGCAACTCATCTGGCAGTGTGGTGTGGGTGTGTATTTACCCTTTACATTACTTCTGATAGTTTGTGATGTGTTACAGGACCTGCCAACAACACAGGCTCTGGCGTAGCCATAGTATATTCCCCTAAATCAACAGCATGTTGTTCTCAACACATCCCAGTCAGCACTTTCAAAGCAGTCCTGAAGCACCTCTCCTCAGTCCTTTAGCAGATTTACTTTCTGTGGCAGTTTGATTGAGTATGTGTCTGTGTATTAGGTACGAGTACAAAAAGATATGGTCTGATTGTCCGAAGTGGAGGTGAGGCACTGGCTTGTAAGAGCCCTTCACAAGGCAGTAAATAAAATAAAAGGTGTTCGTGTTTTGGAGATATCTTGCACATCTTGGGAGAAGTCTAATGATCCCAGTGATTGAAAACACCAGCAATACACAGTATTGTGTGAGCAAATTTTTGTGTGCTGATTAAATTTCTGCTCTGTGCCAGAAAGTAAACAGCCAAAAAACTTCTTCAGCAGATATAAGGGTCTGCATTTCTCTGACAGCAGTTCTACATCAGATGAACAGTGTGTTTGTGTCCACACACTGCCTGTTGTTGATACATCACCACAAGCTTTCCCAGACAGTGAGGTGCAGTTCACCCAGTAGAGAGGTGTGGCAGCATCACTCCGGTCTCATTTAGCTTGTTTTTGAGGCAAAGATTCATCACAATCTGTCTCTGAAGCTCATGTTTTCCATTACCTTTATATTACTGAACTTTAATTCTATTTTGTCCATTTTTTAATATTGTTATATTTTATTTATTATATTTCATTTTATTATTATTTTTTTATTTTTTACTTCACATCATAAAGTTTGATGTCCTACATATTAAATATGAAAAGTGTTATATAAAAGAATTATATAATTATTAGTCGTATTAGCAGTAGTATAAGCACCAGACTTGGTGAACCACACATTCACAGCTACAGTTGTTACACAAGCAATCATATAGCAGAGCCATAACTTTAGGCAAAGGGATTGAGTAAGTGTGATTTTAAACCACTTCTCAAACAACTTTCTTAAACAACTTTAAGAAAGTGTGATCTATAGTTTCGCACAAGGTGTGCACAGTATGTTTTAATCAATTTCTTGCAAAGTCTTAGGTCATCATCAGTGCAAGGCTTTACCAAGGCTTGTGTCAGTGCAAAGAGTTGTCTAAGTCACTGGTCCTTTACAGCATTAACATTAGTTTAATAACTTTAGTGAGCCTTATTCTGAAAATGATGTTTACCCAACTTAGGTGAATTGAAAAGTTTGAATAATAAGTAGTGTGAAAAACTTTTTTTTTGATAAAATCTAATTAGGAAATTGATATTATAGGGTGTGCTGAACTTGGTAGAACTTTTTGGTCAAGAATCTTTCATAGACTTTCCACAAATTGGAGCCAATAATTGTAATTTTTTACCAGTTCTATGGACAGCCATAGGCACCCTGGTGCCAGAAGAAGAAGAAGAAAAGGAAGAAGAAGAAGAAGATGAAGAAAAAGAAGGAAAATGGTACAGCAGTGTTGTTAATATATCAATATAGTGTCCTTTCTATATTAATCTGGAGAGCGCTGCCTTGAATCTATATTGTGATCAAGATAATTTTAATCTGTAGCTTCAATGTTCCCTTGTGAGCTAACTTGTCATGGCTTGATGCCATGATGCAATTACCTCTGTTTCTGATTATATTTAATATTATATTTAATTATATTTTTTAATCTACTTAGATATATTCCTTAATATATACTTGATATATTTATTTTTTCTTATTGTATACCCCTGTGCTCTATTTTTATTCCCTTGTTTTGCTTTTTCTATGCTATTTTTTATTTATTTTTTTTTTATCAAGAACAGTCATAAAAAGTATTTCATTACATGATGTGAAGACTTTTGCTTGGACATTCTCTGTTGGAACATTAGGAACATTCTGGCAGTTTGTTTTGTGTCACGTGTCTCGTCAATACTCACCTGTTTGGACTCATTATTATGTCTATTTATTTCCCCGTGTTGTGTGTAGTTTCACGGAATATTCGTCTTATTGTGTGTCGGTTTGTGTATCACGTTCTGGAAGTTTTCGTGCTGGTGATTTTATTTTCCCTGTCTGTTGCTTTTGTTAATAATATATTATATATATTATTATATAATATATATATCCTTGATAGAAGGTCTCCGTCACTTACAGACCCAGCAGGATACTCCAAGCTTAACTGGTGGCATCGGGAGCAGACTTTTTCTTCAGTTTCTTTTTTTTTTTTTTTTGGTTCAGTGACTGTGGCTTTGCCTTGTTCCTGTTCCTATGGGGGACACCGCTACACTATATATATATATATATATATATATATATATATATATATATATATATATATATATATATATATATATATATACTTCTGGATATGTCCCTTTTTTTTACCTCCATCTAGATTTGGAGAGCAGTCCTAGATAGCCGCCTCGCTCTAATGATTTCGGAAAGCTCCCGTGTCTCATGGCACAGATTGCCTGAAGATAGGAACTATGTTTCAAGTGCTCAAAAACCTCCTGCCAAAACTCAGTCACTACCTTTGTTGGTACCCTACATCAAGGATTAGGGTGATATGTGTTCATGCCCTATGTTCAGGTAAGGACACCAGCTCTTGCCATTTATGATCTCAGCAGTTCCAAGCCCAGACACATGTTGGAAATCATCCAGACTATAACTGATCACAAACCTACTATACAGTCTCTCCTTCTTAAACTCAGTGAAGTATCAGCCTATACATGTGCAATGGATTTGATTATGGACTAACTATCTAATAGGCCTCAGTCTGTTATTTTGGGTAATCACCAAACCTCATCTTGAACAACAGTGTCCCACAAGGCTGAATGCTGAGCCCACTGTTCAATTCCCTGTTTACCCCTGTCTGTGTTCAAATTCAAATTTATATGTGAAGCACTTTTAACAACTGACATTGTCTCAAAGTATCTTTACAGAACATAAACATAAAGCAAAAGACTAATATAAAGAATAATATAATACAAAAACTCAAGATTAATATTAGATATATTTAAATGTTTTTACATTTATCCACAATGAACAAGTCTGAGGTGACTTGTGAGGAAAAACTCCATTAGATGGTAAAGGAAGAAACCTTGAGAGTAACCAGACTCAAAGGGGAACCTCATCCTCATCTGGGTGACACTGGGGGTGTGATTATAAATATACAGTACAGTCTGACAATTGTGTATTGATGAGGAGGCTTTTGTCCTCAAAGACTAAATGTAGTTGGCATCTCTTTTTAGAATGTCCAAATACTTCTAACTGGAGTCTAACTGGAGCTGGTAGATCCCTAGATGCCTCAGGATCCTCACAAAGTCAGCCTCATTTCAGTGGAGGTCCAAAATCTTCATGGCACAGAAGACAATCAGAGCTTGTACAATTTCTGGATGTCTCGGGATGGGTAGAAAGAGAGAAGCAGTGGAGAGGAATTAACATAGCTGCTGTTCATAATATTAGCAAGCACTAGATGATAATGTGCATTTGGTCTGATGTACTGGCTATTTTCAAATGGCGGTTGAAGACCTACTTATTCAGGAAACACTTCAACTAGCACTTCTTTCCCTATCTTTTGCATTATAAAAAAAAAAACTGATACTTTTTCATTGTAACTTTGAACAAATGTTTTAAACTCATGGTATCTTATGTATGTAACCTTGAGAGCCAGCATTAATGTATTCAATGCTAGAGATTTAAGCACTTATGTATGTCGCTCTGGATAAGGGCGTCTAACAAATGCTGTAAATGTAAATGTAAATGTGTAATAGAGCACAATATTATGGGATCTATTATGTGTACGCCTGACTAAAGAGATTTAATCTACATTTAAACTGGGAAAGTGTGTCTGAGTCCCGAACACTATCAGGAAGACTATTCCAGAGTTTGGGAGATAAATAAGAAAATGCTCTACCACCTTTAGTAGACTTAGATATTCTGGGAACTACCAGAAGTCCTGAGTTTTGTGATCTCAGAGAGCGTGAAGGATTGTAACGTGTTAGAAGACTAGTTAGATACATGGGAGCTAAACCATTAAGAGCCTTGTACGTAAGTAGCAGCAGTTTGTAATCAATTCTAAACTTAACAGGTAGCCAGTGTAGAGATGATAAAATTGGGGTTATATGGTCATACTTTCTTGTCCTAGTGAGAACTCTGGCAGCTGCATTCTGGACTAACTGTAGCCTATTTATTAAAGATGCAGGACAACCACCTAGTAATGCATTACAATAGTCCAGTCTAGAGGTCATGAAAGCATGAACTAGCTTCTCAGCATCAGAGACAGACAGGATGTTTCTCAGCTTGGCAATATTTCTAAGATGGAAGAAGGCTGTGTTTGTAATATGGTGATATGATTTTAAAGACAAGTTGCTGTCTAATAAACACCCAGGTCTTTCACTGTCTAGCTAGAAGTTATAGTACATCCCTCTGCATACAGTAACTGCAATATCTTTATCAAGTATGCAGATGATACCACTGTGGTTGGTAAGATCAACAACCACAACGAATCAGTCTACAGGGAGGAAATCTAACCCTGTCAGAATGGTGTTCTGCTAATAACCTTACCCTCAATTCCACAAAGTGAAAAGAGCTCATAGTGGATTTCTCAAAAACTAATAGCAGCTTACACTCCCCTGTCTCTGAGGATTTGTTTTGGCATCAAGACACTTTAGCTCTGGTTAGGAAGGTGCAACAGCACCTTTACTTCCTGACAACTTAAAAAAGTTGATCTATCCCCAAGATACTGACCAACTTTTACCACATCATGGAGAGCATCCTTACAAACTCCATCACAGTATGGTAAAACAACTTCACACACACAACTTCACTGCACGCAACTTTCTGCCATTGAGTCTCTTTACCACAATAGATGTCTGTGCAGAGCACACTTCATCAGGAACGCTTCCACCCTAGGCACAAACTGTTAAACCTCCTTCCATCCAGGAAGAGATACAGAATAATCTGCACCAGAATAAGAACCTATTTAACTCTACACTTAACCTTCACTTTGTTTCTATTTTAACATATTTAAGACAATATTATGTAGTGATTACCTTTGTGACTGATAATAATAGAGATGATCTATATATACATACATATATAAATCTCAAGTATGATTGGTCACAAAATGAATCCCTACACAATCTAATTTGTATCATCTTATTAACTCACTATCATTATCATTATTAAATATTGTACTGTATACAACACTATATATAAATAGTTCTCTGGTCTTTCACTTTCTGCATGGTGCGGCCACATGCAGTCATGACTAGGCTTTTCCAAAATACACCTTGAAGATTCTGAGGCCGAGTGGAAAGGGTGTTATGGACAGATGAGTTTAAAATCAAACTATTTAGCCTTAACACGTTTACATTTACATTTACAGCATTTGGCACAAGCACGAACAAAAGTGCTTTTAAGTCTCTATCATTGAATACATTAACTCTGGTTCACTAGGTTACAGACTTAAAATACTGTTCACACTGTTTTTTTTTTTCCTTTTATAAATACACACATACAACAAACAGGGGAGAAAGTGCTAGTCCAGGTCTTTCATGAAGAAGTAGGACAGCCGTCGTTTGAAGATAGCCAGTGACTCAGCTCACCGGACCCATAGGGGAAGTTCATTCCACCACCTCGGTGCCAGAACAGAAAAGAGTCTTGTTGTATACTTATGTCTTGCCCTGAGAGATGGTGGACTAGAGGAGCAGTGCTAGTAGCTCTAAGGGTGCGAGTTGCAGTGTGAGGAGTGATGAGGGTTTTGAGGTAAGAGGGAGCTGGTCCATTTTGGCTTTGTAGACAAGCATCAGTGTTTTGAATCTGATGTGTAGCCAGTGGAGGAATTGCAGCAGCAGGGTGGTATGCGAGAACTTAGGCAGATTTAAAACAAGTTGTGCCGAATGGCCGAATCCTTCTAATGTTGTAGAGAAGAAACGGACATGAGTATGTTACCTTAGCAACATGAGAGGAAAAGGACAGTTGATTGTCCATGGTTACCCCAAGGTTTCGTGCTGTTCAGTTCTGCTGCGATTGAGCTTCAACTGATGAGCCGTCATCCATGATGATATGTCTGCCAGACATGCTGAGATCCGAACAGAAGAATAACTTTACCAAGAGTGTGAGTATAAAGGGAGAAAAGAAGAGAACCAAGTACTGAGCCCTGTGGGACACCAGTGGAGAAACTGTGAAGCAAATGAATGAAGAATTTTTTTTTTTTAAATCCCACACAGAACTACACCATGAACCATTGCCCAACCAACCTAGTATGGGCCCTGGTGACTTGCAGAAGAACAGTCATTACACATACCATCCCTGCTGTCCACCGAAGAGCACAATCACCTTTTCAACACCAGATTTTTATTTATCCTGATTTATGCAGCAAGTTGGAACCCTTGATGATTTAAATTTTGTGAGGCCATTTATGTGTTGTTTCTATATTTAGAAATGTTTTTAGATTTTTATCCGAATGACTGTTTTACCTTTTTGTCTGCATTCTACCTTCTAGTGTTTTTAACTTTTTGTGTTTACTTCACTGTGAATCAGCATTGCTTCATTTAATCCTGATATCAGAGTCCAATCAGCAGCACACCTAGATTCTGCTACTTCTCATGAAAATAGTCTGTCTGCATTTTATGACCTCCTAAGACCTCCTACTTCCTCACTTCCTCAACTCCACTGCATCACTTCACCTTAGTTGCTCCACCCACTTATGTAGCTTTCCTTTTTTTTCTCAACTTATCATTAGCATGCTCCTCATTGTTTTATCACCTTCTCAGCCTAAATAAACACTCTCACTGTTCTCACCCTGTGTTGTCCTATGGTTTTGTGCTTGCCCCTCAGCCACCACACACTACTCTATTCACTGAGTATGATGACTAAAGGACTCTAGAACTGAGTGTTTAATGATCTTAGCGCTGTTTTAGGAATGTATTTTTCTTTATATACATTTTGAACATAAAAGATTATCCTATTTTGCATGTGTTTTGAATATGTTTTTCATTGAGCTTGGATTTGGAGCGTCAAAGCTGGGCTGGTTTAGATGCACATGAGGATTTACAGACTTCATACACATTCAATTCAATTCAATTCAATTCAAGTTTATTTGTATAGCGCTTTTTACAATGGACATTGTCACAAAGCAGCTTTACAGAACATAAACATAGAACAAAAGATAAACATAAGGAGAAGTATAAAGAATTAATATAATAAAAATTCAAGATATATACAGTTCACAGTGTGTATGTATGTGTGTATGTGTATTTGTCCCCAATGAGCAAGTCTGAGGAGGCTCAGGCAACAGTGGCAAGGAAAAACTCCCTTAGATTGGTAAAGGAAGAAACCTTGAGAGGAACCAGACTCAAGGGGAACCCATCCTCATATAGGTGACACTAGATGGTGTGGTTACAAATATACAAGTATCACAGAGTCCAACTGGAGCCGGTAGATCTGTAGATGTCTCAGGGTTCTCACAGAGTCAGCCTTGTCTCAGTGGAGGTCCAAAAATTTCAATGCACGGAAGACGATCATAGCATGGGTGTCTCAGCATGGGTAGAAAAAGAGAAGAGAAGAGCAGTGCAGAGGGATTAACATATCTGCTGTTCATAAGAATGTGCAAGTCTAGTGTGATAGTGCACAATATTTATGGGATGTATTATGTGTACGCCTGACTAAAGAGATGAGTTTTCAATCTACATTTAAACTGTGAAAGACACATCACAGCAGAGATGAAATTGCTACTTATTATTTTTTCTGTACTTCTCTATAAGATGCTTGGCACATATAGCAGAGGATCTGGCTCATCTACCACTACATATACATATAGCTCATACTCCAGTACATCTGACTCATCTACCAGCACATCTGGCTCAGCTAGCTCTGATTTGCTAAACTACCAGCTGATCTTGGTGAAGGAGCAGAAAACATGGGAAGAGGCTCTACAGTATTGCAGGATGAACTACACAACTCTGGCCTATAATATTTTTGATACCCAGCTTCTCCTGCCTGAAACTGCAGCTGCTGAAACCATCAGCATGTGGATCGGCCTGCGCCTCGTGGATGGTGAATGGATGTGGGTGAACAGGGTGCAGGTGAAGAGCTTGGACTCACTGCCTTCATGTGCAGTTCCGCGTCGCCGTTGTGTTGCTTATGACATCAATACGCATACCTATGAAAACAGGGAAAGCTTAATTTCCTTTGCTTCTAAAGGTGAGTAATAAATATCCAGAAAAATATCCAGATAAATACATCACTATTTTAATATAAATCTTATCACTGTAGTAACATGGCAGTATTATAACTTATAATTCTAAATCTGCTTTAAAGACAAGTTCACTTATGAGTTAGACACTGATTATAAATGTACCATTTGTTTTTCTCTTTCTAGAGTGACGTCTTTCCATGAATCTCCTTAAAGATGAAAATATTCATGAAGTAGCAGACCATGATGCAGATATCTGTAGTACATTTAGCTTGTTGTGTTAATGTATACATGAATCTGAAATCATTTGCAGTCACTAGTCTAATGGTGAAAAATGTAGAAAAATTACATTTTGTGTTATTAGGTTTATATAACCCTTTCTACACTTATTTATTTAAATATTTTAATTGAACCCAGTTGACTATAAAGAGTTTAATCAAGTGCCTAATATAATCATTCAATAAAGGGAAGCTAGATTTTGTAGCAAATTAATTGAATTCATCTTTACAACAATAATCAAAACAGACAAATCTGCATCAAATTCCTAAGAGTTTTTTTTAAAATTGTTAACAAAAAAGCAAATAAGCAAGATCATAGATGTCAAGTGTTTTGTGCCCAGATTTTAAATAGTTTTAGATATTTCTGTACTGAATTTGGCAAATTTTTAGTAAGTAATATTTTGTATTACATTTCTAAATATGTATGAATGTAAGAAATTAATTAAAATGTAAAACTGTCCTTTTGGTCCATTGTTCTTTATAACCATTTCTAGAATGTTTAGTCCAGAGATCTTAAAAGAAGAAAACAAAAATATGTGGGATTAAAAGTGTAGTGTAGTGTGCATGTGTGTGTGTGTGTGTTTGTGATATGCAGCTTTTCATAACAGGCTTTCACTTCACACAGATACAGCTGTCAGGGGACATCAACTATCAAAAACTGACTACTGGGACAAATTTCCCCAAATTCTTCAAGCCATCTTAGCTTCAACACACACACACACACACACACACACACACACACACACACACACACACACTATCAATGCTAAAAATTCCTAATATAAATGCATACATTTTCTTAAAATTTGTTGAGAGGAATCAAATAGGAGACATTTTCTATATTTTATAAAATTTGCAAGAATTTCTCAAACATAAACATGTGACAGCAAAAAGCCAACATTAACACACAGAGGAAATGGAGTGGCACAGTAGCAATAACACAAAGAGGGCATCCCTCCAACATGTATAAAATGACAAGACAAAAAGTAACCAGGAGGCTGCAAAGAAACCTACTGTACAGCAATATTACAAGATCTTCAAGAATATTTGACACATACTGCTTTCTCTCTACATGTGGCAACAGTCTCTCATACTCTACTCATGTCAGGGCTCTGGGATAGGGTGACTAGACAAAGCCTTTTCTCACCCCAAATCATGTGGCACAATGTGTTATGGTCTGATTAGACCAGTTCTAAAAGATCACCAGTAGAACCCCAACCTCACAGCGCTGCATAGTGGTGGCAGCATCATGCTTTTGGGCTGCTGTTCTTCGTCCACATCTGGGGATTTTTTCACGCTGTAGGGAATAATGGTTGAATTTTAAGAAAATAATTTCACATTTGAACACAACAGTGACCCAAAGCATGCATCCAAATCAACAGAGGCTTAACCAAAGATGGTAAAATAATTTGAATGATCTACAAAAATCTCTGTGGTGACCTGAAGTGGGCTGTGCACAGGAGATGCCCTTAGAATCTGATGGCTCTAAAATGTGTTTGCAGGAAAATATTGCCAACTCAATATGTGTCATGCTGAGAGACTCTTACCAAAAGACTGAATGGAGTAATCAAAAAGTATTTTAACAAAGTATTAGTTTAGGGGTGTGCAAACTTATTCAACAAGGATAACTTTTTTTTTCTATTAAATGGCACATGGCAGGTTATGACGTTTTGAGAACTGACAGAGAAACATACAGCAGATTTAGCATCCAGGAATCATAATCAGTCCAGTGGCCTTAGTTTGTGTCGCTGATCCAAATCAGCAGGAAGTTGGTGACCATTTTGCCCTAGGACCATCTGGTGATGTACCTCAGTTGGAAGTTCATCTAAGAATATGAGTACAGCATTATCAAAAAGGACTGACTGTAAATAAAACTGGTATTTCTCACTATCCAATACATTTCTCTCTGTACACACTATGATCCCTGTAGTGGCTTCACCCCAGACACTCCCCTTCTGCCATTACAACTTTTTAAGTTCAAAATGGTCCACAAGCCAGAATGCATATAGTACTGGCACCGCTTTTTTTCTTAGTGTAGGCCTGCACCGGCAGTGATGGTGTGTAGCAGGTGGAGTTGTGGTTTAACATAAGGCTGCAGTGGGATGGCCATGTTTGTAGTTACAGGGGTAATGAAGAACATGGCACAGCTTCCTTTCTCTCTCCATGGGCAGTGAGCAGAGCCAAGCAGAAGGTGTCGAATAAGCAAGCTGGAAAGATACCATGTTATGTTACTCAGTGATTACCATGGCAATGGCAGAAGCATAAATAAAGTGTGACATACACTCACTGTGGATGTTCTGTGTTTTTGAGCAGCATATTTCTGACATAATTACAATGATCTAATGCCTACAGTAATAGATTTGTACAGTATATGCCAAGTTAAAATTTCACATTGTCTATTATCTTTTCAGTCATCTTCATTTTATTATTATTTCTGCTCATAAATTTCTCCCTAAACCATACAATATAAAACAGAAACAATAGAGTGCTGCGTTATTCCATTGTGTTTGTTCTGCCTGTTGTTCTATTTTGCATGTATTTTACATATTGAGCTTGGCTCAATACTTACCACTGAGAGACACAAATTTAGATCTACAGAGCTCAAGACACATCATGGCAAAGAGGAAACAGTTATTATTTTTCTTTCTTTCTTGGATTTTGGAAAGTATTCTCAATATCATTTTTTGTAATGGAACATTCACTAAATGATCTAAATCAACTATCTCAAGCTATCTTTATTTGTCTATAAAGACAGACCACAGAACTCCTCTACAACTGCTGCATTGTCATCTGTTTATATATGGTCCTTGTTTGTCCATTACCAGTTACAGACATGACTGGTTCCACACTTCACATCTCTGACCATCATCTGGTAACCTTCACCATCACTCTCCATATCCTGCCTAAAACCAATTAACTCTTCTCTCTAACCTTCATCACTATGATCGTCAATGGTTCCACAATATATGGTCATTTACCTTCAAGAGAACATGATTCCTGTTTTAAAGAAACCTGCTTTGGATCATTTGGACATCAAAATGACAGACTGGTGTCACTTCTCTCTTCTTTTTCTAGAATCTTTGAATTCACAGTTTAAAATCAACTACTCTTCTACCACCTACAGAAGCCACATGTTCCAGTTTAGAAACTACATGCTGGTATCAACCAAACTGTCATCCGTCTTTTTCCTCTTGACCTTTCAGCAGATTTTGAAACAGTTCTAAAGTACAAGAATCCATTGACAACCTTCAGAAGGCTTGGAATTTTGTGGAGCAGAATTGTTTGCTTCCTGAAATGTCACTCACACTGTATCAGACAACATTGGTGTCCCAAAAGACTCAGAACATGGTCCTATTCTTTTGTTTCTCTATACTCAATGTCTTGCTATATTTTCAATGATATCAGAAGGATTTAGTCATTTTTATCCAGACAGACTACTAAAGTGTAGGTTCTGTCTGTTATCATTTTGGGTTTTGTTCACTGCAACTCGCTCCTGGCAGGTTTTAAATGTTCTCCCAAAACATTCCATTGCATTAGATTTAATGTCTCCCTAAGACAATATGAGGAAGAAATCTGAGGAGGATCCAGAATTGACAGGAAACCAATCCTCCCAAGTGTGTAATTATAAATCGTTTACTTTCTACAAATGTGTATACTCAAATGGAATTGTTAAGTTTAGCTTTTGTGTAACATAAGTATTCATTCATTCAGTATAACTCATTCATTCACTCATTTTCTACCGCTTATCCGAACTACCTCGGGTCACGGGGAGCCTGTGCCTATCTCAGGCGTCATCGGGCATCAAGGCAGGATACACCCTGGACGGAGTGCCAACCCATCGCAGGGTACACACACACACACACACACACTCTCTCTCATTCACTCACACAATCACACTCTACGGACAATTTTCCAGAGATGCCAATCAACCTACCATGCATGTCTTTGGATCGGGGGAGGAAACCGGAGTACCCGGAGGAAACCCCCGAGGCACGGGGAGAACATGCAAACTCCACACACACAAGGCGGATGCGGGAATCGAACCCCCAACCCTGGAGGTGTGAGGCGAATGTGCTAACCACTAAGCCACCGTGCCCCCCAACATAAGTATTAGCATCAGCATAATTTCTGAATTTATTACAGATTTAAAATAGATTTCTTTTTGCCACAGTCATCAGATGTTCAATGATGAAGACTCAAGCACAAAACTGACCATAGCAACAGCAGATCGAAGCCAATGTCATGGTCTCCAAGTGCTTCTATCCACACCAGAACTATGTAACACCGGGCTTTCCATACTGTTAATGACCTACTGTATAAATATGGTCTTGTGTCACAGTACCAAAGCAAATTTTTTTTTATGATCTGCCATGCCTACTTTTGTTTGCTGACTGTGGGGTGTTGGACACTTTATGTCCCAGGAAGCCTTCATAGATGTTTCACTATATTACTCTTGATTTTGATTGTCAAATGTGAGGTTGATTGTCCATGGTTACCCCATGGTTGCAAGCCATGGAAGAAGGAAAGATCAGAGAGTTACTGTACTTTGGGATTTTGCAAGATCATTACCTGAGGATGAATAACTTGGATGGTCAACAGTTCAGTCTTACTGGGAATGAGTTTCAACCGATGAGCCGTCATTCAAGATGATATGTCTCCCAGACATGCTGAGATCTGAGCAGAAGCCGTGGTTTTTGAAGGAGCGAAGGAGAAGCTTCAACATAGCAGTGGTAAGAGTACCCATGTGAGGATAAATCTAAATAAGTACAGAAGGAGAAGAGGACAGGAGCAGTGGAGATTCTGCATCTTCCCATCTTCTTCTTCTTCTTTCTGCTTTTCCCTTCAGTGGTTGTCACAGCGAATCATCTCTCTCCACCTATCCCTATCTCCTGTCTCTTCTTCAGTGACACTGTCTCTTGCATGGCCGGTCTCACCACTGTATTGTACACCTTCCTCTTGATTCTCACTGATATTTTCCTATCACACAGAACTCCTGACACCTTTCTCCACCCATTCCAACCTGCCTGCACTTGCTTCCATCCATGTTACCTAATATGAGTGACTTTCCAGGTAGGAAGCAAACCATTCTCATGCTGATCCATGAATTCCAAGACTCCTGAGGGTGGACAAGAGAGTCTTGTGGTTTTAAAGACTTCTGGTTAAGAGTTGTGCCTCCTAAGGTTTGTACTTCACAGTCATTACATGTACTATCCCTGCTGTCCACGGAAGACCACCTTATTTAGGACTTACTATCCACAACAGAATTTAATTTACCCTGATTTTTGCCTATATTTATACAGCAAGTGCCTGGAATCCATTACCAATGCCTGGAAAAACACTGTTTATTTTTTTCAACAATGATAACTGGACTCTACTTCTTCCCTTCTGTAATAACCTGATTATCCAGCAATCAGGATATTTTGTGTTTGTCTTTTGTTTATAGGAATGTACAAGCTCCTCACCCTATCTCTAAGGGAGCGCCCAGCCACCCTACGGAGGAAACTCATTTCGGCCACCTGTATACCGGGATCTTTCGGTCAAGACCCAATGTTTGCATACCAAAAGAACTTAATCCACAAACAGGTTAAACCGCTATTGATGTAGCTGAGTATTGTGTGAAGTAATACAGTTGATCCATCCTTCAAAAATTTGTAAAGCTGTTTTGTTTGTTCAAGAGACAGGGAATCAGTTATATTTTCTGAACATGAAAGGTTATTCTATTTTGTATGTATTTAAAATACATTTTTCTAGTATTTTCTAAAGAGACAGCTGAGTTGGTTTAGAAGCACATGAGTGTTTGCAGACTTCAGACACATCACAGCAGAGATGAAGTTGCTATTTATTATTTTTTGCCTACTTCTCTATAAGATGGTTAAAGTAGGTGATGCACGTGGAAATAATAACTAAATGTCAACAGTCTCATCTACCAGCACATCTGGCTCAACTAGCTCTGATTTGCTAATATACCAGCTGATCTTGGTGAAGGAGCAGAAAACAACCTACAGTATGCATACCTATGAAAACAGAGATTGCAGTGAAAAGCTTAATTGCCTTTGCTTCTAAAGGTGAGTAATAAATATCCAACAACTTAAACTACTAACAACTTAAACTAGTTAAACAACTAAAATACAACTTTTTTCTTAAAGAGGAGGCAGGGCTGACCGTTTTACTAGGTGACATTTTTTTGAAGACTGTGATTGGTTGTCGAATAAAAAAATAGAGGCACTTTTAAAATCTGGTCTATTACAAGCCTTTACTTTGTCTGTATGTTAAGATATTTGAGTCTATATCATGTAGGCATTACGTTGGTGACCGATCATATTAGAGATGTTCTAAAATCTGTATGTTATAAATGTATATAAATGTAATGTAAATGTAAACATCTCTGACACAGAGCAGAAATGTCATAGAGACAAATTATATAATTATATACATTTCAGCTCTGTTTCAGAGATGTTCGAGAATCTCTAAATGATATAGCAGCAGAAAATATATATTCATCATTTCTGTGCTGTGTCTGAGATGGTATTATCTCTAATATGATTGGTTACTAAAATAATCTCTACATGATCTAATCTGTTTCAGTTTATTAACTCACTATCATTATTAAATATTATATACAACACATTTCTTCTCCCTCTTCACCTCTGATATTTTCTCCTCTGACCTTAGACCTTAAGAGCTCTTTTAAGAGTTAAGATGCTTTAAGAGTTAAGATCTCTTTAATATTAAGGGGAAACAAAAACGTTTTTAAGAATTTCCTTAGAATTACATCACTAGGAGTCTTTACACTAAGAATACGAGTCCTGGACTAGTGAACACAGAGCCTTGGAATCCTCCAAATTCACATGCTCATGTTCTTCAGATGATGGGGCAAGGTGTTTTTGTTTGTTACAGGACCTGATATCAGATGTGTTTTTTCTTGTATCTGATTCATTGTTTCAGGGTATTTGCCTAAAATCTGGTCTGTGCTGTCTCTAGTAGAGATCTACATATTTTTTTTGACATAAGGAAAAGCAACGTGAGACAATAGACAAGGGAGCATAAGCATACAGGAATACATTAAGTTTCACTTCCTAAATCTATTTCATATTATTATATATTTTTCCTATTTGGATACAGCCTACATAAGCAGCTACAAGATTATTAATATTTAACCAACCTGTAGGTTTAATTATCCTCCTTCCTTGGACTAACAAGCTTGTGGTGGTCAAGCAGCAGCCCAATTAGATTACCAAAGCCCAACAAAAGGCTATCAAGGAGAAAGTGGAATAAATGCTAAGGGATGGGATCATTGAATAGTCCTCCAGCCTGTGGTCCAGCCAGATCGTTGTCATCCCAATACCTGATGGAAGCCTCAGACTATGTAATGATCTCTGCCACAAGTGTCAGAGTTTGATGGCTACCCTCTTCTCCAAATTAATGATATGGCGGAGAGGCTAAGAAGAGAGTGAGAAGAACCCGGTTCATCTCAACCATCAAAAAAGGCCCCAAATACAGTGCCATTCTTGCAGCTGCAGGGTGGAGTTTGGGCAGTAGCAGCCAATCAACATTGCCACTGTCTCCGCTCACCTTCAACGTGAAGAGGTGAGGTGAGTGACAAGTGAAACCGGGTGGCTCAGTGAGGTAACTTTAGCAAATTGCCAGCCTACATGGTGTTTATTTTTTGGCCAGAGATAGCCCATGGGCCGTGGGAAATTCTACCCTTTACCATTGCCTGGAAAAGCCCAGTTGAGTTTTCCAGCATCAATGGCTGGGACGAACTTATTTCCAGGGATTTCAGAACAGCGTAACAGCATCATCCTATTTGCGTGGCCTATTTGATAATCTAACCCTAATCGTAGTTTTTGGTTGTTTATTTGTTTTTGTAAATAGCTAAACTGTAAGATAATAAAGCATAATAGATATAAAATATAAAATCTACCTGTATGACTGTTTTGTCCTTTATTATCCATCGTACAGTAGGTATGCTCTTTTTTTTTTTGGAAAGAGGGTGTTTTCCAAGACCTGCAGAAACACGGCCACTTTACGTCGTCGTAACGAAACCCCTGGAATTTAGTAAATGTCGTCAATGCCTGGACTTCCCGTAGTTTCATCACTTTATTGACTTAAATAAGAACTCGCACTGTTCTTACCCAGCCTGTGTTGTCCTTTGTGTTTGTGCTTGCCCTTCAGCCACAACACACTATACTACTCGGTGAGAGTAATGGTTAAAGGACAAAGTATTGAGAACAAACATGAGAGGTTATTCTATTTTGCATGTATTTTAAATACATTTTTTAGTGAGCTAGTATTTGGAAAGTGCAAGGTGAGTTGCTTTAAAAGGACATGAGTATTTACAGACTTCAGACACATCACAGCAGAGATGGAATTGCTATTTATTATTTGTTCCCTACTTCTCTATAAGATGGTTCAGATAGGTGATGCAGATGGCTTTAATAACGATATGTTAACATTCTCATTTACATTTGAGAGTATGTTTGACTCATCTTCAAGTACATCCGACTTGTCTACCGGTACATCCGACTCATCTACCGGTACATCTGACTCGTCTACCGGTACATCTGACTCGTCTACCGGTACATCTGACTCATCTACCGGTACATCTGACTCGTCTACCGGTACATCTGACTCGTCTACCGGTACATCTGACTCATCTACCGGTACATCTGACTCATCTTCCAGTACATCTGACTCATCTTCCAGTACATCTGACTCATCTTCCAGTATATCTGGCTCATCTTCCAGCACATCTGGCTCAGCTAGCTCTGATTTGCTAAACTACCAGCTGATCTTGGTGAAGGAGCAGAAAACATGGGAAGAGGCTCTACAGTATTGCAGGATGAACTACACAACTCTGGCCTATAATATTTTTGATACCCAGCTTCTCCTGCCTGAAACTGCAGCTGCTGAAAGCATCAGCGTGTGGATCGGCCTGCGCCTCGTGAATGGTGAATGGATGTGGGTGAACAGGGTGCAGGTGAAGAGCCTGGACTCACTGCCTTCATGTGTAGTTCCGCGTCGCCGTTGTGTTGCTTATGACATCAATACGCATACCTATGAAAACAGGGATTGCAGTGAAAAGCTTAATTTTCTTTGCTTCTAAAGGTGAGTAATAAATATCCAGAAAAATATCCAGATAAATACATCACTATTTTAATATAAATCTTATCACTGTAGTAACATGGCAGTATTATAACTTATAATTCTAAATCTGCTTTAAAGACAAGTTCACTTATGAGTTAGACACTGATTATAAATGTACCATTTGTTTTTCTCTTTCTAGAGTGAAGTCTTTCCATGAATCTCCTTAAAGATGAAAATATCCATGAAGTAGCAGACCATGATGCAGATACTGTAGTACATTTAGCTTGTTGTGTTAATATATACATGAATTTGAAATCATTTACAGTCACTAGTCTAACTGTGTAATAATAAGTAAAATATATGTGAAAATATGTGTAACCATATATATATATATATATATATATATATATATATATATATATATATATATATATGTTTGGTAATATGTTGGTGAATGTGTACTATACTGTATATTGGTTACTCTGTGTATTTGATTAATATTTAAATAAATAAAGTGTGAGTTGCTTTGATTTTAAAATCCCATGTGATGTCGTGTTGTGATGTCGTGTTACACAGCGTGTAGAATTTATCTAATCGGAGACATATGATTAAAATCCATTTTCCTGTCAATAAATATTTTGTAGATGCAATTTTTTATCTTAAAGTAATCTTTAGATAATTTGTTCTTTTATGCCTTTATAAACATCCCATTTTCCATGTATTATTTAAATGTGTAAATATATCAAATAATGGACATGGAATCTGGCTCAAATAATTCAGTTAGTTTTATTTTTATTATTTTAATTTTTCTCATCACTTGGCTTTGCTATTTTTTTATTAATTCATTCATTCAAACATTTAAATTTCACACCACAATCATTTTTGTTTTCTGTGATCAGTGTATTTGGGTCACCTGGGTGTTGATAATGATAATTGTGTGTGTGTGTGTGTGTGTGTGTGTGTGTGTGTGTGCACGTGCATGAGTGTGCGTGTGTGTGCTTGTGTGTGCGTGTGTATGCAAGTGTGTGTATGTGCGTGTGTGTGTGTGTGTGTGTGTGTGTGCGTGAGAGAGAGAGTCAGACTGTTTGAGATCATTCCTCAATACTTTGCATTCATCAGCATGCAGAAATTGTACTAACAAATGTGTCCTCCACTTGGCCTCAGCTCACTGCAGCTTATGTGTGTGCCTTTTTCCCTAAATGATATTTTTTAAATTCTAATTTTTCAGTGGAATTTCATTCAGGTTTAAATGAATATAAATATATGGATTTATTTTCACATGTTTGATCATACAGTATGTTTTTATTGTTTTCATAGTTTTTTCACACATAAGGCATTTAGCTTTGCTCCATGGAGACATTTTCACGTGTAGATCATGTGGATTTTTAAAAGATTTTTGCACATAATTTATGTGAGCTGTTTCATGTCGAGCATTAGAATTTTATATTTATTTTTTCAAGATTAATTTATTGTTAGAATTTACGTCTATGAAAAGACATTAGAGCTGCGCTGCTGCCTCTGAGCTGAATTCAGCGTGTTAAAGATTGAGAGCAACATTCTTAAATATTTACTGATATGAACAGTGAGTATTTATACTGAAGAAAGCTGAAACATTCTGTAGTATTTATCGGTAAACAAAACGTCAGCAGGAATAGACGTGGTGGTTGATGATTTCACTGGCAGTTTGTCGAGTTTATTACAGAAAGGATTATCTAAATTACAGAAGATAAAACTGTCACATAATGTTTGTGCTCAGCACAGGTTTATTAACACAGAACAGAAAGAATTTCTGGGACAAAACAAAGGATATTACAATCATAAGACGAGGACATAAACAAACAGAGCCACACAGATATATTCAAAATATACCATTTATTTGCTTGTGTTACATATTTCACCGTGTTATTCAGACAATTTCCCTTTTTTTCAATGTACAGCTTCAGAACAAAATAAAATTTTACAGCATAAAACAGAGGTATGCCAAAATGTTTGTGTGTGTGTGTGTGTGTGTGTGGTCCTCAGTACAGATGGTGTTTGTGTGTGGGCTCAAACCTCATGTGACAGAGGCCAAAACCCCTTATGATTCTGTCACTGTCATTTTAACACACACACACACACACACACACACTACACACACACACACACAAACACACACACACACACACACACACACACACACACACACACACTCTCTCTCTCTCTTTCAGAACTTAAAGACTCACATGACTCCAAGGATTATAACTCTTAATAACACATGCCAATACATACTAATACATTCACACAACACTCTTTCGTCAGGATCTAACCTGGACATTTTGACCTGTTTTTTGTTAACGGTTTGTGTTCACGTGTTGGCCCCACCCTTAACTATTCCTTCCCGCCCCAGCACACCTGTTCCTTATGTGTCTAATTGTCTTCCCTGTTTATCCATCTTTTTTCCCTTATCTTTGTTTCGTCTTTGTATCGGTCTTGTTTTTTGAGTTTTGGTTTGCTGGAAGGCTCCCATCGTGAGTAGCTGTTGGTAGAGCAAAGAAGCACTAAGAAGGTCTTATTCTTGGAAAAAGGTAGAGGACAGAGCAAGCTGGCCGGATGAACCCTGAGCATCTTCTGCTGAGAGCAGACAGGAAAAGCTGCAAACAAAATCCCTAACATCTATTTAAATGAAGGCCACCAAAAGTGCTGCTGGAAAACTGACAAAGTCTGGGCATTACTGGGGTGACAGAACAGGGGGAGCTGTAGCACCACTGGAGGACTGGAGAGCAAAAACAATTGGGGACAAACAACTGTCCCCCTAAACAACCATCAGGAGCTGGCAGACTGGAGAAAGCTCTCTGGGCCTTCCTCTCAATGTTGAAGTGAAGGGCTCTGACCATAAAGGAGGAAGTGAGGATATGTTCCACAGCTATTTTTTCCTCGCTCAAAATCCCATGAGCTTGCCAGGGATTCAGATACTTGTCTGTTCAAAGGTATTCAAGGTTCCAGTGGTCGGGTGGTTTCGGTGGTGCATACTAGGAAGGTTGCTCTCCACCCGCTAACCAGTGCCACCACTCCTCTAGTACAAACTTGATGGCCAAGAGTTCCCATTCAGCGATAGGATACTTCTGTTAAGCCAGACTGGGAGCTAATGTAAGAGGTCCTTGTGTTTGGTGAAGGCTTGCTTGGCTTCAGGGCTCCAACTGAAAGATTGGAGCAAGGAGGTGAGCCAGTGTAGAGGGGCAGCGACAAAGCTGTTGCCCCTGTTGATCTTTCAGTAAAAGTGTGCAAATCTTGAGCTGCTTCCTGCTTTCGGGGCATGACACGGCTTAGAGTATGAAGCCGAAAAAGGTGTTACTGGGGTGTAGAATTTACACTTCTCTGCATTCACATACAGATGGTTCTGGAGCAGGTGTCAAAGCATGACTCAAACTTGGCGTTTATGTTCCTCCAAGGAGCGAGAGAAGATGACAATATTGTCCAGATACACAAAGACAAACCGGTTTAGCATGTCCCACAGGACTTTGTTAACAAATGACTGGAAGACTGCCGGCAAATTGGTTAGGCCAAACGACATGACCTGATATTCATCAAGTCCAGTCAGGGTATTGAAAGCAGTCTTCCACTCGAATAGGGACATACTTGGATAGGCATTATGGTGGTACAGTTTAGAAGACATGGTGGCTAAATGAAGGAATTTAAAGGCAGAGGTCAAAAGAGGCAAGGGACACTGGTTGCTGATGTTGATGGACTTGGAAAGTCCTCGAGAACCAATATAAGGGTGGAGGGACACAGTATTTAAGAATGTGACATCCAAATAATGTGAGTCTTGTGTCAGTGGGTCGATGCTGTAATCCAAATTCTTATTTCTGAAAAAGACAATAAATGATGATAATCAATTATGATCATTTTGGTTGGCTAACAACTGATATTAATTATTACATTTGTGATTGTTTTGGTTTTCTATGGAGTTTCACTGCAAAAAGAACAATTCTTTTATTTATTACAAATCTTTATCTAAATCAGTACTCAAGTGTGTTGATCTGAACAACAATGTGGTGTCATTCACCCATGGTGGTGTTCTGCAATGGTCAAACAAACGGGTTGGGGCGATGCAAGACATGGCCATCCAGCACTCAACCTTATGCAAGACATGGCCATCCAGCACTCAAACCTGAAGAATAGATGACAAGGGACTAGTTTCAATGCCCAGCTGGTTAGCCAATTGTTTATCCAGGAACTCAGATTCTGCCCCGAGACAATGAAAGCAGCCAAAAGATGGTCCAGGCAATGGGGTGCAAGGAGTGGAGGGGGTCCTCTCAGAATGATGCTCTTGCATACAAATGTCAATGCGGGTGGACAGTGTGATCAGGTTGTTCAGTTCAGGAGGTAGTTTAAGGATGGCAAGCTGATCCTTAACCAAAGATGCCAACCCCCTGTAGAAGGCATTGTACAGTAAGGTGATGCTCCATCCACTATTGGCTGCGGCTGTCCAGAACTCCACTGCATGTTCGGTTAAGGAACGACTGCCCTGAGACACCATGTGGAGTCCTGTTTGGGGAGTTGTGGTGTTGAAAATCTTCAGGAGATCGGTGACAAATGCTTCATAGGAAGTGCAGCTGATCTGATGTTCCCATTTGGATGTCACCCAGCATCGAGCAGCAGAAAGACTTTTGCAAGCTCAGATGGAAAGGAAAAGAGCTGCAGTTCGAATATAATGGCAGTCAGCCTGGGATGCTGGTGTGCTGGCCGACCAGCCTGGGATGCTGGTGTGCTGGCCGACCAGCCTGGGATGCTGGTGTGCTGGTCAACATATGTTGTCTTTTGGATGCTAGTATAATCCCAGCAAGACCACAACAAAACCCATTTGTTACATATCACATTTCTTAGTGCATATTCATAGTTAAATAAAGACCAAGACAATTTTCTTTTTTTTCATTTTGCAATTCACATGGAATCTGGATATTCCTATTATTTATATGGCTTTCTTTACAGTATATATATATATATATATATATATATATATATATATATATATATATATATATATATATATATACATACATATATATATATATACATATATATATATATATATATATATATATATATATATATATATACACACTGTATATATATATATATATATACACAGTATATATACAGTATATATATATATATATATATATATATATATATATATATATATATATATATACATATATATATATATATATATATATATATATATATATATATATATATATATATATATATATATATATACACTGTATATATATATACACATATGTATATATATTATATGTATGTATACACAGTATATATACACAGTATATATATACATATATGTATATATACACAGTATATATACACAGTATATATATACATATATGTATATATATATAAATAAGTTTATAAGTATAAGTATATAAGTTTGTTTAAAATATGTATTGGACAATAACATTTGCCATCACACTGTAATATACACACGTGCACAAATAACGTTACACAATATAACCTTTACAACACACATTTTTGGTCTTAGCTTCCGCTTTCTCTTTTAGCGAGTAACAAGTAGTATGTGGTGGCGAAGACCATGTTATTTTAAGAGGTGCTACCCGGAGTCATTTGCCTTTAGACTCCTGCTCTATGTCTTCTTTATTCTCTGAAAAATTATAGAAATAATAAATAAGAAACAAAACTATATATCACTCATTTGTTTATATTGTGCAGTGAACGAGTTACGATAAAACAGCTACTGCTTAAATTACATACCTTTAAGCATCAGTATTTGTGCCCTGAAGAAGTCTTGCTTCCATCGTACCCAATAAACCTGAGTTTGGTCAAACATGTCGTAATTAAAGTCCTTAATTTCGCTAGTTGAAACAACTGTCATGCAGCCGTCATCGAGGTACCTCACGTATGCCAACATTCTGATTCCCAGTGATCAGCAGATTCGTCGTGTAGAAGAGGAAGCTTTTTATTTACCCCAATACAAAATCCTAATTACGGTGGCAAAAACATGATGATCTGGAACACGTGCACTAATTTCGATAAACACTGTAAGGTATATAATGTAGTTGAAAACATTGCGAGATTAATTTTTGGAAAGTGCAATTCCAATATATTGTGCTTTAATCTTATATTAATGTGTTACATAGGAACATACACTAGCAAAAATAAAGGTTGTTCCCATAAAGCTCATTCCAGAAAGATCATACTGGTTAACCAGCTACACCAGCCCCGTTTTGCTTGATAACACCATGACTATGCTGGCCACCCAGCTATACCAGCACTATACCAGCACTGACCAGCATTATACCAGCACTATACCAGCATGAACCAGTAAAAACCAGCCTGGACCAGCATGGAATTCATGCTGGTTTATGCTGGATTTTTCAGCAGGGCAAATACAGAGCTGGGATTGGTATTGGGGTAGCAGGAGTTGCTTCTTGGAAAATTGGGCTGGGGTAAATACAGTGCATAAATCTGAAACTAAAAGAGCTGATGAACAGGCAGGAAGGCAATCCTGTGTGCTAGGCTAGCAATGAAAACCATCTGGCAAAGAGTGACTAAATATTGTGGGAGAGTAGATAATGGCCCAGATGAGCGACAACCAAGATGGCCCCCAACCTGGAAGTCCGTGACGTGCTGGCTGCAAGTAACACACACAAACATACTACAAAACACTGTAACACTCACAAAGCACTACGAACACAATGTAACAAACACAAACATACTAAAAAAGAAACAACCATACTACAAAACACACGCTACAAAACACACTGTGACACACTGCAAAACATTCTGTAACACAAACACAATGTAACACACAAACACACTACAAAAAACAAAAACATTAAATAACACACAAACATACTTTAAAACACACTGGAAAACACAAACACACTACAACAGAAGAATGCGACCCATCCCAACACTGCTCAAGTCACTTTACTCAAGTCATGACTTGAAGAAGCTGTTATAGTCATTCCAACCATATATATCAATATATGCAGAAATAATGGAATGAACACATTAGTGTTATAGTAGCAGTTACATGAGGTATTGTAATCTATTGTGCAAAACAAGGACTGAGGTCTCCCAGTCAGGAAGTCCAGGATCCAGTTGCAGAAGGAGGTGTTCAGTCCTGGCAGGCTCAGCTTCCCAATCAGGTGCTGAGGGATGATTGTATTGAATGCTGAACTAAAGTCTATGAACAGCATTCGTACATAAGTGTCTTTATTGTCCAGGTGGGTGAGGGCTAAATGAAGGGGCGTGGCAATGGGCATTGTCCGTGGAGCGGTTTGGACGATACACGAACTGTAGGGGGTCCAGTGAGGGTGGTAACTGGGTCTTGATGTGCCTCTTGACGGGCATCTCGAAGCACTTCATTACAATAGGTGTGAGTGTGACAGGACAATAGTCATTGAGGCAGGACACTGTAGACTTCTTTGTGACGGAGACAATGGTGGTTGTCTTGAGGCACGAAGGAACAACATCGCTGCTCAGGGAAATATTGTAGATGTCAGTGAAGACATCCGCTAGTTGTTCTGTGCATTCCCTGAGCAGCCTGCTAGGAATGTTGTCTGGTCCAGAAGCATTCCGTGGGTTAACTCTGCATAGAGTTCTCCTCGTGTCTGCCATGGATAGACAGAGTACCTGATCGTTGGGGGGAGGGATGGTTTCTGTGCAGCTATGCTGCTCTGCACCTCAAACCAAGCGTAGAAGTCATTCAGTGCATCTGGGAAGGAGGCATCACTATCACAGGCAGGTGAAGCTGTCTTGTAGTTTGTGATCACCTGTATGCCCTCTGCCACATGCACCGGGTGTCTCCGCTGTCCTGGATGTTTATGTGGATTGTCTGGGTGTGTGCGCGCTTTGCTTCTCTGATGGCTTGTATCAGTTTGGCACTTGCTAAATACACATAGCCTTGATGCCCGATGACGCCTGAGATAGGCACAGGCTCCCTGTGACCCGAGGTAGTTCGGATAAGCGGTAGAAGATGAATGAATGAATGAATGAATAAATACACATAGAGGTGTACTGAAATTTTTGGATACCGAATAAAGCAATACTTAGTAAGACTCTGTGTGGTAGCATAGCCTGCAAACCTCTTTTCTAGGTAGCTAGAGGTCACTTGTTCCACATGCAAATCATGTTTACATTCTACCTGCTAATTTTGAATGTTGTTAAAGAAAGCTTCCTTCTTCCTGTGCTATGTAAATACTGTTTGGTGTACTGTATATGTTGACTTACAGTACCATGCAAAGGTTTTAGGCAGGTGTGAAAAAATGCTGTAAACAAAGAATGCTTTCAGAAATATAAAATGCAAAGTGAGCAAACAAAAGAAAAATCTAAATCAAATCAATATTTGGTGTTACTACCTTTTGCCTTCAAACCAGCATGAAGTGATGGCACGGCCCCCACATAGCCCTGATATCAACATCATCGAGTGTGTCTGGGATTATATGAAGAGACAGAAGGATGTGAGAAAGCCTACATCCACAGAAGATCTGTGGTTAGTTCTCCAAGATGTCTGGAACAACCTACCAGCTGAGTTCCTTCAAAAACTGTGTGCAAGTGTACCTAGAAGAATTGCTGCTGTTTTGAAGGCAAAGGGTGGTCCCACCAAATATTGATTTGATTTAGATTTCTCTTTTGTTCATCCACTGCATTTTGTTCATTTATGAAAATAAATGTTTAACACTTCCATTTTTGAAAGCATTCTTTGTTTACAGCATTTTTTCACACCTGCCTAAAACTTTTGCACAGTACTGTACTGTATGTACGGTTTCTCTCTGAAGACTCGTCCTTGCAGATCATCTTTCTACAATCAGCACTGCACTGTAGACTGCTGGGCCACCACTCCTGTATCAACTAAACCTCCCTGCAGGTCCTTCATGTCAAATTAGGATACTGCATTGTGGTTATTCCATCAGAAATGTATTTCTATCTAAGAGTATTCTCAGCTCTCCTGAACTTCCGCAGTTTCTCTGAACTGCCATTTTAAATGATATTTCATACAGTGGAAACTTGTAACTGGGAGAAATCTAATTTTTAGTCTTCCTCTGCATCATAGTCATAAATTAGCTTTATTTTTACATCCTCATGTAGCACATGATCAACACAAGTCTGAACACAAGTTTTGAGGAGTTTTCATCAGTTGAAAATTTCTGACAATGACTGTCCCTTCCATCTGAGTCCATCTGCTGGAATGCTAAAAAATGTTCAATGTATGTGCCACAACTGATGTTTATTTTATTCTTTAGGTTTTTTATCAAATATAAAAATAACTTGCATTTTACTTTGCAGCTTTATTTTGTTTTTAAATTCTTTAATGTAGAGATTGTTTTATGGAAAGAACATTTTACAGGGTTTCATTTAGCTGGGACTTTTACATCTCACTCATCTGAATTTAAAACATTTTGTAAGGAATTAAACATAACAGATTAAAGTCTTCTGGGCAGCAGACTCCAGAATATCTTTAGGCTTCAGTCAAAGAGAAGTGAAAGATATCTCTCTGAATCATGATGAACCAGTGACTCCACATCTATATGAATCACTGGAATTACTAATGCACTAATTTCTGCTGTCACTACACTTAAAATCTTCATAAATATTATTAAATAATTATCATAAATCTTTCACTTAAAGCACAACTGGTAGGGCTTCACACATGTTACACACAGGGATACAGTCAGAAGTGCTACGGTATTTTGCCACTTCAACATGCTGACTAAGCTGTGGGCAGAAATCCGTCAGTAGCTGAACAGATGCTGCTCTTTCATATTTCTGAGCTCAACACAATGCAAACCTGATTACGCTGAAATCGAACCCAGTTTCAGGATTTTCATTGAATTATGGAGCACAGGAGAAGTGTGCCAGTGAAGTGTATCATTCTATTTTTTCCTTAGAGATGATTTAATTTCACAAATCACTTACAATAATGAAAACATTCATGTAACGGACTAGACACTTGTTCTGCTTCCGTACAGCTCAAATAAGGAAATTAAAATGGGGTAAAAACAAAAAGCTGACTTACACCACAGTGCTAGTGAGCAAGCTAAATCGCAATTTACTCCTATACATCTGTTCATATATGTATTTTGGGGCTTAGTCTCTCTCTCTCTCTTTCTCTCTCTCTCTCTCTCTCTCTCTCTCTCTCTCTCTCTCTCTCTCTCTCTGAAGAGATCGAGCTCTGACATGAGGATTAGCAGATACCAGGTTTATGCTAGCTTCTCACTTTGCAGTTTTGCAACCGGTCCCACTACTGTATATCTCTCATTAGATGTTTGAACATCTGAGTCACTGACTGTCTTCAGAGCACTTTTGTATGTCACTCTGGACAAGGACAACTGCCAATGTCAGGAATGTAAATGTAGATGTAAATTATTGTCTTTGAACTTTGTATAATACACATAGAGCACTACAGTAAGTTATGTTCTGGAGTCACAACTATTATGTTCTTTTGAAGCTATATAGAAGCTACAAAATATATGAGAAATTATATTCTTTTTTATTCTTCTCTATGTTATAACATATCTAATCTACATATATATCTACTATACATATTTCTACATCTTTCTCAGCTTCTTTGTAGCTGTAGGCTGTACTTTGTAAATACCGGATAATTCTGCATTTATACCCCCTAGGACACTGTAGAAGTATAATTATAATTTCATCATTTTTTTTGTATATGTCTATTTATTATACATCATCTAGTGGTATTGTATGCATTTACTGTTATTTTACTTTTTTTTTGTTTTGTTTTTTTATTTCTGTTATAAACCTCACTGTCCCACTTGTGCATACCAGTGAAGAGAGAGATAAAAGAGAAACTACTAAAGGAAGAACTGTTTATACTGTAGCTGCTATAAGAGAAGATGCAGCAGGAACTCATTTGCTTCATGAACATAAAATGTCATATTAAACAAATCCAGGAAATGTTCATAATATTATTTTCCTCAAGGCAAACTACAATCAATGTTTTTACTCAAAGATGAAAGTTATTAGGAAAGATTTAATGAAGAAAGTTATTACTTTCATCGTGTTGGGTGAACTGTCGGTTGCCTGCCAGACCACTAGATGGCAGGCTGAAAGGTCTTCTTGTTTCATGTGTTGCCACCTGTGTCTTGTTAATGTTTGATTAGGTCTGTTATATATGTCTGTCCAGGTCTTGCGATTGGGGTGAATTGTTGTTTGCTATTTGTATGTCATGTGCGCTCCATGTTCATGTTACCAGGATAGTTATGGCATGATAGTCACAGTTTCATGTATGTCATGTTCCATGTAATTAGATGATCTGAGTTTTGTAATAAAAGAAACCAAGCGTACTGGAAAACTGCACATTTGGCTGGTACTTTCTCTGCACCTACGGCAGTGTTTATCCGCCCACACTTGTTACACATCATCATCATCATTATTATTATTTTATTCTCAGTTTTAACGTCCTCTGTGAACAGTTTGCTCTCAGCAGGTGAGACACAATAATCAGCAATAATCTGATGCTTTAAACTTCATTAAACTTCATTAAACTTCTGAGAGAAATGAACATTTTCTTCACAGACTGTGAGATATAAAGACAAACAGCAAAACCAGTCTGAGGAATTCACATAAAAATTTTGGAATAAGGAAAATAAGAATAATTAAACAGAAACCATTACCAATTGCCCAATAAATAAATAAATTCATTTCCATTTTTTGCTTTAATTTCTTAAATCTGTATAAATCTAACAGATGAAGCTCTGATTCCAGCCCCAGCATTCAGACCTCAATAAATGTGAAATTTATGAAAAAGTGACCTGAAAGTTCAATAAAAGTCACAAGATCAATAAAAGTTTGAGTGTTTTGCTCTTTTTACAGAGAAGACCAATCAGAAGACAATGATCTTCACTCCTGCACTGGTTCAATAAAAGAAGTTGATTTAATGTCAGATTGTCGATGTGACTTGGTAAAGAGTTTCTCAGTTACTGACAGGTGGTAGGAAATTACACATTAGCCTGGATTTTACATTTTCCTGGAAGGAGGATTGTTTATGCTGCACTTTTTCCAAGAAACTGCAAACATTGCCATGGGACATGGCATCATTTATCACACAGGTGTCATAGAGGCTTATGTTCACCACAATAATGTCACTTCCACAATAAGTTCACATCTTGTGTTTGAATCATTTGCCATGAGTTTTATGCCTGTCTCTGTGTTTAAATTATTCTATTTAATTTTCTCTTTTTGGTTAATATTTTACATTGTCGCTTTCGTTTATTACATTCTTTACTTTCCTATCACAGTTAATTTTTTTTCTTCTTCTTCGGAGATGCTTTTTCCTGTCTTCAAACCAGAGGAAACGCACTTCTGATCTTTTTAATATTGCTATCTAAATGATTTCAGCTTTAGCATCCAGACACTAGAGAGAATTATCGATAGCGATATTAGTGTAATTTCTGTAGAGGAAAATCTAAAAGCCTTATATGGAGTTAGTAACCCTCCGAATGTTTATCTTTTCCGGTTCTGACCATTTTTGCCTGTTTATTGATTGTGCCTTTGGATTATGTCTTGAATTTGTTGCTTCTTCTTCGTTCCTCGAATAAATCTGCACGAGGATCCCACACGCTCTGCTTCTGGGCTTTCATTACATTGTGTCGCAGTTATACATGATGATAAGCTCGTCAAGAAAGAATCTAGACATATGTTTAGCTCATTCAAAGTTCTTCATACTAATATAACATATGTAGCCACAAAAAAATATGTCTACTGAGTCAGTTCCTGTAATTGTTCTTCGTTCCTCAAATAAATCTGCACAAGGAGGATCCCATGATCCTCTCCATGAGAGAAATGTAGCCTGGGCAAAAGCAACGAGATCGGATACAGATGCTGACTGGTTTGTCTTCAGATGTTTGCGAAACAGATTCACCTCACTTTTCAGAAAAGCTAAAGCTGAATTTTATTTATCTGAAACTATAGAGAATCTAAATGACCCAAAAGAATTCTGGAAAACTATGAAGTCATTATCTGAAACGACTAAACCAACAGGGTTTCCAGTGTCTCTAGTTAAAAATGGTGTGTCTGTATCTGACAAAGTAGAAATGTTAAATTGTCTTAATGAGCATTTCATATCATCTGGATATTTGTTTAATTCTGTTGCTCCTATACTCTCAGAGCCTGTAAATGACACCTTTATTACTGCTGACAAAACTTTCAGTCTTAGCTCCTTCTCTGTTGCTGATGTTCATAAAGCTCTGAAACAACTGAATCCTCGAAAACCCACGGGCCCAGATCACTTAGACCCTTTCTTTTTGAAATTAGCTGCAGATATCAGAGCTGAACCTTTGACTCATCTTTTTAATTTTTCTCTGATCACAAACAAAATTCCCAAGGTATGCTTATGTTTTGCCACTTTTGAAAGGAGGTGACCCTACCTTGCTAAATAATTATAGACCTATTTCCAAACTTTCAGTTTGCGGCCAAAGTGTTGGAATCTTTGGTTAGTGAACAAGTGAAAGAGTATTTAAATGCTCAGTCAATTTTATCTAAGTATCAATCTGGTTTTAGGAAAAACACAGTACTACCACTGCTGCTACAAAAGTAATTAATGATATAGTCAAAGCACTTGATGATAAGAAACACTGTGTGTCTATGTTCATTGATTTGTCCAAAGCATTTGACACTGTTGACCATAGTATATTAGTGCAGAGACCTATCAGTATAGGTATATCTCAGCACTCTGTGGGCTGGTTTATTAACTACCTCGCTGATAGGACCCAAGCTACGCAAGTTGATGGCCTAACGTCAAAATATTTATCAATCTGTAAAGGGGTCCCTCAAGGCTCCATTTTAGGGCCACTTTTGTTCACTATTTATATAAACTGTCTAGGGGAAAATGTTCAACATGCATCTTTCCATTTTTATGCAGATGATACGGTCATTTATTGTTGTGCAGCTACCATTAGGGAGGCGTATGAATGCTTGCAAACTACTTTTGATAAGAGTGCAAGCACAGCTTTATCATTTAAAGCTTGTGCTTAATGCAGAGAAGACCAAAGTAACGGTCTTTTCAAACTCAAGGAAAAAAGAGTTAGATCTGAATATTATTACTGACCAGGGTAAAACAATTGAGGTAGTTTCATCCTATAAATATTTAGGATTTTTAATTGATGAGCACCTTTCTTTTGAGCTTCATATACAAAATATAGTAAAAACAGCTGAAATTGAAGCTAGCTTTTTTCTTTAGGAACAAATCTTGTTTTACTTTTTCTGCTAGAAAATGGCTAGTTGATGCCACATTTCTCTCTATTATTGATTATGGTGATCTGTTGTATATGAATGCTAGAGATGAGCTGGATACTCGGCTGAAACGAGTATCCGGTACGGATAAAGCACTTCTGCCGAGTACGAGTATTATACGAGTAATACGAGTCAATATCTGTGCTCGGATTGAATGAGAATCATCATTCGGTATCTGATTGTGTCAGCGTTCTGTGATAGGCTAGTCACAGCGCCCCTCCCCTACTCCGCGTTGGCTCCAGAGTAAACAGCAAGTTTGTGATCTTGGTCCTTTATATAAAATTGGGCCTTGAGAAGTGGCTTGGGAGAGTCTGAGCACCAGAGGCTCACCGCTGGCTTCTCCTTCAACGGTGAGCCCTGCCTTTTGATGGACAAGAGATGGCCAAGTGCCCTGCCTTGCCACAGGAAAGACAGAGGTCGTGGGCCCGGAGCCACTAGTTCTCTGCTGAGGACAGGAGGCGACGTCCAATCTCCATGGTTTGGGGAGATGGCGGCGAGTATGATCTGCCAAGTTCTGAGTGGGGCTTGACATACGGGCCATCATAGAGGGCCGTGGGGTTCCACCCACTGTCCCCATAGGCCATGCAGAAGTCCACGACATACTCAGCCACAAAGCGGGGCCCCTGGGATGACTCAAACAAGGCTCGAGTGGCATTCATCTTTGGTACTGTAGAGTGGAGTCAAAAACCTTGCGAAGCTCCGTGGAGAAAGCATCAATTGAAGAACAGATGGATGACTGACGCTCCCATTCTGCTGTAGGCCAGATTTTGGCCTTTCCGGATAACAAGATCACGTACGCTACGTTAGACCATTCCGAAGGGAAGGAGGAGGGTTGGAGCTCAAAAATCACTGAGTACTGCATCAAAAAGGAGAAGCAAAGACCAGCCTCTCTGGAGAAATGCTCGGTGTAGTACAGTGCTTATAAATATGATTTATAGAATAATGTAAGATAATAATAATAATAATAATAATAATAATACTATTAAGTGTGATATTATTACACAAAGTAATGTAATGGCACGTAATCTCAGAGCAGTACGTTTTTCTTTGAACAGATGGAAATATCATGCATGAATATTATTTTCATCACCACACACAGACTCACCATGTTTGACCATGTTTGACCACCAAAATGACCATGTTTTATATACCTTATACCAGAGGTAGGGCTGGGAGATATGGCTAAAAACTGTATCACAATATCAGTGTTTCATATCGATCGATATCGATAATTATCGATATTTTTTATGACTCATTTAAAATAAGGACCAGGAGAAAAAATATTACATTTAAACATTTTTATTTTAAACTTAACCTTCCTCTGATCATAATCCCCTCAGTTATTAAGACAGAAATGTCAACAAGCAGGAAAACTCACATAATTATAATGTAAACATAAGTCTAAAGTCACAATGAACACTTAACAATTATCTCTTAACATTTAAGGTGCAAAATGAAAGAAAATGTAAGAACTGCTTTATAAAGTCTAATAAAATAGTTTAACGTGTTAAATATAAACATAGAGAAACCTGAGAATTTAGTGCAAGTTTAGTGCTAGGAAGTTCACTAGCTGTTTACCTTCTGGTGAATAAAGTGTTTTCAAATATGTGCAGTTTTTTGTAAACATAAATAAAACTGAGGTAGACTGAAATACATCTGTAATATAAAAACAAACCTAATACACTACATTAACATTGTTTGAAATATAAAACCTGCAGAAATATGAAAAGTAACTCCAAGTTATTCTTACTCTAATCATTTGAACTATTCAAGTATATTTTCAGTCCAGGTTTTGTGCTAGGAACACCAGCTGGTTGACCTTCTCTGGGTCTAAAGCTGCCCTGGTGCATGTAACAATATTACCCCAGTACTAAAAATTCTTTCAGAGGGGGTGCTGATGGCTGGGATGCACAAGTATTTTTTTCGCCAGCTGAGACAATCTGGGGAAGTTGTGTTCATGTAGCTTCCACCAGTCCAGAGGGTTAGATTCACTGTCTGCATCAGGGCACATCAGGTACCTTTCCAGCTCACTCTCCACTTTTTGTTTTACAGTGAGAGGCAAAGCATCATCTTCTTGGTACTGTCTTTTGAAAAAGCTCCCCAATGACTTGCGTTGCTTCTTCATGCCCAATGGCTTAGGTGGTCCACTGACAGCTCCTCCTTCTGCACCTTGGTCTGCTGCTCCCTCAGAAGGCCCTGCCTGTGATTGGCCCTGGTCTTCATCCATGATCTCAGACACAGCTCTCATTTGAATGGCCCCTACCTTCTCTGGTCTGATGTATTGGCCTTTAAACCTAGGGTCCACGAAGGTAGCCATGTCAAGGAGATCATCTGTGTCAGGGTCAGCATATTTCTCATCGAGATTGGTTATTATTTTTGTCTTCAGCTCTTTTGTGAGCTGAGTGTCCCCCTCATTAATTTTCAGCAAACTGGAAAGGAAAAGGTGGAGCACAGGCTTCACATACGAGACTGTCATATATGACTCACCAGAAAGGGAGTCTGTGAACTCCAGGAGAGGAGTTAAGGCCGCATGCATTGACTCAAGGACACCAATATCCTGACACATTGAATCAGGTGCCTGTTGTTTTTGTCAGAAGACAGAACTACAGTGATGGCCTTTTGTTGCTCTAGAACCCTTGCCACCATCTTTTGTCTTGTGCCCCACTTGGTTAGTGACTCTTTGACCAGCTGGTGTGTGGGACGATGGAGACGTTCCTGTGCTTTAGAGAGCGCACTCTTTTTCTTCCACAAGTAAGAAAAGGTAGATACCACTTTCTTGCATACACCTACAGCCCTTTCCACTCTTTTCTTTTTTACTGCAGCACCTGCAGAAAAACAAGGCCAGGGTTAATACTGATAATAGATCACACACAAACACGCACACAGAATCACACACACACAGAGTCATGTCAGTGTGTAAAGCTGCTTCCACAGATCATAATATAATTATAATATATAATCTCAATTACTGGCTAATAAAATCACCATAGGAACCAACATTGATGATTAGCATTAAAATGACAAAGCTACTCGCCGTGTCCAGTTGTTCAGTGAAGTCGCCTTCACTACATTTTGCCCCGCTGTCTGTGGTGATGCACAAAATTTTGTCTTCAGACTCCAGGAAAATAGTGCCTCCTTCAAGCCTTCTACTGTCACTTCTCCTGTGTGATCTTCGGGGAAATATGCAGTCTCAAGGAATCTGGTTTTCAAAACCCATTCATTGTCAAAGAAGTGAATGGTCAAGCTGAAGTACGGCTTGACCACAGGTCAGAGGTTGTTGCAAAGTACTTGGCTGACAATATTTCTTGCTGCACAGATTCTTTGCCCATTACATACAGCTTAGGAATGGCTTAGAAAAGTACTTTCGGCCAGGAAGAAGCTTTTTATAACCTGGCTTCTTGACAATGCTAAGCGGAAACATGTCTTTGGCTATATGACATGCCACTGCCTCACTTATATCTTTGTATTGTTTAGATTCTTTGTCATAAGGCACTGATGCAGATTACCTCTCCATGGTGGTCTGCTGCTTGTGCGGTGTTGCAGCTACAGATGTTGTTGGTTGAATACAGCTGTGCTCCAAAGGGTGTGGGCGGCTAAGGTGGTAAAACAAGTTTGTGGTATTACCAGTCTTGGCGGGGATGACGGTCTTGCATAATTTGCAGACGACTATGGTCTGACTAAGGTCAGACTTATAATATCCAAAAAACTGCCATACTGGCGAGCTGACTTTTCCTCTTTTATTTACAATTTCCTCGCTCGCTGTGGCTCATTTTCTGCTCATCAGTCGCCGGTTACTGAAGAGGAATCCAGCAGACCAGCACGAGACAATGATATGGCGCAACCAAACTTGGTACTGTTACATGATTGGCTATTAGCGTGTCACTCCCTACGTTGCTAGGTTACTAGAGAGTGAGTGCCTTTGCTTCGCAAACTCTGTTTTCTTCCGACGAAGAATAAAAAATGTTTTATCGAACACATTTTATATTGATATCTATCACGTGTCTATCGCGATACATATCGTTAGCATTTTATCGCCCAGCCATAACCAGAGGTGTGGACAAGTCACACAAGGTCAAGTCCAAGCAAGTCTCAAGTCTTGATAATCATCTGCCATCTTGAGTAAATGACGTCATTTGGAGCTGGAGTCTGGGCAGTATAGACTCGATTGAAGCTTGAGTCTGCGCCATCGCAAATAATATTTGCCTAAAAATATTGAATTCAACATTGTAGATTGCAGTTTCTTAAAAATGTAAGTCACATTTTATACAGATTTTATGTCAGTTGGGTTAAAGGTGAAGCATCCGAGATTCCCAGGGAAAAGTAGATGCTATTTGTCAAACAAATAAATTTTTTTAATGTTTTTCTCAAACATCATTTACATCGATGTTAAATATAAATTTTCCTGCTTTACTGTTTGTGATGTTTTAACTAGTTATCTTCATGGTAAAAAATTCTGGACATGTCATCTTTGTTCCTAGTTTACATGAAGTTTGTCAAAGATTTAAGATTTTTTTTTCTGGGAAATTTGTATTTATTGAGCAGCAACTTCTGCAAGATAAAGTAAGGGGCATCTAAGAGGCTTAAATCAAAACGTGAGACAGTCAGTGATGTGGTTAGAAAAGCTCATCATAAACTCGCTGCACACACACCCCAAAACCACTGAGCCAAACTGTCATAGACTTAAAGAGGCTTACTTACTCTCTCTCTCTCTCTCTCTCTCTCTCTCTCTCTCTCTCTCTCTCTCTCTCTCTCTCTCTCTCTCACACACACACACACACACACACACACACACACACACACACACACACACACACACAGGTCCCTAAACTGTTTTTGTTGCCACTTTAATCAGTTTAACATTTCACATTAACAACACTTTAATTGAAGTAAAAAGAAAAAAAACTAATAAAAAAAACTATAGAAAGTGAAAAAATTGTGACTGTTTAAAAACCTGTGTCTTACTGAATAACCAACACTAGTGCTGAGATCAGGTGACTTTTCTAAAGTTTATTATTTTAGATAACACTGAATATTTGGGTCATTTCATATATTCATTTACCCAATCTAAAATTTTTAATGAATTAAAAAGCAACACATCATTAATTGTATCCATTTATACTAGTTTATATGTAGGATTATTTTATTACAGTCACCGGAGAGCAATCTGACAGATTTTTCTATGTCACTGTTTTTGTTCTATGTGCTTTTATTTTTATTTCATGTGTGTTTGCCCCACCTGATCCTCAGTGCTCTCTGCTCTCCTCATGTACCCCTGATTGTCCCCCCTATATATAACTGTTGTAGTATGCTTGTCTTTTGCTGATGCTTTGTTTTCTCTTCCCTGTTTTCTGTGTACAGCTCATGCTCCTGTTTTCGTAGTTCTGTGGTATATTTATATCTTTATTTTCTGTTGGTAGCTTGCAAATCTGCAAAGAAATGTTTAAAACATCTACTTCTTCTTGCATGTGAAACTGATTATTATAAGCTCCACAACATTTCCATTCTCTCACTTTTGAAGACTTTGCCACCTTTTATAAGGAGAAGATTTGTCAGACCTTCACTCCTCTCCCATATAATTCACTACTCATTCCTCTTATCTTCCACTATCACATTTTGTCTGATGTAGTAACAGGAGAGATCCTGAAAGGCAGTGTCCTGCAAACCTACCACCTGCCGAAGGGATCCAATCCATTCCCCGCAACACCTTTAGAACCTTTAGCATTACTTGACTGGTTCCTCAATCTCTCAGGGTACAAAGTGTGTATGCATCAAGACTTTATAGTACCCAGGTTGCGGAATTAACCTTCCCTAAATGTCAGAACAGCTGAGTCCGTAAATATAAATGTACCAAGAATGTACTAAGAATGTAAATGTACCAACTTCTTTCAAGAGATCAAACATTATTACCATCCTAAAGAAACCCACTATGAAACTCCTGACCAGTATCACATGTCTGTTTTATTAAATCCTCAAACACACTGTCTACAAATCAACTACTTCTCTGTCTCACAAAGAATAACCTCCAAAATTCCAACCAGTTTGGTGTCAAAGTAGGACACTGTTGGGTTTCTGTGTGTAGGATATCATGATTCTGACAGTGATCAGTAATTTCCAACCAGTATCACATATTTCTAACATTCTCAAACACACTTTCTACAAATCAACCACTTCCGTCTCTCTCACAGAATAACCACCAAAATTCCAGCCATTCTAGTTTGAAAGTAGACATACATTTACATTTATGGCATATTTGAAAATAACCTTAGTACAGAGATAAAAGCACCAAAAATGATACTATTTAAACCTAGTACGATGGGTAAAAAGTCCCACATATGGCAAAGTGCTTTTATGGCAGACCCTACTCACTGCTGGCAATTGTACAGTATGTTCAGTCTGATATAATCAGGTAAGCGCTTCTGGTGTCTGATGGATAAAACAGAGAAACTGATGATGATGATGATGATGATGATGATCAGACTTATCAACATAGACATGTCCATTTTAAAGATTCTATATAAACTTTTTGTAGCTGTATTCGGTAAACTTTTACTGTTACTACAGGTAATTAACCTGCATGTTTGGTACATCACTGTTCATCCTGTAGTATTTACGCATTCTGTACTGTTACTATATATAATATAATTCCACATTATGTTCCACTACTACTACAAGTACATGTAGCCTGTAACATATTGCATATCATATAATATTTGTAATGGACCCACACACTATTCCCCCAAGCCGCCAGGGAAGCCAACACTGGAATACAGAGACTTCCTGTTCATGCAATGTTCTTCCGGGTTACGGACATTTAAACCATGCACATGTTGACATGCAGCAAAATAATGTCAGTTTGTCTGCAATTCTGAACCATTTGCTATTTCTCTTGATTGCTTTTACATGTTTGGATTTGGTTATGGATTCAACACCATACAACAAACTTCCTTAAAGCCACCCCGGATTCTCCCACCAGCTGGAGACTTATTAAGAGGACACCAAGAAATGTGCCTTTCTGATGATAATGTTCACATACAGATAACGCTTAATCCAGCCCTGCAAACCATGTTCACCAGCAATGATGGTATGCTTAGATGTCCTTCTGCAAACACAGGCTTCCCATCGCCCATTGCCAGCACTCCCATGACTTGGGAAAAGGGGAATCACAGCCACCACTGTCTGAACAAATGCAGCTCGAAAGAAACTGGGTGTCTCCTGAAGCAGGTGGGTGGAGCACAGCACATGGCAGCATAGCCTGAGGGGGCTGAGTGACGTCCACAGCCGAGCAGAAAGGGCCAAGTGACATCCAAGAAGTGAGACAGCACCCTCTACGGGGAAACAATAAATGAAGCGGCATCCCCCACAGGAACAGGTGCAGAGCAAAGTCCGCTGCGAAAAATAATCCAGAGTAAAAGCTCCATGATAGAAAAAATGCCAGGCTTGAGGTTATCCCGCTGGGTCTGAGTTTTGTCTGAGTCCTTCTGTCAGGGAACGGAGAAGTCTTCACAGATAAAAAAAGACCCAAATGCAGGGATAACATAAAAAGGAGGCTTATTTAGGGGGAAAAAGGCTAGAAACACTAGGAACAGAAAAACAAAACACTGGAACAGGAACACAAATACAAGGACTCAGCAAATAACAGACACAAGACAACAGGTATAAATAAGGGTGACAATCATTGAAACACAAGGAACAGGTGTGTAGAGTTGGCAACGGATAAGGAAAGGGCGGGGCTAACACACGTAATACAAAAAACAAAAATAAAGGCACATGGCACAGATAAACAAAGCCTGCCTGAACGTCCCCTGTTCAGGCAGGGAATAGCCCCAACCATACCTGACACATTGGTCTGTTTTCTATCATGGTTCTATCACGGCCTCGGTGGGCCGGTATGCCCGTTTTTTTAATTCATCTACATCTAAAAAATTCTTGGATGCTTATTCTATTTCCTCTAAAACTCTAACTGTCCTGGTGCTAATCCTGATGAGTTAGTTAATAAGTTTAATGGGCTATATTCAAATATACTTGATGCTGTTGCACCTTTTAAATTGAAAAGACCTAGAAGTTGTGTACATCCTTGGTTTAATGATGAAACTAGGGCGATTAGACAGAAATGGAGGAAAGCAGAAAGAAAGTGGAAGAAGGATAGACTACAAGTATCATATGATTGCATTAAAGAGTGTATGATTCACTATCAAAAAACTGTTAAAATTGCAAAGGCAAATTACTTCTCTGATCTCATTGCTAAGAACGCTTATAGCCCAAAAATATTATTTAATACCATCAATGGCGTTCTAAATCCGATGTCTAATTTATATCCAGATCCATCTCCTATGGCCTGTGAAGTTTTTACTGACAAAATCAATGGTATAAGATCATGTATTGTTCCCTCCTCTCTGGACTTCCCTCAGTCCACATCAAATACCATATATCTATCTGAATTTACTCCAGTGTCTAACAGTTATTTGGTGCAGGTCATCCATAAATTGAAGCCCACCTTTTGTTCATCGGATGTTGTCCCTCCTCGTCTTTTATTAGAGACACTCAACTCTATTAGTCCTAGTTTACTGTCAATAATTAATATCAGTTTAATCAGTGGGATAGTTCCATCCTATTTTAAACATGCCACCGTACAGACACTACTTAAAAAACCCATTTCTAAATTACCGTTTTTATCAAAAGTTTTGGATAAGGTTGTGTTTAATCAACTTTCTTCCTTTCTACAGGAAAATGGTGATTTCGATAAATATCAGTCTGGCTTTAGATCTCAACACAGTATGGAATCTGCATTGCTGAACGTTCTAAATGGCTTATTGTTGATTGTTGATTCTGGAAATTGTGCGGTTTTAATCCTGCTGGACCTTAGTGCGGCATTTGACACACTCGATCATGTTATTCTTTTAAACCGCTTACAGCAAATTGGGATTCAAGGACGTGTTTTAGATTGGTTTGTATCCTATTTAGAGGATTGAACCCTCTCTGTAGAGACTGGTAAATATTCATCATCTTGTGCACCAGTTTTGTATGGGGTCCCGCAGGGCTCAATTTTGGGTCCTGCTCTATTTTCTTTATACATGCTTCCTTTGTATGCAATATTTAGGAGGCACAATGTTTCATACCACTGTTACACAGATGATACTCAGTGTTATGTTCCCGTGCACCCAAAGGACGTCTTCAGTTTACAGTGTCTGTCTGATTGCCTGAGAGAAGTCAAGGAGTGGATGTCTGCCAACTTCCTTCAGATTAATGAGTCTAAGACTGAGGTCTTAATCTTTGGCTCCCCTGCTTCTACGGAGGTACTGGCTAGTAAACTGGGACCTCTATCTAATAATCATCATTCACATGCCAGAAACTTAGGCATTACTTTTGATTATGCCTTGACTTTTGATAAACAGATCAATGCTGCGGTTAGAAGTTGTTTTTATCAGCTAAAGAACATTGCAAATATTAAGTCATTCTTAACATCAAAAGACATGGAGACTGCAATACATGCTTTTATTTCATCCAGATTAGATTATTGTAATGTACTGTACTTGGGTGTTTCACAGTCTCTATTGTCTCGTCTTCAACTTGTCCAAAATGCTGCTGCTCAATTGTTAACTGGAACAAGGAAGAGGGAACATATTTCACCAGTGATCTCTCTTCACTGGCTTCCAGTTAAATTCTGTATTCATTTTAAGACACTGCTGTTTGTCTATATGGGTCTCCATGGATTGGCTCCATCCTATATCTCCGATCTTCTGTTACAATGTAATTTCTCTAGGGAACTTCAGGCAACTGGTAGACTTCAGTTGACTGTTCCTAGGACTCGATTGAAATCGAAAGGTGATCGTGCCTTTTCAGTGGCTGCTCCACAGTTATGGAACAGGTTGCCACCCTACAGTATATAAGAACAGCACCAACATACGCAGATTTTAAGTCTCTTCTTAAAACTTATCTTTTTACTGTTGCGAATGATCATAGGTAAGCTCACTGGTATAACCTTAGTCTATTATCTGTTGTTGTGTCCTATGTTGACTTTTGCATTTTGTATCTTGTTTTGTATTTTATTATATGCTTAAATTCTGTACAGCACTTTGGCCAACAGCTGTTGTTTTTAAATGTGCTCTATAAATAAAGTTGACTTGACTTGACTTGACTTGATGGTTTATGGACTATTTGCCTGTTTAACTTGACCTTGCTTTTTTGCCTGCTGATTTTTTTTTTTTTTTTTTTTTTTTTTTTTTCAAATAAACCTCTGCTTATGGATTTAACACCATCCATGTCAGCTGCTTCATTACAGGGGAAGTCGTGGCCTAATGGTTAGAGAGTTTGACTCCTAACCCTAAGGTTGGGGGTTCGCGTCTCGGGACGGCCACAACTGAGGTGTGCTTGAGCAAGGCAGGAAGTAGGCTTTGTCCTGAAATTATTATTACCTTACAATTCTAATACCTTCCACCCTGTGCTGAACACATTTGTTTAGTTTAGCTTTTTTTTCCATTGTTTTAAGCTTTTTTCTCTTTTATTTTTCTCTAAGTGGAGCTACGGTATCTTGGGTGTAGTGAAATGTTGACTCTTAGTAATCAGTCACATGATTACGTTCTGTAGTTCAGACACTGATCCAGTCATGTTGATAATTCTGGGAGTTTATTGGTGAATCTCTTAGCAGTAACAGATGTAAATGTACGTTTAACACAGTAACATGACAAAGTGCATACATCATGTATATCATATATATATTTATCATGTATACTTTAAATATAACATGAAAATGGTCTGAGATGAATGCCTTTAACTGAGGAAGTGTGACTATATTTTCTATATTTAATCCAAATTATGAACATTCATTGTTTTTTCACCCTCGTCCTACACCATCTCCACAATGTTCCCAACAACTATGTTTACTGTATATATTTTCACAACCTGTCAATAAACGCGGGATAAAAACGGACCCAAACGCAGGACAGCTTAACAAAAACGGGGATTTAATAAATTAAAGAAACACGAAACAGGACACAGACATAACCAGACATGACGACGACAGGAGACAATAACAGGAGACAATAGGATTCCACGCTGCACGAGGCAACGCGGCTCAATTAAATAATACAGATAATCATTATACCCAAGGGACAGGTGTGCAGAGGCGGGGCAGAAAAGACAAGGGCGGGGCAGACACGTGAACATGAAACATAAACAAGAGGCAC
This sequence comes from Tachysurus vachellii, assembly GCF_030014155.1. Lineage (NCBI taxonomy): Eukaryota > Metazoa > Chordata > Actinopteri > Siluriformes > Bagridae > Tachysurus > Tachysurus vachellii. The sequence goes on along the minus strand of NC_083467.1, from coordinate 30,099,358 downwards.
ATGGCCAAAACCCAGGCAGAGTCCTGACACAACCTGATTAAAAGGGAGATATCATTACTTCATATTCTGTTTCTTTTCATGAATGATCACTCTTCTTGGTTCACACTTTCAGTTCAGTTGGTTATATGAATGCACCATAGAAGCTTTACTTAATGCATGTTTTGTTTGTCATTGCAGAATTAGGAGTTTTGTCTCAGAATTAAATGTGTGGATGTTCTTATTCTGCTCTTACTAGCCTCTGGGAGCCATGTGCCTTATTGTTATTAGCATCATTATCCTTTTTTTTTGGTCTTAAAAATTGTTCTAATGTGGAAACCTAAATGTTATTTGTTGACCTTCTAACATCCAATATCTACTCTGATCTAAAAATAATCTCAGAGCTTCAATAAATATCTACAATGGAAATAGAATGAGATCTCAGTGCTCTGTGGAGAAGTGTGTTTCTAACAGAGACTGATTTTGTCATTCTGTTTTCCTGATATAAGAATCATGTGAGATATCATTTCATTAGAATTGTGATAGTTGTCAGAGACAGCGGTTGGCAATCAGCTGTGATGAAAAGGCCATTATCACACTCTGCATTTTCTGTTCTATAAGTCTGAGGCTGAATGTCCCCAGATTTGGATGAGAAAATCTCCTAATGGCTGCTCTTAAAGCTTAATCATGGGAGTTTAATGATGGGGTTTGTCATATTGCCACAAAGCCAAAGGCTAAAAGCTAATCACATCACATCCTAATGGAGCTCTGCTTTAAAATAAATGAAATAAGGAAGCATGATTTGGAGGCCTGAGCCTCAGGAAAGAACTGCTATTGATTACTGCTGAAAAAGGTAATGGGAGCTAAATGTGTATTTTTATATAACAAAAAATAACAAATATAATAAAAGATTAGTCAAAAGGTTCTAGAAAGACAAACTTTGCATATGGTCAATTTAGTCCTCAGAGACATACACATGGATATTGCATGAAATAGAATACACAGGAGTTCCTGTTCCTTTGTGCTCCATCACTGCTCTTCCCCCTCTGTTTGCTGTTCTATAGTTAGACCACAGCAGCAATCAACATTTAATAAATGACAAGACCTGACCAATAGGAACACAAGACCACAAGCAAATGAGCCGGAGTTACTGGTTTAAAAGCAGCATATGGCACCTTCTCAACAGACTCTCAGCTCACCTCTTGTTGTCATGTCTTCTAGCATTTTAGATGGATGGATGGATGGATGGATAAATGAATAAATAAATGAATGCAGGTTGTTCAATATTTACTGTTGTCAAGATGTTTATGTTTCCATTTATACTCCTTTCTAATTTATCTGTCTGCTAGTTATCTGTCTACTTGTAACTAGCACAAACTTTTTTTTATTTTGTGTTTTTCCTTCCACCCTTATGCCAGTTCCCTGGATTTATCATATAGCTGCTTCCGAATGTTTAGAAACATTAGGAAAGGGGCTCGGTGCCACCTATTTTATTATTTTTGGTAGATTAGCCTACTGTATTTATTTATTTATTGGCAGTCACTTTGGCTACTTTAAATACAGCCTAGTGCTTTAGTATTTTGTTGTATTAATTACTTTGGCACTGTCCAAGTCCTCTCCTAGATGAATCCAGTTTCTCTGTTCTGGTTTTGTGGGTGTGTTGTATTTATTGTCTGTCTGTGGATTTACTAAAACTTTCAGCCATATTCAACTCCTGTCAACACTAACGATCCATCCAAATTACTTTGGTATGATTTATTGTATTAACCCAAGAGTTTAGCTTTCTGTGGTATTGTAACGGGGGCGGAGCTTAAATCTCTCAGCCATAATTAAGATGCAGAAATATGTAATCCAGTTCGCTTCAAATAAAAAAACATCTCACTATGTGAAACAGTCATAACAGAAAATAAGAAACGAATACAAAGAATTTAATATTATACAAAGATTAATATAATACAAAAACTCAATATTAATATCAGACTTATATTTTAGTGTTTGTTTATTTATCCCCAATGAAAAAGTTAAAAACTCCCTTAGATGAAAGAAGAAACCTTGAGAGGAACCAGACAAAGTGAACATCATCCTTATTTGGGAGACACTGGAGGGTGTGATTATAAATATACAGACTGACAATTGTGTAGTGATGATTTTTTTTTTTTGTAGATGTCTCGGGATCACAGAGTCGGCCACATCTCATCTCCAAAATTTTAATGGCACAGAAGACAATCGAAGCTGGTACAATCTCTGGATGCCTCGGGATGGGTAGAAAGAGAGAAGCAGTGGAAAGGAATTAGCGTAGCTGCTGTTGATAATATTAGCAAGCACTAGATGATAACGTGCATTTAGTCAGATGTAATAGAGCACAATATTATGGGATGTATTATGTGTACGTCTGACTAAAGAGATGAGTTTTTAATCTACATTTAAACTGGGAAAGTGTGTCTGAGCCCTGAACACTATCAGGAAGACTATTCCAGAGTTTGGGAGCTAAATAAGAAAACGCTCTACCACCTTTAGTAGACTTAGATATTCTGGGAACTACCAGAAGTCCTGAGTTTTGTGATCTCAGAGAGCGTGAAGGATTGTAACGTGTTAGAAGACTAGTTAGATACGTGGGAGCTAAACCATTAAGAGCCTTGTATGTAAGTAGCAGCAGTTTGTAATCAATTCTAAACTTAACAAATAGCCAGTGTAGAGATGATAAAATTTGGGTTATATGGTCATACTTTCTTGTCCTAGTGAGAACTCTGGCAGCTGCATTTTGGACTAACTGTAGCCTCTTTTTTTTATTAAAGATGCAAGACAACCACCTAGTAATGCATTACAATAGTCCCATATCAGACAATATGCAGGGATAACATAAAAGGGGTTTTATTTAGGGGGGAAAAAACAAGACTAGAAACACTGGGAACATAAAATGCAAGAACACAGAAACAGGATCATTGACACAGTAACAAAAACAACAGCAAGCAAGTGACAACAAACCAAAGACCACACAGAAACACAAGGACTCAGCAAAAAAAAAAAAAACACCCAAGACAACTGGTATAAATAGGGAAGGCAATTATTGAATACACAAGGGACAGTTGTGGATAGGGTGGGGCTAACACATGTGAACAAAAACAAAAGCACATGGCACAAAACAAAACGTCCCCCTAGTGTTTAGACTGGGAAAAAGCTGTTCCTGACACAGTCTGCATGAACTTCTCAGCATCAGATACAGACAGGATGTTTCTCAGCTTGTCAATATTTCTAAGGTGGAATAAGGCTGTTTTTGTAATATGGGTGATATGTTTTTAAGGACAAGTTGCTATCTAATAAACACCAGGTCTTTTACTGTCGAGCTAGTAGTAACAGTACATTTACATTTACAGCATTTAGCAGACACTCTTATCCAGAGTGACTTACATTGTCTTATTTCAGTTTAACACCTAAGCAACTGAGGGTTAAGGGCCTTGCTCAGGGGCCCTGCAGTGGCAACTTGGTGGACCTGGGATTCAAACCAATGACCTTCCGATCAGTAGTCGAACACCTTAACTGAGCTACAACAACCCATTAATCTAAATGGAAGGTGAAGTGTGAGAGCTTCTGTTCATAGAAAATTATCTCATTCAATCTTTTATAACTTTAACACACTCTGTTAACCTAGACAGTTTAGAATTTAGACAGTCAGGAGAAACAAAGTACCAATTTTATGAAGAACTTAAGGTTATTGGTCTTAGTCCAAAAGAAACAAGTGTGAATGGGACAGTGTAGAACCATCAAGTGAGCTGAGTGTGCCTTTAAAACAGTCCTCTTTCTCTCAGCCCCCTTTCATGGGCCAGTTCTGAGTTTAGTTCTTTTAACCCAAACCTGCAACATCTGGTTTCTCTGAACTCAAACATTTCTCTCTAATTAATGATATTCTGGGATAGGGACATGGGTTCTGAGAAATGGTGAATATTTGCTAGTTTTACAAGTCAATCAAGCAAACAGCTACTTTAAGGGTAGAAGCACTTCATCTCCATTTGTTCCTGCCTCATCATCAGTGAAAAATAACTCTTAACAAGGCTGAGCTAAAAATTTAATTCACTCTCAGAGCAGTAAAACATCATTTTAAATCCTTTTTCAAAGTATTTCATGGTCCATTGTTTGATGATTTCTCTCGCTCTACTCAAAGACATCATAATCTTAAAAACTTCTACAAGTCTCACTCAAATAACAAGGTTAATTGGCCTGAGTGTTGCTAGAGCTCATTTGCTCCTCAGCTCTTCACTCTGTCTCTTACCTAAGTAACAGAACAAAGACAAATCATACAGATTGTTCAGAGGAAGAAAACATCTGCTTCAGAACAATTGAAGCCCTGAGCAGCTGAACAAGAGCTTTTTTAAGAGTTGAATGCGTAAAGCAATAGTTAAAGAAAATGTGGCTAAATCATCCAGTATGCTAGTACACAGGGCATCCAGTATCTGCAGGCAGGTGCTGTAGGTGAGATGATGAAGGTGAATGAGGAAGATGAGGATCAGAGACAAACCCTCAGACTAAACTATGGACTGTGATGTATGAGTTTCTTCACCAGTAATCCCCTGTTTCACTTTGTCCTGATATCTGTAGTCATGTCCCACTGCATTTGTAACTATTTTGGCCCTGAACATTCACATTCCTCTTTTACTTCAGGTTTTGAAAGAGATTTTGTATTTGTTTTGGACTTGAGCTTGAATTTAAAAATCTGTCCTATACTTTCCAGGCTTTGTCATGTTCTTAGTGTATTTGTTTCTTCAACATTAAATAGACTCAGACTACAATACTAGGGTTTATTAATGGGCATTTCACTGTTGAGAGTGAAACATGGCTTGGAGTAATAAGTATAATGAATTCTGTAAAGTTTATCAGACATAAAACATTTATGATGAGATTTAAAGGTATTAACTGACGTATAAATGCTGACTGATTTAAAATTCAGATGTTATTTTTTTTTCTTTTTTTTATATTTTATGAACGTGTGTTCACTGATTTTAAATAATGTATTTAAAAAACATCTGGAATCTGCTTCTGCCTCCAACTCAGTTAGTGACTATAATCAGCTTGTGTCTGTGTTTAGAACTTTTGCTTTAATAAGGAATAAACAGTGCTGATGCTCGAACACACCATCTATCTGCAAGCATCTCTTATGCCAAAACCAGTGTTTTATTTTAATTGGACTGCTTCTTAAAACCCTGCGTACTTGAGCCAGCAGATTTACTCATCACCACGTTCAGATCGCTCTGTACATCCTCATCTGAAGCCAGAACAGTGTCAGTGAGAAGCACTGGAGCGTTGACCTGGAGAGAGATTCTGGCGTTGAACCAGGCTGAGTAACATCTGCCTAGTCAGAATTTTTCTCCTCCAGCACACCAGAGCTCCTGAATACCATGTTTAACTTTCTAACCCCAGACTCCCCCACAGACTCCCCCACTCCTGGAGATGGTGCTGCTGGATGAGATGTCATTAGAGAGTCCCTGCCATGCACTGTGGAGTTCCTGATAAACTCTACATATGCAAGATAGCAGCTGCATGTGCACAAACACAGAAATGCACACTACATGGCTGCATGATGCAATACCTGTGGACTGTATACAATGTTCATTTCATTCTGTAACAACAGTGTAAAGAAAAGTGTATTTCTATTTTTTATTTAAGAAAATCTAAAGTCTTAAATGTCTGGGCTGTTCTACACACTCCTCATATGTGTAATATATTTGGTGAAATAAACAGATTCGTCTTGACATACTTTAGGTAAAGAAAATATCCCCATCTCACCTCTAGAGGAAAGCATGTTATGTTTTCCATATAATGCTAATGTCAAAATAAAGTTGTTTTTTTTATTCTGAATGTATAATTGGCTTTTTGGATATGAATCAGTGATTTCTGGCACAGTTTGAGTCCTCGGCTCAGTATGGTGTCTGGTTTCTGCTTGGATGGAAATAAAGAGTGACTGCACATTAATAAATTACGCATGATTCCTCTGGATGGTGTTTATTTGGGCATACTGAGCCAATATGGCAGCACATCTCTCACAGGCATGGCAGCTTCAATTATTTCCAGCATTTAGGCTTCCTGCTCATTTCACCAGAGAAACTTCACACAGTGAAAAAAAAGGAAATTCTCAATTTTTGAAGGCACAACGATGCTCACGAAATGATCTGTCAATCTTCTTGTGCTTCCTTTAGATATACGGCTCGATAGAATAAACATCTCCTGCAATATTGCATGTTACATATCAGCTATATTTGACACATTTTTTATTTCATTCCTGACAAACACACAGACTTTTATCCTGTGAGTTCTGTTCTACCTGTAAGTTAAAAATGCAATGAAACCATAAAAACTGGACTCTTTACTCCTTTTTGGTGAAAATGTAAAGAGGAAAGTTAATTGAACAAATTAATAAGATCCGTAGCTATAAAGAAACTGCAGGCAAAACACTGCTACAGAGCTGCGGTTCCACGCGGTCCAGATTTGTTGCCTGTTCTTTTCTATACAGTATTTTAATGTCCGTGTGCTGATTTGCTTTAATATGCTGATGACACGACCCTCTGATGTTCTACTCAACCTGCTGCTGAGGAAATCTCAGATCTGTAAAAAACATTAAAGCAATCGCTAGATCAGTTGTTATCTTTAGATCAAACAAATGAAAAATAAACTGTAGTAAACTTTGTGACATGGATAAATTTTTTAAATGCAAGCTTTAAATCCAGCTCTGAAATCTCTTACACCATTATTATTATTATGTCCACAATTGCTCACCACTTTGTCTACAAACATTTGTTGTATGATCACCATCCTTCATGTCTCTCTTATTGTTGCAAACAAAAACCAAATGACCAACAAAGTAATTTCTGTTCTTTCTGAATAACCACATTTTCCACATGTTTCAGTCAGAATTTGTCTGAATCAGTCTGAATTTGTTCAGATGTTTTGTGTACCATAGGACATGCAGATACAACATAGACACCTAAAAATGTGTGCAATTATTTGCATTTCTTTATCTGTGTGTGTGTTGTGCTTTTGTCCAAGTTTTGACTGTTTAAGACATTTCCTGCTAAACTGGGGCTTTAAAGACAAGTGGCTCATTTGAGCAGGTTGGACTTTTATCATTGATTACGTTTGGCTTGTGAAACTCGAGCTCTCCAAAGCATACATGGCAATGGACCTACCTGATCCATTCTGATGGTCTGCCCCTGGTTGCAGTCCTGTCTCTCTGCTGGGATTAGATCTACATGGACAGCCTGAGACCCATGGGACTGCTGTGGATTGAAACAATTGGAGGCCATCACACTGTCTTTGAACTGCTGCATGTCGGTCAGTTTTGTGCTCAGGTCTTCATCACAACATTTGAAGACTTCAGCAGGAAGGAATTAGTGTTGAGTCTGTAATGAACTCAGAAATGACTCAGCTGTTAGTTCCTCACGAGCTCTTGGTCACACAATTCCACTGGACTATAAACTGTTGTAGAAATGACATTATTTACATTTACATTGACATTATTTACATTGACATTATTTCCTGTCCAGTGTCACAGAAATGAGGATGAGGTTCACTTCTGAGTCTGGTTCCTCTCAAGGTTTCTTCTTCTCTTCATATCATCGCAGGGAGTTTTTCCTCACCACCGTCACCCCAGACTTGATCAATAGGGATATATTTTATTCTGTTTCTATACTTCTGTAAGGCTGCTTTGAGACAATATCTATTAAAAGCGCTATACAAATAAATTGAATCAAATCAAACTGAACTGATTTGAATTGAATTAAATGCTAACCTGCAGACATGACATGACATAACTGTCTATTAGATTTCTTGTCTCATCCACATTCCTGCCTCAGTGAAATCCAAAAAGCAGTTTTGCCTTTGAACTAATAATCTGAACATTTGCAGATTTTGTCTTTAAGAAGAATAAGTTCGACCTCACAGTTTAGTTACAGCATTGGGTTAAACTGGACTGATGACTGATTATAAAGATCACAGATTTCTGTTCTTGTGTTGAACGTGATTAATGACAGTCTTTATACATTTTCTTCTCTCTGTTCAGAAATCTCAGCAGGGTGAATGCCATTTTTAACACAGTGGTGAACGTGTTTGTTGTTGTTCTAGTTCTGTTAGTCGAGTTTGCATGTGTTTCTGCCTCTCACAACATGAACAACCTGAGAGTAATGAAGAAGAACTCCCAGAGACAACATGAAGAACCCTAATGAGATTATAAACTTTATATTATAATAACGTATTGGTGTAGATGATCACAGACACACAAACTGTATAAGGAGATTTAAATCCTGACACATTGTGGTACAGCTCCACCAACACATTACTATTTCATGGCCCTGATGTAGAATCTCATGGCTTTATTAAGTTTCTAATAAATAAGAATCTGTACTTGTTCATTTGCTATTCTGTGTGCAGCTGAATGGGGTGTGGAAGCTACTTTATTAAATAAAAACCTTAATCTGCAGTGATGAGTGTGATAATTACTGATATTACAACTAACATTATACCGGTGATGTTCTAGGCTATTATATTAATTTAAACTTCACCATATATTCATTCAAATATCATCATATTTCTCTTTTATCTGAAAAAACACAATTTGGAAGTTTCTACTCGAGAAAGATCTGGCAACCTCACCAGACTGAACTCCATCTACGTGGTTTTAATTATCTGAATCTGGAGCTCAGACAATACAACTCGACTCACCAGGAACTTTCCTTACAAAAATACTGATGGAGCATATGATGCAATCTAGTAGGAAATGCTGGAAGTCTGAATATAGAGCTGTATAAGTGAAGTGCTGCAGTTTGACCGAGGAACCGGGGAAATGGTATTGTGCCTGGAACCACAGGAACCAAAACATCTAAGCCATGGTTCTCACTCCATCAGTTATGGAACCAATTTCTCCCTAAGATCCAGGAGGAGATGATGTCGGTCTCCTTTGTTTTCTCTCTGAAGGAATTTCCACCTTACAGTCCTCCAGGAGTTACATTTTAATGGCAGGTAAATTATGGCAGATGGTCAGGATTCAGATCTACTGACAGCATGAACAGAGGCATATGCTCCAGAGTGGAGAAGATATGAATATTAATATGACCAGGTGACAGCCACCTGGAGTGCAGGTTCATCAGCGCAGGACTGAGACTTCACAATATCCTCCAGCAGGTGTGATTTAATAATGTGAACAGTAATTCAGAAGAAATTTCTTCATAAATTATTCAAATGCCATCCTGTTTTTGTTTTACTTCTCTGTGGCAGGATTCTTTAGGAGAAGCAAAAACTGGTAAATAATTTTAATGTTGCTGTAAATGATGCTATAATTTCTCTTTCTGCCTATTTTTCTTCAGACCTATAAAACACTTTGGTCTTAAGATGCTGCACCATTAGGAGCAGAAGAATAAGAGCATCTGATCAGCACTTTATCTCTTTGTTTCTCTTTAGAGATTTTAGTTACCAGTTTGAGTTCTTCTAGTACAGAGTACAGATTCCTGCCACAGACCATTTAAATGTGAAGGAATGCGAAAAAACACACTGTAATAAGCATTTTAATAAAAAAAAAAAAAAAAATGTAAATAAAATTTCACAACACCTTCATGATACAGCTATAACACAGGCATCAGCTGTCAGAAAGGATGTTTAACTAGCACCAGCTTAACGCTAGCTAGCATGACAATAATGATGCTACCTGCTATCTGTGATAAATAATAGTGTATGTAACAGCAGATAGATTACATAGACCAGGTTAGAAATCAAGTGAAAACAGTCAGTAGAAATTATTTTTATTTTATAATTTGGAATACAAAAAAAAATTAATAACTAAGTAAATAAAAATAAATTTAAGTGAAAATTAAAGTAGTGGTAAAAATAGTAAAATAATATCTTACTTTTTATCAATTTACAAACACCTTTAATGTCATTTAAACCTTTATTTACATTTAATGTATCATTAGGTCCTGTTTCTCTCTGCTGTTATAACAGCTCTAAACACTCGTTCCTTCAGCTGACTCTCTTTATTCTCTCTATTTAGTTTAGAAGGCAAGAAACCACAAAGACTTCCACAAAGTTCCAGCTTCATCTCAGAACTGGTCTACAGCACTGACAACAGTAAACGTCATCAGATCAATGATCACACACATTTTTTAATCCATTTAAGTGGAGCGTAAATGAGCTGTTACCATAGAAACATAAATGTAAATAATGTGAAATCTTTAGAACAAATATCTCACTGTATTAGACACAAATTGGTCATGATGGAGTGTGATCTTTTGGGACTTGATCACAGGTTGTGCTTCATTTAAACAGAAAATCACAGACTCCTCATCTCTTTTAGACCTTTCGGCCCCATTTACATATGTAATGAGCTGGAAAATGAATGTTGCTGCACCTGAACTCTATAGGTGGCCCACAAATGCCTACAGAAACATCATCGTCTGTATTACTGAAGTGCTGCAAAGCATTCTGGGAAAGTCAGAAAGAAATGCTACGAGTTGCAAGAAGTCTCTCTGAATTTTTTATATGAAACACTAAAACCTTGCATCTCTCTTTATACCTGGACATTCTGTTGATTCAAGCCCATCTTCTCTGGTTACTGGTTCTTGAGATGTTCCTCGTGAGGTGAACACATGCTGTACACTTCTTGAACTCGATTTTGTGTATCATGTTGTGTACTGTAGCTGTGTTGTACAGCACTGCACTGGATATTTTTTAAAGTGTGTGTTGCTCTTTAGAAGCTCATTTCTCTCAACACTTGAGCACTTCATGTTCACGTTTTCGATTCCAGCTGCAGTTTTAATAATTTGGGTGTTTAAAATGTTTTCCTGCTATTAAATTTATGAAGAATAAAACTCTGTCTGTTTGTGTTTCATCCTCTCCTGCTGTAATGAGCAAACATCTGCTACGTAGCATGCCCAAGCTCGAGGTTCTGTTTTTATCACCTCAGATAGTTCCTTTTGCTCTGCAGTACTTTATCAATATGTCTCTGTCATATCCCTCATAGTCTAACAGAGATTATTATTCTTTGTGTAACTGACTTATTGGTGTAACAATCAGGAGATATGGAGATCCATGTCAGGATCTTGTTGCAGTTTGGCGAGTCAGTGTTCATGACAGACTCAGATTCATGTTTTGATGAGTTTGAGTTACTTCCTCACATCCTTCCTGTCAACCAATCTGATGGTTCCCAGTCTGCAGAACTTCATCTCACACGATGTCTCCACTCTGTATAAACTCTACAGACTATATGAAGGTGCAGATAAACAGATGATTCTAATAAAGTGGCAGTCAGTGTATTTTATTTCCAGCACAGATTATACAAATACCTTGTTTTAATTGTTAGTGAGCCTGATAGAGAGATGGAAAAAAACATCACACAAGCACACACACACACGCACACACACACACACACACAGAGACACACAGTCTAAATAAATATTCATATAGATGTTAATGGGGTAGCTCTATCTTATTCTTGTGTAATCATTGAGCTTGTGTGTGTGCGTGTGTGTGTGTGTGAGAGAGAGAGAGATGTTATGCAGAAGTGACTATTACAGAGCTCTTGGGGAAGGACTTGTAAACTGAACACACAAAACACACCGAACACACAAAACACACTGAGCGGAAAGCCGCGCTAGAATCTTTCCAGTCGGTCACTCACCTGTCCCAGGTAAATTTTTTGTGCTGTGTTCCTCTACTGCACCTATTTCTCTTTCTACACCCAGCGCACCCAGGAAAAGGCCTGCCCAGGTTCATTCACTCTGGCACCAGGGTACCACGGACACTGGGTGCAGCAGCAGCGGAAAATGCAAGCCTGGGTGTTTATTAGACAGCAACTTGTCTTTAAAAATCATATCACCATATTACAAACACAGCCTTCTTCCACCTTAGAAATATTGCCAAGCTGAGAAACATCCTGTCTGTATCTGATGCTGAGAAGCTAGTTCACGCTTTCATGACCTCTAGACTGGACTATTGTAATGCATTACTAGGTGGTTGTCCTGCATCTTTAATAAATAGGCTACAGTTAGTCCAAAATGCAGCTGCCAGAGTTCTCACTAGGACAAGAAAGTATGACCATATAACCCCAATTTTATCATCTCTACACTGGCTACCTGTTAAGTTTAGAATTGATTACAAACTGCTGCTACTTACGTACAAGGCTCTTAATGGTTTAGCGCCCATGTATCTAACTAGTCTTCTAACACGTTACAATCCTTCACGCTCTCTGAGATCACAAAACTCAGGACTTCTGGTAGTTCCCAGAATATCTAAGTCTACTAAAGGTGGTAGAGCGTTTTCTTATTTAGCTCCCAAACTCTGGAATAGTCTTCCTGATAGTGTTCGGGGCTCAGACACACTTTCCCAGTTTAAATGTAGATTAAAAACTCATCTCTTTAGTCAGACGTACACATACAGTAATACATCCCATAATATTGTGCTCTAATACATCTGACCAAATGCACATTATCATCTAATGCTTGCTAATATTATCAACAGCAGCTACGTTAATTTTTGTATTATAATCTTAATATTTATATTATTCTTTTGTTCTAAGTTTATGTTCTGTAAAGCTGCTTTGAGACAATGTCAATTGTTAAAAGAGCGATAAAAATAAATTTGAATTTAATTTGAACTGAACACACAAATCACACTGAACACAAACTGGACATTGAATCATACACAGTACATTTTCACTGCGTTAGCAATATATGGTTGAAATGACAATAAAAGCTTCTTGATTTGACACTGAATTGTAATATAAAATCTCTATAAATAAAGTCACATATTTTGTTGATGTAAAGTTCAGGAATAAAACCTATGTAGTTATAAAAAAAAAATAATGAGTCTAATATTTTAATATCTGATCTGTGGGGCTCTGTGGAATTTATTTAACAGTTAAACGACTTCCTGGTTGTAATAAGTTTGATAACGGCTGCTATAAAGCCTTCATCTGACCTCGTGCTGAGTGATATGAAAAAGAATTCTTAACAACTTCCTGTGTGAATCAGCAGAGTGGGTTCGATGTTATGTTTTATTTTTGTATTATTTGATTCTTTGACATCTGGAGCCTTACAGTGTCTTCAGTGTGTTAATAAAGTCTGCTGGTCAACATTGGGTGATTTGTCTCTCTTCTTCTTTCAGTAAGCGGTCCAGCTCATACTTACCTAACAGTTGATCTTAATGAGTCCCACACGGCTCATCCTGAGACACAACTCAACTCTAAATGACTAAAGTGTCCATCAGCAGAACAGAGATTAAAGAGATTCACAATTCTTGCCTTTATCCTGGTGATGAAAAATACATGAAAAGAAAAACCTTGAAAAATCTACAACAAGGTTTTTTGGTTTCTTTACACATCAGCGTTGAATGAATAATTTGATAAGCAGCTATGGAGAACCAAAAGAGTCGATTCATTTCTATGAAGCTTATAACAACAGTGACATTTAAGTTTTTCCAGAGTGTGACGCAAAGGTGCGAACATCCCATTATATGGAAACACCTGAGAACTTTAACAACAATAAAAACAATAAGACTGAACGTGAATTCAATTCTCCTGACACTGAGATGAATCGCTGAAATGTTCGATTTCAGTGAAATTCACACTCTTCACTTTCATTTAAATTAATCCAGCTGATCTTCTGGGTGAAGTCATTTCTTTACTTTTCCTTAAAACATATCTAGAAAAACAGTGCCCCATTTTTACCAATAATTACATGTACATGAAGTTACAGTGTTGAATTGTGCAATTGTGCAATCATTATTAAACTTTTTATTGAATCATTGCTTGAATCATTCTTGATTTAATGACAGATGAAGTTAAGCTTTTATTTCCAAAAAGAGACAAAATATTCTTCATATAGAAGTTTGTGTCTCATCATGAGAAATATACAACAAATTTGATCTTATAATAATAATAATTCTACTTCTTAAGATATATTTTTGTTCAGAGATTTCAAAAATGTAGAATGTTTGTGTTTGTTTGTTAAATAAATAGAATTTTGCAATCGGTAATGAAAGCTCAGGATCAGAATGTTAATGGATACGAGACTTTAACCCACTTTAACACCATTAAACACCACTCCAACAAGAACCTGCAATAAAAAAATTGAAAACCTAAAAAAAAAAAAAAGATGTTTTTCATCATATAACACACAGAAAAGCAGACGTATTCAAGCTGTGGTGTGGCCCCCTAGTGATGTGGAAATTAATTGCAGGTAATAAACAGACGAGATGGTGTTTAGTATTTGAGATGGAAAATACCAAAAAAAAAAAAAATATTTCAGTGACTGTTTCAAAGATTTGTGTAGAAGCTTCATATTTTAACAGAGAAATGCAAAAAAGTGATGGTGGTTTGCTCGCTCGGCTTGAAAGCTGTGCTGATGCTGCACCCTCATATTCTGTCAGTAAATGTTCTTTTCCATTCAATTTCAATTCAATTTTATTTGTATAGCACTTTTGACAATGAATATTGTCACAGAGACGGTTTACAAGAATCTGGATATTAAACATTTTTATTTGAAATCTTCACCTCATCCTGGGTGAAGCAGATACTGGGATGATAAATGGACATTGATCACTGCAGAGTGTAAGCACTACTAAATGCATTCAGAGTATGCTTAAGTATGAGCATCATTATTAGGTTAAAATTTACATTTCTTTTATCATACTGAAGTTACAGACTGTTCAGTGAAGACAAATTGAGTGTAAACTCTTATTACAATGCAGGTCTTGAGGCCAACTGAGAAATAACATCCACTCCATCTTTAGCATGTTTGTGTGGTACCATTCACAGTAATCTCAGGGTGGTGTCCATGTAGAAACATCCTCAGCATCAGCATGGTATTTTTAGGTAAATGAGCATCCATGCAGTATTGACGCATCAGGAGCAGGTAGGTGTGGAGAGCAGACGAAGTTAGGATCACAGGTAATAACAGAGAGCTCAACAAAGAAAGTGAGAAGGAGGAAGGGAGAAAGAAATAACAGATTATTAAATAAGATCATTATCATGTGATGGTTAAAGATAATGTATGTACATTATGTGTAAGTGCAGACATGTCAAGTCAAGTCAAAAGTCAAGAAGCTTACATAAAACAACACAGAGATAAGGACAAGTAAGTTTGTTCCAGACACAAAGTGTATCTGTACAACCTGGTGTATACAGTTTGAGACACAATTAAAAAAAACAGTGCAGGACAAAAGTTAGTGCAAGCAAAACAAAAGAAAAAATGTCCATGATAAAGGAAAGAGAGACGCCAATGATCTTCTCAGCTGTCCTCACGATCTGCTGCAAGGTCTTGCAATGAGAGATGCTGCAGTTCCCAAACCAGACAGTGATGCAGCTGCTCAGGATGCTCTCAATGGTCCCTCTGTAGAACATGGTCGGGGGGGGGGATCAACCTTTCTCAGCCTTCGTAAGAAGTAGAGACGCTGATGGGCTTATCTTGGTGATGGAGCTGGTGTTGAGTGACCAGGTGAAGTTCTCTACCATCAAGAAATTTGGTGCTCCTGACGATCTCTACAGATGATCCATCGATGTTCAGCAGAGAGTGGTCGCTCTGTGCTCTTCTGAAGTCAACAACCATCTCTTTAGTTTTATCCACATTCAGAGACAGGTTGTTGGCTCTACACCAGGTAGTTAGCTGTTGCACCTCCTCTCTGTATGCTGACTCGTCGTTCATGCTGATGAGACCCACCACAGTCGTGTCATCAGCGAACTTAGTGATATGGTTTGAAAACAGGCATTACGATGTGGACTGTTAGGAAGGGCCAAAAAAGTACATACACACCAAAGGATACACTCTTTTAATAGCAGTCTAAAAACAGGTCACATTTCTTGTTTTCAGACAATCAGCTAAAATGGAAAACAATCGAGTTAAATAAATGTTATTACAACAGGTTTGAATAATGAAATGAATGGTTTGTGAACAGGATTAGTTTTTTTTTAGATTATTTTTTACCTACTTAATCAGCACCACATGGAGGTCAATTATTGAGGTATAGTTAATAATTCATGGCATCGTTGAGCTGTATTTCATTGCTCAAGTCCAATGTTCCATTTATCGGCAGCCTTTTTCTAGAGTTCACCCTATAAATTACATTAAAAACATAGAACATTTTCAGTCCTTTTTCTTAAACCTAACCTGATGCATTGTATGTGAAAGCTGCTTTCACGAACAAGGGATAAAAACAGACCCAAATGCAGGGATACCAAAATAAAAAGAGATTTTATTAACAAAGACACAAAATAATGAGAACTCTGCGAAGCTAAATGCAACACATACTAAAGGAATGTAAAATGTAAAGGAGGAAATAAATACACATACTAAATTAAACCAATAACAAACAGGTGAGTGAGACAAGACACGTGACACGCTCCCATCAGCAACATTCAGGAGATGGGAGTGAGGCACACGGTGAGGCAGGTGGGAGGAGCGAGGCACTCGGTGGCATAGCCAGAGGGGCCGAGCGACGTCCACAACTGAGCAGAAAGGGCCGAGCTTCCTGTTTCAGCCTTTGTTTGTATACAGGCATGAGGAAGATGGCGGCATGGTACCGCTGGGTTCAGCCATGTCTCGGTGAAGCAGAGAAGGTTGCAGTCCCGAATGTCCCTCTGGAACTTGACCCTTGCTGTGATGTCATCGAGCTTGTTTTCCAGACACGACGTTGGCAAACAGGATACTACAGTAGGTATGGGAGTGCGGTGTGCGCGTCCCCTTAGCCTGTTCCTGACGTCAACACTTTCCTCAGATCCAGCAAGTGTTGGGTAGATACCAATGGTGCTACCATATAGGCCACTGCCAACACTAGGGTATTCTGTAAAACTGCAGAGTAAGTTCTGGTTCTGCACTCATGCATTTCAGCAATGGTAAAGACTTCATCAGTTACATTCTGCTAGGATTTCTTGATTGTCTATACCAAACTTCTAGTTTCTATGTTGGACATGGTTGTTGTGTCAGAAAATCATGCTCTTGTGACTTGTGCTTACAGTCAGAATGCCATAGCTCATTTACATCAGCCCCATGGTTCATAGGTCACTGGATCGGTTTGCTACATGTCAATCTCAGACAAGCCCCCATAATTCTGTTACATCTCCTAGGTAGGAGATGTTTAAGTAGGAGATGTTTAAGTTGGAGCAAATATTTTTGTTTACAGAATCACGTGATTACTGCAGTAGATACAGTACAGTTTTATAGTAAAAATAGAAGTTACAAATAAAGAAATTATTTACTAAAATATTTTGTCCTTTTCCAGTAAATTCTGAAATACCATTAACTCGCTAAATGATGTTAGGAACCTCTTGGACATTTCCCTACCCAGATCACCAGGGGGCGCGCTGTCAGATGTGTTCGCATGTGTTTTGTCAGTGTGGTCAATATGTTCTGTTTCGTTTTTTATGTATATTTAGTGTTCTGTGTCTGTGTTATAGTTATGCTCTTTGTGTATGTTTACACTGTATATACTGTGTATTGTACACGTGTTCTGTTCTTCTTGTTATTGTTCTGTTCACCTCTTTCCAGTTAGTCTTAATGAGTGGTGCTATACAGTATATTCTTGTTCTGTTATTTCAATCATTGCCGAGTCTTTGTGAAGTGTCTGTGTGAATCTGTCCGAGGAGTGTGTGAAGTCTTGGCGGTCTAAACATCTCGCCTCAGCGGATTCCTCACCTTCCTCATTCCTCACTTCCGCTGCTGTTCATTGATGCCACTCGTCTGTTACTGTATGTTTAGCTCCGGTTTATATTTTAATAGTTTATTTTAACGCAATAATAATAACAATAATAATAATTATTGTTATTATTGTTGTTGTTGTTGTTGTCTTTGTCTCACTATAAGATCTCACTATTAACAATAATTTAGCAAATTTATTAACATCTGAAGTATGAATACTAAAATCCATTATTTGGGTATTTTTCAGCTAAAAATGATTAACAAACACATCAGTTAATTATAACTGGTGCTTTAACTATACCTGATTATTAATTCAAATAAAAAATATTTATGCAATATAACATTATTTCATAGAGCAAATGGGGTACATTTTCTATTAAATACAGATTTATATCATGCAGTTGGTTTAGTTGTGCCTTCCTTTGCTCTTTTCTGTCTTTTCTCTCTCTTTTTCATTTCTCCCAGAAGACATGAATGTAATGAAGCATTAGATGGGAAAATTGACTTTGTGATCCGAATCAATAGAAAGAAAACTAAAGCTGATTTAGACATGAATATGGATATGGCCATTCACATACAAACACATACAAACACAAACTTCATTCAGGTCCCTGAAGAGTGAAAATGTGAAAAATAAAATGCTTATTTGTTAAAAGAGACAGCAATAAAACACAATTAGGAGCATTACCTTAGAGCACTTAGAAGTTTCTAAAGTCATTAAATTCACTTGCTTGTTTTTTTCTCTTTAGGAAAATTGTGAAATATTGTTTGTGTTTGTGTGCGTGTGTGTATGTGCATGTGTGTGTGCGCATGTGTGGGTGCGAAAGATGGTCTGGGAGTATTAAATAGGCTGAAGAAATATGTTACTTAGGCCCAATAATCCTTTTTCCCTTAATTCTGAGTTGATGTGCCTTGACAGCTACAGTATGTCTGTGTGAAGTGAAAGCCTGTTACAAAAAACTGCATATCACACACACACACACACACACACACACACACACACACACACACACACACACACACACAATGTGAAGCTGAACTTTCTTGTCTAAATGTTTTATCCCAGATGCATTGTAGTCCAGCAGAAAGACACTAGCAGCATTTGTCATTTCATTAGATTTTTTCTTTTTGTTTAGATTAAATACATTAAATCCAACCAAACTTCACCAACCAAATGCAAATCCACAATAGATTGAAACTGTAATACAATTGGTCGATGCCTCTAAGCCAATACAACCCTGACTATAGTAATACAAGGTAATAATTTGTTATCTGGAATCATTGGCTGTTTCTGGGTCTTTATTCCATTCAGTAATAATACATATGTCAATAATATGAAATAATTATATATTGAAAATAATAAATAATAATCATGTAACTGAATACAAATACATATTTCAGAATTAACATAAGGTATGTGAATAAATGTGTTCTAAACAGACAAGGATATGAACAATATATGAACAAATTCTTTTTTCCACCTAGTAATCCCCACTATTACTTACGATGTATGTTTACACCTACCGAAAGTACAGATACTCACACACTTTGAAAATGGATCCTTGGCTGCCTTTTTCAAGTACCCTTTCAAGTGTATCCTCTCTTTTCTGCACGTGGCAGCCTCTCAATCCAACCCAAACCATGTTTCAGGTCCTGTTTCAAGCCCTGTTTAATGCTAAGGCTGACACGACAGCTTCCCAAGCTCTGATCAGAGCCATGTTCCAAGGCCTTTTCCATGCTGAGGCTGATGATGCAGTCTCCCAAGCTGAATTCTGTGGCCATCAAGACCTAGACCCTGTTGCAAGCCAAGCTCCCTGCTGAAGCTCACATTAAAGCCCATGACCTGTTCCAGTCCCAGGCTATGACTATATCCCAATCCCTGGAATCTATTAGTCAGCTACTTTTTGACAACCCCATTTGCAAAATAATTCTAGTCCAGTGGTGTTATCTGGGAGTTATGGTGTAAGGTGTTTCTTTACCTTACATATGCCACAACTTCATAGGTCCATGGGTCTTTGACTCCAGCCAGCTGGTGTGCTTCTTTTCCTGGTCTCCCATTTTGCCCCGAGTCATGAATTGGGATATCTTCTTTTCTTATCTTGGTAATTCTTTCTAGGTTGTCATGGGCCATAAAAAGGTCATATGCAAAGCTGTGCAAGGATTCTGCATGTGTAATTTAGGCAAGAAAACTTTACTAAAATGCACCCTGCTGGCCGATCTTCAGTGTTGATTCTGGTAATGTCATAATCACTTTACAGCATTTGGCAGACACCCAGAGCGACTTACATTTCATCTCATTTTATACAGCTGTGCAGTTGAGGGTTAAGGGCCTTGCTTAAAGATCTAGCAGTGGTAGCTTGGTGGTCCTGGGATTAGAACTCACAACCTGTAGCCCAACACTTAAACCCTGAGCTACCACTTCCCTCAGTTATTTAATCACTTAAAATATCTGCATTGTCTACCCAAAGGAAGTTGTAGTGCTGCACCTCTCTTTTCAGATACATTGAATTATAATTATAAGTGTTGCTCAAGTCTGCATGCACTCCCTTTCTGAATTTTCAAAACTGCTCTACTTGAATTGACCAGAAGATCAGTATTTGAGTAGAGACTTATTCACACCCTTCCCCTTTAACATTTAGATATGCTTCCATGAGTGGCTGTTTGGGGCCACTAGGCAACTCTCCTCATCTCCTTCCTGGAGATGGAAGTCATGTAGTGGCAGGTTGCTCTCACGTCCACCATTTGATGAATTTGACTTTTTTACCCAGTAAAACCGCCATGTTCTCAATATGGGCATTTTCTCTGCAGCTGTTAAATATGAGCAAGCAAAGTGTGTCTGGCACTTGTGTGCTGCCACCCCTATTTCTTCACATAGGTCAGGGTTTATTGGGGTTAAACTGCCTTCTCAGTGACTTATTCTTGGTTAATTTCCTCTGGTCTCTAACTCTTTGAATTTGACCTCCAGGAAAGTCTCTTGGACCTCAATGCTCAATACACTGGGGCAATCAAATCTAAAACAAAGCAGAGAAGTTCGTATGTTTTCTCAGTTCTCTTGCATGTTTTCACTCCTGTGCACAACTAAAGTTACTTCAACCTGTTGGAGGCCTTACTGGTGATGTATTTGGTGTCTGGTGTAGTCCATTCGGGGTTAAAATTTTCTGTCCTGCATTATCTTTTTCCTATAGTTGCATCATACTAATAGGGAATTCTCATAGCCCATTTTAATGCAAGTGCTCCACATGGTCTTCTACAGTACTGTCGTTGCATTCTTATTGGTGAAAAGCTTTTTACACCATTCTGCCATTTCTGGGGAAATGATGCACAAGACTTCTGACTCCTCCATATTTGTGGTTCCTTTAGAAGCAAAAATCTTTCAGATTTCATGTCTAGTTTCCAGATTCTCTGATTATTCTTTGACACCCAGCTGTTCATTAGGATCTCTTAGAGAAAGTTAAAATGCCAGGCATGACACCATTAACAACCATAAAGACAAAGACCACTTTCCAAGACAGTGAGCTTCTTCCTACAGTTAAAACCAGCTCCTTCAATACAATTTGGAATATAATCAATTAATCTGGTGCCATTTACATTTACAGCATTTAGCAGACACTTATCCAGAGTGACTTACAATTTCTTTCCATTTCTACAACTAAGTAATTGAGGGTTAAGAGCCTTGCTCAGGGGTCCAGCAGTGGCAGCTTGGTGGACCTGGGAATAGAACTCATGACCTTCTTGTTCAGAAGTCCAACAAACTTAACCACTAAGACACCCACAACTTTTGAGTGGTCTGTGTAGTGATGAGTAGGATTCTTTTACCAAGGTACTAGTTTTGGTTTTTACTCTGACTCTAAGCATTGAGTTGCCTAATAAGGTTATATGAAATGAAACATTTGTTGAAAGTTAAAAAATCTGGAATATTTTTAATAATTTGAAGTGCTGAAATGTTGAAGTGCATATATTAAGAATAAGACACATTTTAAATGAAATGATGTGTAGTGACCTGAGAAGGATCAGACTGGGATAGTGACTATGAAAGGTTCAGTGCTGATACCCAGTCTAATGTTTCATGCTTGATTGATATGGAGAAACAGCTAACAAAAGAAAACATACACCTCAACATATAAGGAATAAAAGATGTGTTTAGGGACATTAACATGCTTTTGACACATTAAGCACCAGCATATAAACACAGAGCAACAAACAGAGAAAGTTTTAGAGTGACAAAGAAGGTGTGTGCGTGTGTGTGTGTGTGTGTGTGTGTGAGTGTGTGTGTGAGTGTGTGTGTGTGTGTGTGTGTACCGTATCACAGATGGAGTTGGCGCATAAAGTGTCAGTGTGCTTTAACCTCATGTGACAGAGGACAAAGCCCTTGTGCTCATGCAGTAAATGTCACAGAGACATTTCGGCAACACACACCCATGCACACACACA
Organism: Tachysurus vachellii; assembly: GCF_030014155.1. Classification (NCBI taxonomy): domain Eukaryota; kingdom Metazoa; phylum Chordata; class Actinopteri; order Siluriformes; family Bagridae; genus Tachysurus; species Tachysurus vachellii. Next base: position 30,077,288 of record NC_083467.1, on the reverse strand, counting down.
CACACAGACACACAAACACACAATAAAGTTACTTCAGCTTTTGTGTGTTCCATACAAATTGTAATTGGATGACTGAAGTTTTGGTGTGTGTGTGTGTGTAAAAAAAGCAATCCCTCCAGATAACTGCATGGATTCTGAGCATTTATTCAAAGTCTTTGAGCAAAGTCACAGAACATGTTCGATGCAGTATTGGTTATAAATAGCCCTGTCATAGAGCCATCTTTAACTGAAACCTTAATATGGAGATAGTTCAGGTTCTAAATAAAGAAACCTTCACTTTAGCGATCATTTATAGATACTGTACATAACTAGCTTTCTTTCTTATTCACACTAACTGCCATGAGAAAGACGTCCTGTTTAAGCTTGACAGACTGAGCTGATTTTTCTTTAACAGCACGTCAAACCATTTCTTCTCAAACTCAGATATGTCTCAGTGGGTTCTGGATACCAGAAAGGGGACCACATCCTTTCGTAAAGTAAAAGGATGCTGTCTTGGCTCCTCTGCATCTCCAGTGTATCTGTGCACTTAATTACATAGACAAAGGTCTTATTTAGTCCAGTCAGAAGACTTGGCAGCCACACATGGAGATGTTATACTCCGATTGAACACAGAGGTGGGTGTACTTTCTTTTCAGAGAACAATCTTCATGGAGATAATCTGGGATTCAACCATGATGTATCTCTGGGGAATGTTATTTCCAATCTGGTGGATCTGGTGATGTTATGCATTTCTGCTGATGTTATGCATTTCCTGCATCTTGTCCTGTTTCTCTTCACTGCACATTACACTGTCACTGCATATGTAACCCAGGTAATTTAATTCAATTCAAGTTTATTTGTAACACTTTTTACAATTGACATTGTCTTAAAGCAGCTTTACAGAACATAAACATAGAGCAAAAGGTTAATATAAAGAATATTATAAAGATTAATATAATACAAAAATCAAGATTAATATTAGATATATTTAAATGTTTGTATTTATCCCCAATGAGCAAGTCTGAGGTGACTCAGGTGACTGTTGGGAGGAAAAACTCACCTGAATGTAAGGAAGAAACTTTGAGAGGAACCAGACTCAAAGGGGAACCTCATCCTCATATGGGTGACAATGGAGGGTGTGATTATAAATATACAGTCTGATAAATGTTGTACTGATGAGGAGGTTGTTGTCCTCAAAGACCACATGGAGTTGCATCTCCTCTTTAGTATAGCAGAGTCTAACTGGAGCTGGTAGATCTCTATATGCCTCAAGATCCTCACAGAGTCGCCCTCATCTCAGTAGAGGTCCAAAATCTACATGACATGGAAGACACTCGAAGCTCGTACAATTTCTGGATGCCTCGGGATGGGTAGAAAGAGAGGAGCAGTGGAGAGGGATTAACATAACTGCTATTCATAATATTATCAAGCACTAGATGATAATGTGCATTTGGTCTGATGTAATAGAGCACAATATTATGGGATGTATTGTGTACACCTGACTAAAGAGATAAGTTTTTAACATTTAAACTGGGAAAGTGTGTCTGACTCCATTCGCTCGGTTTCGGTTTCGGGAGCTCGCGCTGCAATTTCTCCTGACCCGGAAGACAGCATGCTGCTTTCCGCGTTGGGCTCTGAGGAGCTCAATGCGGATGGGGATGGGCTTTCTCCCTCTGAACCGCTGACACAATCAGTGGGGTTCGAGGAGCTCCTCGAGGTGGTGACACGCACTGTGTCTAGGTTTAATTTAGATTACCCTGAAGAGGAAGTTATTGTCGTCCGTTCTAAGCTAGACGGCCACTTTCTGACTTCAGGCAGCAGGCCACCTTCACGCAGACGGCTGCCGTTTTTCCCAGACCTCCATGTCGAGGTCTTAGGGAAATCCATTTTCAGCGCATATTTTTCCCCTGTGATGTATGATTATTGAGCCATTATAGGGCTTGAAAGCCATGGGTATAGGGCGATGTCTGGGATTGAAGAGACACTTGTGGGCTATCTCTCACCTACATCGCCCGCATGGAGGAAACCTGCCCTTTCATCCAAGCCTTGTAGGACTACTTCAGCTATTGTGGGTAAGGCCTACACAGCAGCAGGCCAAGCAGGTTCGGTCCTGCACACCATGGCAGTTTTGCAGTCCTACCAGGCTGTCCTGCTGAAACAGCTTGACGGTGGCGAGGATTTGGCCGAGCCACTGACCTTGCACTCCGTGCCACAAATCAGACAGCCCGCTCCATAGGCCATTCAATGGCTGTGCTGGTTGCCACGGAGAGGCACCTGTGGCTGAATTTAACTGATATTAAAGATAAGAATAAGTCCTTTCTCCTAGATGCCCCGGGTTTACCTCAGGGCTTGTTCTGTGATGCAATGAGTACTGTCGTCGACAGGCACCAGGAAAACGCCAGTCGGCGGAATTCATGGAGTTACTCCCTCGCCGCGGCAAGCAGCCTGGGCCATCTTCCAGCCGCACCCAACACCCTCCTAGCTCGCTCGCAGTAAAAAAGGTTAGTGTGGTGGCCTGTGCCCCCAGTCTAAGACTAGGGAGGCCAGTCAGCATACCCAGGCCCAGACCTGTCAGGTGAGAGGGGACCTTATGTCTGTCATCTCGGCCAGGTGGGGTACAAAAGAGTCCTGATGTCTGAAGGCTGGGGTTCCTAGGAGCGTCCTATTCAGGAACGCTCACCCTACTGCCTGCCCCGCCACCTCTGGCATTTCAGGGGGCAGCAGGGTCTGTGCCTGCTCCTTTTCCTTGTATGGATTTTCCTGGGTTAGCACCTGCCAGTGCGCTGTTTCAGGGCACCCGGGAGGTCTGCGCGAGGTTGACACTGCTCTCAGACAACCAGGGAGCATGGAAACTTCTGCCAGAGGTGTCTCAGTGGGTCCTGGATACTGTAGAAAAAGGGTACAGGATTCAGTTCTCCTCCCCTCCTCTGCGCTTCCAGGGTGTGTTACCCACGATCGTTGGCAGGCACCAGGCAGTGCTCCTCGAAGAGGAACTTCTCTCACTCCTGAGGAAAGGGGCCAAAGAGCATGTTCTCCTCCCAGAGCGGGACTCCGGCTTTTACAGCCGATATTATGTTGTTCCCAAGAAGGACGGGGGGCTGCGTCCGATTTTGGACCTGCATTCTCTGAACTGTACTCTGAAGACTTACAAGTTCAAGATGCTCACGCTCAAAGTAATTGTGTCCCAGATCAGGTCCAAAGACTGGTTTGTGACGATCGACCTCAAAGATGCTTATTTTCACATAGGCATTCTGCCAGAGCACAGGAAGTTCCTCAGGTTTGCTTTTGGGGCAAAGTGTACCAGTATTGTGCTCTTCCTTTTGGCCTAGCCCTTTTGGCCTACCTGGAGGATTGGCTCATTCTGGCCCAGTTGAAGGCTATGGTGGCCAGTCATCAAGATGCTGTGCTTGCCCATATGAGGTCTCTAGGCCTCAGGTTGAACCCAGGACAGTATGTGCTTTCTTCTTCTCAGAGAACCACCAGTCTGGGGGTAGTTTGGGACTCCACCACGATGCGGGCACATCTGTCTCCCTCTCAGGTGGCTTCCATCTTGTCAACAGTGAAAGCTATTTGACTAGGCCAAGGCCTCTCTGTTGCAGAGGCACAGAGGGTGCTTGGCCTCATGTCAGCAGCAGCCGACATCCCCTCAGGGTTATAAGGGTTACGTGCCCTTCTTATGTGGGAAAGAACCTGGTACCTGGCCTAGGGTCACATTTTAGGGGCATGTCACCGTTGCAGGACTCTTTCGACAGACGCCTCGCTTTCGGGCTGGGGAGTGGACTTGGATGGCCATCCTGCCCAGGGTCTATTGGACGGCCCCTATCTCTCATGGCACATAAATTGCCTGGAGATGAGGGCTGTGTTTCTAGCATTGAAACACTTTATTTGACACCTCTGCCATATCTTAGTAGGGACAGACAGCACTACGGTGGTGTCCTTTATAAATCATCAGGGCAGTCTGCGTTCACACTGCATGTTCAGGTTGGGGCAGCAGATTCTGCTCTGGGCAGAGACCAGGTTCTGAAAGTGTTTTTCATTCCGGGGCATGTAAATCGGGAAGCAGACTTCCTGTTGAGGCAGGTGCTGAGGCCCTGGGAGTGGATTTGGCAGATTTTCGGCCAGGGGAAAGTGGATCTGTTCGCCTCCAAGGAGTCGACCCACTGTCCGCTGTGGTTTTCTCTCTCTCTCATCTGGCCCCTTTTGGCCTGAATGCCTTGGTATGGACATGGCTGAGGCTCTGTCTGTACGCCTTCCCCTAGCCAGAATGAGCCACGACCGAGTCACCCTTCTCCTAATTGCCCCTCGTTGGCCCTCTCGAGTTTGGTTACCGGAGCTAGTCTCCCTCCTGAATGGCACTCCATGGGAGGTTCCCATCAGAAAGGATCTCCTCTCTCAAATGCAGGGGGCAATCCTACACCCCCGCCCCGAGATGTGGAAGCTTTGGGTCTGGCCCCTGAGGGGGACCAATTACTAGAGACAGGCCTCTCATATGAGGTGACAGAGACTCAACTAAATGCTAGGAAGCTGTATGCTCTGAAGTGGAGGCTTTTTTGCCTCTTGTGCGATGAACACTGTCAGGATCCAGTTCACTGCCCGGTTGCTACAGTGCTGGAGTTCCTGCAATCTTGCTTTTCTCAGGGCCTGTCCCCGCCTACTTTAAAGGTGTACATGGCTGCCATCGCTGCGAACCATGAACCTATCCTTGGGGCCTCCTTGGGTAGGCACCTTCTGGTCTCTCACTTTCTGCATTGTGTCAGGCTGAGGCCTTCCTATAGAACAATCTTCCTATCTGGGACCTCTCTGTGGTCCTGGAGGGGCTGCGGGAAGCCCCCTATGAGCCCATGGAGCCTCTGAGACGTTTCTGACCCTGAAGTTGGCTCTGCTCCTAGCCTTGGCTTCTCTCAAAAGAGATGATTTGCAGGCTTTGTCGGTCACTCCCGTCTAGAATTTTCCCCTGGCATGTCCAAGGCTATTCTGCACCCCAGGGCAGGATATGTCCTTAAGGTGCCCAGGATGGCGGGTTGTCCAGTCATCCTGCAGGCCTACTGTCCCCCACACCATGAGTCAGCGGAACAGGAGAGGCTGCAATTGCTTTGCCCAGTAAGAGCCTTGAGGACTTATGTCCACCGCTCTAGCTCGTGGCATAGCTCCTCTGCCCTTTTTGTCTGTTTTGGGGGCCGGAATAGGGGTAATCCAATTTCCAAACAGCACCTGGTGCACTAGGTAATGGAGGCCATTACTCATGCCTATGAGGTGCGTGGTCTTGCCTCGCCTCTTGGCATCAGGGCTCACTGTACTAGAGGTATTGCCTCGTCCAGTGCCTTGGCCAGGGGTGTTCCCCTTGAAAATATTTGTGCTGCGGCAGGTTGGTCCTCTCTGTACACCTTTATCAGGTTCTGTAACCTGGACTTGGACCCCACTCCAGGCCATTGATGGTCTGTTCCCAGTCTCCTCATGCTCTCTCACAGCCTCTGGCACAGTCCTCGACTGCTGTGTGGTGGCGTGGGTATTGGTGTTCCCATAACATTTGCCCTGACGCAGCGTCGAGTTCCCTTGAAAGGTTCCCTGCGATGGGAATGAGACGCTGCGTCGCGGGCCAAGCCCCCGGCATCCTCTCGCGCTTCCTTCAGACAAATAGAAGCTGGAGTAATGTAACATAGATGCCCTTATATGGACTTACTGCCACGTAATCTCTTCATCATGTGTCCTTCCTGAGCCATTAAATTGGCGTGTGTGCACACAGAGCTTCAGACACAACTTCCTCACAGAAGCATTCCCATAGCATCAGCCCTGATGCAGCGTCTCGTTCCCTTTTCAGGGAACCTGGTTACATACGTAACCTGATTTATTTTGTAATATGGTTGATATGATTTTAAAGACAAGATGCTGTCTATAATATATAACACCCAGGTCTTTCACTCTCAAGCTACTAGTAACAGTACATCCATCTAAATGGAAGTTGAACTGTGAGAGCTTCGGTGTACTGGTTTTTTGGACAGATAAGTAGCATTTCTGTCTTATCAGAGTTTAACAACAGAAAACTACAGGTCACCCAATCTTTTATCTCTTTAATGCACTTTTAATTTACAGTTAATTTAGACAATTTAGCTATTTCATTTGGTATTAATGATGTTCCCTAATGGAAGCATGTACTGTATATCAAGAAAAGCAGTGGTCCTAGAACAGATCCTTGAGGAACCCCATAATTAACTAGAAATAAACTTTAGGATTCTCAATTTAATTAAACAAAATGGTATTGATCAGACAGATAGGATCTAAACCAACTTAAAGCCTGTCAATGAATACCTGTGTAATTTTGTAAGCGATCTAGGAGAATGTTGTGATCTATAGTGTCGAATGCAGCACTAAGTTCAAGTAGAACTAATAGAATAGAACAGGCATAGAAGCCTTTATTATCGCCACATATACATTTCAGCACAGTAGAATTCTTTTCTTCACATACCCCAACTAAGGAGGTTGGGGTCAGAGTGCAAGGGCAGCTATGATACAGCACCCCTGGAGCAGGGAGGGTTCACAGGACTTTTGAGAACTGGATCTTGTAGCCTAGATTTTTTATGTGAAAATCATCTTGTTTACTCACTCGCAGAAAACAATATATTGATTTAAATTTTCTAAGATACTTTTTGTTTGTAAAGGGCATATGCGAGTAGGCGTCAACTATCATGAATATTAATGTGATTCACACCTGAGAAGACAAAGGCCCGCATAATGAGCCTTTCAGGCAGGTATGTGACTGAGAGAGGAGTTACAAGAAAGAATTTGAGGACAAAAATGTGTATATTTTTTGTTTGTAGTTTATTTAGAATATTTAACTATCACACAAAATCACTTTTGTGTATCACACAAAATCAAGTTAGTAATAACACAGAAGATACAATCAGGAACCCCACTAACCTACTCTGTCACATAGCACCCAGAATTGAACAGTTATACATCTTTGTGCCACTCTAGGAAACAGTTCCTTTTCAGCTGAACACACAAGTGAACATCACATGCCTGGCATTTCCAAGTAGTGTCCTGCCTCTTACCATGCTTTGCTTTGCAAAGCACACAGGTCTGGATTTCATGTACTGAGTCATTCCTGTGTCTCGGGGCGTGTACATGGTTACCATAATTAGGCGAAACAGGAGAAACCGGACCACTCCTTACTTTCTTACGGATTACATAAAAATAGATTATTTGTTTTTGACTTGAATTTGTTTATTTAAAAGTAAACATTTCAAGCTTTCTATGCATATATTTATCTTGTATTTGAGGCAAGTATTCGCTGAGATTCGGGTTGTTTTATTTATGTGTGTGTGAAGAGTGGTGACCGAGACCGAGATGGCAGAGAACGCACTCTGTTTATTTTCTTTATTCTACAAAAGCACAGTGTTTTGTTGTTATTATGTGTGTATACAAATAAAAGTAAACCCTTTACAGATTCGATTGATGTATTGCTCTTATCTGTACGATCGAAACTGAAAGTGTAATTTAAGTTCATTTCGGATTTAACAGGAGATTATGGCACAAAACGACTCCAAACAGTTCATCGACTCCAGAGGGTTAACCACTGCCTTAATAGTGACATACAGTCTTGTAATAGTGACATACACTTGTAACTTTAAGTGCAGCTTCTGTATAAATTAATTAATATTTATTTTAAGTTGATGCATAGACAAATTGTTTGAGTTAATTATAAATAATTTCATAAGTTAAAATAATTGGCCAGAAATGAGTGATGTACGAGGTTACGTGATATCTTTATTTGAGTTAAGGTAACTGTAATTAAAACTAATTAATAATTTGTGAAATGCACTTTGTTTAAATACTTTAATATGCTGTTAAAAAATAATTTTAAAAAAGAATTTGTATTTTGTTTGTAAGTTTTATTAAGTTATGAGTCATGTGTCATGTCATGATGAAAAAAGGGGATGCACATATTTCCAGGGATTTCAGAACAGCGTAACAGATATTGCATCATCGGGTAGGCATGGCCTATTTGATAATCTAACCCTAACCCTAACTGTAGTTTTTGGTTGTTTATTTGTTTTCAAAAAAAACTGTAAGATAATAAGCATAATAAATATAAAATATAAAATCTACCTGTATGACTGTTTTGTCCTTCATTATCCATCGTAGGTATGCTCTTTTTTTTTGAAAAAGGGCATTTTTTCAAGACTTCCAGAAACACGCCCACTTTACATCGTGGTAACGAAACCCCTGGAATTTAGTGAATGCCAGTGTTTTGTATGTACTGGCTTCTTTGAAAGGCCTCTTGATGGGAAACTTTTGTTTCTATTGCCATTAAGTATTGGACCTTTGGATTCTATTGGACCTTTTGTGTCCAACATGGTGGCCCTGTGGCAGGGACTAAGGATCATCACGGACTATAGAACACCAGCTTCTAGAATGGGGAATGTGGGTGCTTCTCTGGCAGACGAGCTAAACACCTTTTACGCTCGCTTCGAGGCTGCAGCTAACCACTCTAGTGGTGCTAGTGGCACAAACAGCATGCACACTGAGAGAACTGGAGAGGTAAACACATTCACCATCTTGGAGCATGACGTGAGGAGAGCATTCAGGAGAGTGAACACCAGGAAGGCAGCAGGACCAGACGGCATCACAGGTCGGGTTCTGTAAGCCTGCGCTGACCAGCTAGCACCGGTGTTCACTGAGATATTCAAACTCTCACTGGAACTGTCTGTTGTCCCCTCATGCTTCAAACAGTCCACCATTGTTCCTGTCCTGAAGAAACCCCAGCCTGCCTGCCTCAACGACTACTGCCCTGTAGCTCTGACCTAGGTAGTGATGAAGTGCTTCGAGAGACTGGTCAGAGACTTCATCACTGCTTCACTACCAGACACACTGGATCCACTACAGTTCGCGTACCACCAGAACCGCTCTGTGGAGGATGCTATCGCTCATCTTCTCCACACCACAATGAGCCACCTGGACTGCAGAAAAGGGAATTATGCGAAAATGCTGTTTGTGGACTACAGTTCAGCGTTTAACACCATAATTCCCTCCACGCTCACCTCTACGTTGGAGGTCCTGGGACTCAGCCTGCCACTGTGTCAATGGATCTCCAACTTCCTGACGGGCAACCACACATCATCCTCCCTCACCCTCAGCACTGGAGAACCACAGGGTTGTGTTCTGAGCCCCCTGCTGTACTCACTGTACACATATGACTGTGTGGCCACTTCCAACTCCACCACCATCATCAAGTTTGCTGATGACACTGTTGTGGTGGGCCTGATCTCCAACAACGACAAGATGGCCTACCTACAGGAGACTAAAAACCTGGAGAGATGGTGCCAGAAGAACAATTTTCTCCTGAACATCAGCAAGACTAAGGAGTTGATAGTGAACTTCAGCACAAAGCAGGAGCAGTCATACCAACCTCTAAACATCAACGGGACCCCAGTGGAGAGAGTGGACAGTTTCCGGTATCTAGGTGGTCTTGGTCTTGTCACATCAACACCCTGGTGAAGAAGGCCCGGCAATGTCTGTACCATCTGAGAAGCTTAAGGGACTTCAAACTACCCTCTCAGGTGCTAAAGACTTACTACACCTGCACCATTGAGAGCGTCCTGATAGGTAGCATCACTTCCTGGTATGGGAACAGCACCATGCAGGACAGGCGAGCCCTCCGGAGGGTGGTGCGTTCAGCTGAACGTACCATCCACACTGAGCTCCCTGACCTGCAGGACATTACAGCATGCGGTGCCGGACCAGAAAGATTGTAAAAGATCTCAGAATCCCAATAATGGACTCTTTTCTTTGTTGCATTCAGGGAAACGTTTCCGCTCCCTGAAAGCAAACACAGAGAGAATGAGGAGAAGCTTCTTCCCGCAGGCCATTCGGAGTTTAAACCAGGAAACACCCAGGATCTGGATCTAGTACTGGACATCTCTCTATATCTTCACTGTTTTTATGCACACCTTTTTTGCACTGACACTTTAACACTGGACTTGCACAGCACTGTGCCACTTTATACACTATATATACTATTTACATACCATACTGAACCTGGACACTTTAAGGACAATCATTAAAAAACCATACACATTTCTGTATATGTATATACATTATTTTTCCAGATATATTTTCATATTTTATATAGTTTGAATATAAATTTTATACTTTTTTATTTATCGATCTCCTTTTGTTTTTGTTTTTTTTTTTATCCTAAATTGCATTCCTTTTTATGCTTATATACCGGACAGATGCAAAAAGCATTACTCTGCATGTCGTACCCTGTATGTATGTGTATGTGACAAATAAAATTTATTTTAAGTACATAGACTTTGAAGGTACATACTGTATGAGTGTAACTAACACAAACTAAATGCAGCAGGAGGAACTTTAAACAAAACAGGATTCCATAAAAGGATGATAGATGTCACCTTAGTTTCCCTATGTTGTAACTAAAGGCAGTTTTTAAGCTGAAATCACACAGACCCTAGTAAAGTGCTACAAAACACAGAGAAGAGAGATGGCAGAGATGAATTCTTTTTACTACTTTTCTTTTCTTCTGGTACTTTGTGGCATGGCTGCTGGTCAGACAAAAGAATATATTTACATCAGTAAGCAAAAGAACTGGTATGAAGCACAGACGTACTGCAGGAAAAACTATAAAGATCTTGCAACCATCACTTCTGATGAGGAACAGCAGAGACTTATAAACTCTCCAAGAGAGGACTGGTCAGTTGGTTGGATTGGGCTGAATAAACCCGCATCAACCTGGAAATGGTCTGACGGAGACCCGAGAAACTACGTTCATTGGCGTGCCACAGAACCCGATAATTTTATGCTTCATGATTGTGTGCAAACGTTTCAAACTGGATGGGACAATGTTTTGTGCTTGAATACTTTACCCTTCTTTTGCTATAGAAATTGGATCTTGGTTAAAGAGAAAAAGACATGGGACGAAGCTCAGGCATATTGTAACAAGAACTATAATGTTCTGGCAAGTCCGAATTCTGCAATACAAGAACTGGTGGAAATAGTGGCAGCACAATCAGAGACGGTCAGCGTGTGGTTTGGCCTGCGATTCCTTGATGGAAAATGGTTTTGGTTAAACAATGATCCACCGAACAGCTTGGTCTCACTGCCCCCATGTCCAGCTCAAAATTACCGCTGTGGAGCTCGCAACACCGATACTAACTCCTGGGAAAACCGACACTGCAATGAAAAGCTTAATTTTATCTGCTCCTGAAGGTAAGGTTATGTGTCTGAAATGCACAGAAATGTTGTAACAATAGAAACTTCAATTTCAGTTAAACCTTTAAGCTTTATATCAAACAACATGCAATCAGACATTATTTCTCTTTGGTTCCAGATGTAGGAGAAGATCCTTCCAGAAGAATGTGTACAACAAGCAAAAAAATTTATCCAGGGCTATGATAGATATGCCGTAGACTTAGTTCAATATTCAATATTCAATCTAATCTTAATTTATAAATAAATGACTTATAAACTAGTGAGATACTCAGACCAGTGAATGCAGTAATTGTAATTTATTACAGTTGTAAATTCAAGCCGTTTTCTCTCCTTTACTTTGTATATGTAAAAGACTTTTCGTGTATAATAAATAAAGTCTCATGTATAATTGTTTGGTTGTTTAGGTTGATAATATTTCAATTAAAGTTGGAATTAACTTCTTTGTCTTGCCTGTACAAATATGGAGAACCTAATAAATAAAAAAGGTTAAAACCTTGGCTTCTACACAAGTTTATTACTTATTATTTATCACTGCAGACCTGAAAGTTTGAATTGGTCTCATAAAATCCTTCTCTTTTACCCACTTTACTTTATACACTTTGGGCATCAGGTAAGGAAATGGCTGCAGTCATACTCTAAACTATCTGTTACACTCTAAACCATCATAAATACAGACATAAAAGAAAATGTGACAGTCATTAAATAAATTTATCTGTGTGTATTTATGTAACCAGTATGAAAATCGTTCATTTCATATATGTATAGAATTAAACAAAAATGTTTGTGTACCTGATATGCCTGATGTGTGCATCTTTAAACATTAAATTTTTGCCTGCAATATTGACCTTAATTTCCTGTCCTGGCACCTCCTCTTCCCTTCTCTGCACTGGCTCAGCATGGCAGAGGTGGGTTTTTAATGAGCTCTGATTAATCCAGTTACATATTTTTAATTACTTTGTACTTCAATCTGTCATCTAAATCATATATGTGACATTATTTTTCATGATTATTTGATTATTTTTGTAAGTTTGGTCATCTGTCTGTCCCCCAGTGAACCTGATATTCATCTTTCAGAAATGAAACAGGGCGAATTGACACTATAAACACCCTGTGTACCTTTATCAGAGTAAAGAAGAGTCAAATCACCAGCTAATGTCTGTGTGGCTATTTCACATAAAACACAAAGCAGATTACACCAGTTACATTTATATACAGACCATTAATATACACACCCTTAATACACACACCCTTAATATACACACCCTTAATACACACACCCTTAATACAAAGACCCTTAATACACACACCCTTAATATACACACCCTTAATACACACACCCTTAATACACAGACCCTTAATACATACACCCTTAATACACAGACCCTTAATATACACACCCTTAATATACACACCCTTAATACACAGACCCTTAATATACACACCCTTAATACACACACCCTTAATACACACACCCTTAAATATACACACCCTTAATACACACACCCTTAATATACAGACCCTTAATACACACACCCTTAATACACACACGCTTAATACACAGACCCGGTGCTCAGTTACACCTTTAACTCTGACCACATTAATAACAGTCAGTGATCAACATTAGAGTTAGTAATGATGTTACTTGGCTAGCTTGTTGCTAAGCTAATCAGTATTTGCTTTTGTTTCTACACTGCAATTTCAATTAATTTGAAGCTTTTTTCTTTTCTTCTTTAACATGCCGGGGTAGAAAACGATGTTTCTATAACCTACAAAATGATAATTTACAGAGCAGAATGAACACTGTGTTAATCTAGAGGGGAAAATATAATCTTATGTAATTAAATTAACTGAAACTTCCATGATGTTTTGACAGTTGCAGTGTCTTTATTTAATCCTTAAAAGTCTTGAAATAATGATTGTATATAATATAATCCTGTATGGTGATGGACATATTGACATCTTTATTATAGTTATTACTTCATCACATCAGCATAATTACATTGGGGAAAATGGGAAGACTAAACAAACGAGTTTTATTTATTTATTTTCATTGAATTCATTTATTTGTTTGTTCTTCATTAACTTTTGAATTGTATGTTTACAGATGTTATAAATTAAAAACCCAAAAGAAATAGGAGTAATAACAATAAGTAAATCTTTGGTGGGTGAACAGAGTGGGCAGTTTGTACTGGACAGATTTAAATATTTTTAAACATAATGAAATTTGAATGTGGATTTGAATGTAACTTGGATTTGAACGCTCTGATGTGGATGAGATGACTATTGTGTGCAAGAGGAAGCTGAAGAAGAAAAACAATATACAAATCAGAGTTTTGCGTATGATATCTGATGCCATACCATGTTCTCTAAAAGAATCCTAGAAGAGAGAAAGCTCATGTCAGGCAAATCGATTTCATGGCAAGCAAATCTAAAACACCAGGCAAAGACACTCAAAAAAATAAAAAACTAGAAAAGGTCAAGCGGTGAGGAAACAGACGAGGGACAAGAGCAAAAACCCAGAACCAGGAAACGAAATGAAATCAACAACCAGATTTAAAAAGAATAATAATACAGTTGGGTAACAACAGGAGAAAAGTCTCAGCAATACATCATATTTATTGTGTGTGTGTTTGGTGAAGTGAAGACGTTTTTCTTTTTAAAATATAGAAATACTGCAAGATACAAGCAATATCTTTAATGTAATTGTCATTAAATTTAATTAATCTAATACAATAATCAGACACATTAAATCAGTCTTGTAGACAACATACTTCACAAGTTTACAATTTGAATTAGAAGTTAATGTTACTCATCTTTACATAAGTCAAACCACAATTTAAACTGAATGAACACCAGATAGATATCTGGATATCTATTTTAAATAGGAACAGACACATAAGAGCTTTGTGTGTGTGTGTTCTGGGGAGTGCAGTACAGAGCAGTTTGTAGGCTGTGGTTACATGCTGTGGTTTGTGGTCTGCTGACCTGACAATCATCCTCATCCTCACGACGTCCTATAAACAAACAAATAAGTTCAAGTGCCTTTTTATTTTTAAAGCCAAAATTCAGAAACCATGTGGGTGGAAAAAATAATAAATTTGCACCCTATGATTCAGTAACGTGTAGAAGAATAAATTACTCCATTTTATTTCTGTAAAAAATTGTTAATGAACAAAACCACAGCATCTCAATGAGGTTCCTGGTTCAACTTGGCCATTATAAAACAGTCATTTTTATCTGCTTCAGTCATTCAGATGTCAGTTTGCTGGATGTGTTTAGGATCATTGCCCAGGATTCAAAATGTAAATGTAAACATTTTAGCCCTAATATTCAGGGTGAAGGGGGCGAAGAAAAACTCAGTGAGACAATATGAGAAACCTCATAGATCAAGACATAGAGTCTTCTCCTTCCAGTTCACTGGAACAGCCACATCACTCTGGTACTCAAGGCTGATGGAGGGCTGAATGCAGTTTGAATGAAGGTAAATGCAGTTTCCCAGTCAGATGCCTCATACTGATGAGCTTCTGGATCTTCTATGCATGGCTCATTTTTACTCTACCATGAAACTCACAGGCAATTTGCTGATTCCCTTATCGCCAATTTCCAATGAAAAAATGACTTTCTCTTCACTATTTGGTTTAGACCGATTTGTCACACACCCATGTGAGTGGAGGTAAAGAAGGCAGATTAAAATGAACATTGATATGGAGGAGCAGCAAGTGAAGAAAACACACGGCAACTTGGAGCACGTCCTTTAACACAAAGAGACAGATTTATATAGAGGGTCAAAGAAAGTGTGTGTTTGTGTGTGTGTTTGTGTGTTTTTCTCGTCACAGATTGTACTGATATGTAAAATGAGCTTTAACCTTATGTGTCGAAGGCCAAAGTCCCCAATGCTGCTGTAAACATTACTGACATTTTGGACGCATACACAAAGACTCAAAAGATGTGATTTATATTTGTATTTATAGTCATAAGTATATAAATTGCCATTTATATAGATTTTTTATTTTAAGAAGCAGCACTTTGAACAATGGACATTGTCTCAAAGCAAATTTACATAACAAAAAGTAAGAAATATTGTAGAAAACATTTATTATACAAAGATTAATTTAATACAGAAATTCAAGATTAATATTAGACTTATATTTAAATGTGTTTGTATTTATCCCCAATGATCACGGCGAGGTGGTCTGCAGTTTTTGCATGGAAAAACGGCCTTAGATGGAAGCGAAAGAAACCTTGAGAGGAACCAGGCTCAAAAGAGAACCTCATCCTCATTTGGGTGACACTGAAGGTGTGATTATAAACTGATATAAACACTAGAGAGTGTTATTATGAATAATGTCCTTTCCACGATCATATACAATCTGATAATTGTGTATTTATTATAAGGTTATTGTCCTTAAAGACCTCATGTAGTTGGCATCTTCTCACTGAATGTCCGAAATTGTAACAAAATTGGCCGAGTCCTTTACAAACATCTTTGGTTTTTATGTTGAAAATATCATTATAAAATTATGGTACATTTTGAAGGTCTAGTCTGGGGACTCTACTTCTCAAGCCATGGTAGAATAAGAGTCGTCTATCTTAGCTGCTCAGGTGGAATTCAGTTTTTTTATCCCTCAACCAACAGCAAAATGACACTGGAGGATTACCTGAGGAGGGACCTGAAGGTGAACCTTCAGTTTGTGGTCTCTGTTTCTTCAGTTTATCCTGATGTACTAATCCCTTGTGGAGCTTTTGAAGCTAGTGTTACTAAGAGAAGATGACTTTTGCTGAGACTGTGCTTTTGTCCATTGATTTGTGTGGTTTTGGCTTATGCTGAGACTATAAAAGACCTTTTATAAGATTCTATAATTGCTTTTGATTAATTTCATAATTCATTTTTAATGATGTGCCATATTTAGGGTTCTGGTGTTTGGGTCATGGCTCGTTTTTTTTTTTGTTACATTTATTCTTTGTAATACCTACAATAAACCCTAACCCTAACTCTAACTCTATGCCGTCAGACCTGGAGAACTTAACTTGCAGAGTTATATATTTAACAAATGTTATTTTTTTCTGTACAAATTTGCATAGAACCCTAATTTTAATAATTGTATCCTTAGAATAGAGAGTGTAACATTCTCATGTTAATATTCATATTAAATATTCATTGTCATAAAAATGGTTCTGGATGAAAAAGCTTTCATTTACATTTATGACAGAAGTAATTAAACATTTACTTACATTAATCTCATTTCTACAAATGAGCAGTTGAAGGTTAATTGTATATAGAATGCAAACATAATTTATAACAAAACTTGACACAAACCTTTAAATAAATTAAAGGGAAAGTTTGGGATGTTTTTGTATCTTTATACACAAGGATTGATGTATAATTGTAGTTGTTACTATGGCCCACTCTCCAGCTGATATTAAGTTTAAGTTTAGACCCTTATTGCTATAAAACCTTCTACCAGCTCCATGAAGTCACATGTCATCTAATTGCTGCATCCATTTCTTTGATAATAATGGAACTGCTTCTATTGCCAAGTTTAAAACAGTGACTCTGGGTGGAGATTTTTGTGCCAATTTGAGGGCTGTTGTGGGCTCCATCATGTGTACATCATTGTTACTGAAGCCTACACTGTTCCCCTTCCCCACATCAGGTACTCTGATCACCTAAACCTGTATATACTTCCAGCCACTGTGAAAGTGTAGCTAGAGGAGCAGCCTCTTCCTGACAGCACCATTAGAGCACACAGACTGCTTCTAAGTTCACCCTAGACAATGATCACCCAAAACAGACATCAAAATCTACACCAGCTCTGTTGTGGACTACAGAAGCAGGTGTGTTGATCTAGTCAGTACCTGTAAGAGAACTAAAACCTTCCCCAATCAAAAGCCACCATGAAATAAGGACACAAGTTCCAGTGGGTTTTTTTTAAATTTTGTTTACATTGGAACAAAATGTTGTTTCTCCAAGACATGGTGCAACACAACAGTGGAAATAGAGGACAACTTCAATAACTCTGACTCAATCGTGTGGCAGGGCAACCAAAGCCTCACAGGCTACAATCCTGTTCACCCTTTCTCCTCACTCAGTGACTCATCCCTCCCTTAAAAGCACAACATCTTGTCACTTATTTTGCACCTGTGATCTGTGCTCCACCCTGAGAGTAATGAATGCCAGCACAGTTTTTGGACTGATGGCATCCTAGACAAAGGTGATCAGGTTCAGAGCAGTTACTTTGGACATCTTCATGGATATTTTCTAAGCTGTCAACACATTTCAAAACGTAGCAACTGCCACAATCTTCACTGACTCCTGTTGCCCTCACCTTCATCATGTCCAAGTGTTTAAGTGACTGATCATTTCTCATATGAAACCCTGCCTGCCTTCAACAACTGTCAGCTTGTCTATTGGCACACCAGATGAACAGAGGACACCAGCACTGCCCTCTTCCCAAACCCACCTGGATCATAGCAGCTTCTAGGATGTAGAATGGAACTCAACAGCACCTCTCTGTCATCAGACCCTAAATATCAAACTCACTCACTTATAATTAGTGATTGTATCTGTGTGTGTCAGAAGAGTGTCAGGAGTGTTGTGTCTGACAGAAGAGTGTTCAGGAAATGTTTTTGCAGCCTGGCTAAGTTCCTCAGCAATCAATATTAGGTTGTATATTATAGTGTGTGTGTGTGTGTGTGTGTGTGTGTGTGTGTCTAAGCAGGGCATGCCCATGCACCCGTTAGTGAGTTTAGGGCGGAGTCTGAAAATGGTAAGGATTGTAGACCTGCAGGATATTAGACTAACAAATATTATTTGTTTCACTGAGCTTTGGTGAGAATAAAAAGGAAGGAGAGCGAGATAAGTAGCACAGGGTCATGTGTGTGTTTAAAAAAATAAAACAGCTAAAAAGCAAAAGAAAACAATGTATAAAGCATCTTTTAACTTGCCTCCAACTTCTTCATTCCCTTCACAAACTGAGGAATTGTTACAGCTTATAAATTATACCTACAAAATGTGGAAAATAACATCCTGCTCATGTGAGTGTTGATGTGGTTGTGGAAGTTATTACTTACAACAGAATGACTTTTTAATTGGTTTTGTGTAAAAGCATGTTAGAGCCAGTGTTCTGGCTCCACTTGACCCTGAGGTAAGTGTGTTAGAGCTAATTTAGCTAATGATGAAAGAGCAGCTTCAGTTTGATGATGGAGCATTTTGCCAAAACGCTTGAACTGACACACACTCAGGGCTATTACAGAACCAAAGCACTCACATAATCCTGGATTACTGACTACACACTCCTGAGAGATGACTGGTGCAATCAGAGAAGCTAACATACCAATGAAAGCATTTCTGAAGGGTTTAGCTTATAAAATCGAATGCACCCTGATGGATGGTTAAAAAAATGACTTACATGAAGCAATTTGTAAGTAATTATCTGTGTGTGTGTGTGTTACAGTTGTTACAACTGTAATTGTGTATTGTATTGTTTTCTGTACATGTCTGTGTGCAGGTTGATTCCAAGCGAGAGTTTCCAGCCTGCCCTGAACCTGCCCCCAATATTGATGACATCATCCCTAATCTGCCATATAAAGAGGAAGCAGAAGAAGAAGGTGGAGGGTGTTAGTAGTGGTGGTTCATTGTAGTGTTGTGAGAGACTTGTTCTTTAGGGAAGGGAACTCCCACTGTATTTTTCTTTTCTTTGCTTTCAGGTAAGAATAGTTATCTAACTATTAGACCTTTTGGTTTATTATTTTGGCCTGGGCCCAACCTGAAGAGACGCCATTGTACTGTTGGTTGTATATACTGTTTATCTATGAAAATTTACCAATACATCTAGAAATTCTATTTTTGTGTCTTTCCTTTTGCAAAGGAATCACTGAATCCCGAGCTATAACTCTGTGCAGCCCACCCCTAGACTGGGTTGTAACAGATTTGGGGGCTCGTCTTTATATTTATCTTTATATTTAGTGTATAGTGTGTGGGTATATTGTGTCTGTGTGATCATGGCATTTGATTTAATCACGTTTACGCTGTGTCCTTCATTGGAATATTTTGATAGGTGCAGGAAAGATGATCTCCCCTCAAATCCCCTTCAAATACCTCTTATGAAAGAGTGCATATCAAGGTCCGTGATGTCACCCAGTATGGCGCAACCGGGGCCCCACCCTGGAGCCAGGCCCGGGGTTGGGGCTCGCATGAGAGCGCCTGGTGGCCGGGTCTTACCCCACGGGGCCCAGCCGGGCTCAGCCCGAAGGAGCGACGTGGGGCCAATCTCCTGTGGGCCCACCGCATGCAGGAGGAACCGAAAGGGGCTGGTGCAATGTGGATTGGGTGGCAGTCGAAGGCGGGGGCCTTGGCGACCCAATCCCCGGACACAGAATCTGGCTCTAGAGACATGGAATGTTACCTCGCTGGGGGGGGAAGGAGCCTGAGCTGGAGCGGGAGGTTTAGAGATACCGACTAGAGATAGTTGAGCTTGCCTCTACACACAGCTTGGGCTCTGGAACCTAACTCCTTGAGATAGGCTGGACTCTCTACTACTCTGGAGTTGCCCGCTGTGAGAGACGGAGGGCTGGTGTGGGCTTGCTCATAGCCCCCCAGCTCAGCAACCATCTGTTGGAGTTCACCCCGGTGAACGAGAGGGTCGTTTCCCTGTGCCTTCGGGTCGGGGATAGGTCTCTCACTGTTATTTGTGCTTACGGGCCAAATGGCAGTGTAGAGTACCCAACCTTCTTAGCGTCTCTGGAAGGGGAGCTGGAAAGTGCTCCGACCGGGGACTCCATCGTTCTACTGGGGGACTTCAACGCTCATGTGGGCAGAGACAGTGACACCTGGAGGGGCGTGATTGGGAGGAACGGCCCCCCCGACCTTAACCCGAGTGGTGTTCTGTTATTGGACTTCTGTGCTAGTCACAGTTTGTCCATAACGAACACCATGTTCAAGCATAAGGGTGTCCATCAGTACACATCACACCAGGACACCCTAGGTTGGAGGTCGAGGATCGACTTTGTGGTTGTTTCATCTGACCTCCGGCCATATGTCTTGGACACTCGGGTAAAGAGAGGGCGGAGCTGTCAACTGATCACCACCTGGTGGTGAGTTGGATCCGATGGCGGGGGAGGAAGTTGGACAGACTTACTGTGAGGGTCTGTTGGGAACGTTTGACAGAGTCTCCGGTCAGAGAGATCTTCAACTCCCACCTCCGGCAGAGCTTCAACCAGATCCCGAGGGAGGTTGGAGACATTGAGTCTGAGTGGACCATGTTCTCCACCTCCATTGTCGACGCGGCCGCGGGGAGCTGTGGCCGTAAGGTCTCCGGTGCCTGTCGTGGCGGCAATCCCCGAACCCAGTGGTGGACCACGGAAGTAAGGGATGCCATCAAGCTGAAGAAGGAGTCCTATCGAGCCTGGTTGGCCCGGGGGACTCCGGAGGCAGCTGTTAGGTACCGGAGGGCCAAGCGAGCTTCAGCCAGGGTGGTTGCGGAGGCAAAAACTCGCGTCTGGGAGGAGTTTGGTGAGGCCATGGAGAAGGACTATCGGTTGGCCTCGAAGAAATTCTGGCAAACTGTTCGGCACCTCAGGAGGGGGAAGCAGTGCCCTGTGCACACTGTTTACAGTGGGAGTGGGAATCTGCTGACTTCAACTGGGGACATCCTCGGATGGTGGAAGGAGTACTTCGAGGTTCTCCTCAACCCCACCGACATGTCTTCCACTGAGGAAGCAGAGGCCGAGGGCTCAGTTGTGGACTCGTCGATCCCCCAAGTTGAGGTCACTTAGGTAGTTGAGAAGCTCCTCAGTAGCAAGGCACCGGGGGTGGATGAGATCCGCCCTGAGTACCTCAAGTCTCTGGATGTTGTGGGGCTGTCTTGGTTGACACACCTCTGCAACGTTGCGTGGTGGCTGGGAACAGTGCCTCTGGACTGGCAGACTAGGGTGGTGGTCCCTCTGTTTAAGAAGGGGGACCGGAAGTTGTGTTCCAAATACAGGGGGATCACACTCCTCAGCCTCCCGGAAAAGTCTATGCCAGGGTACTGGAGAGGAGAATTCGGCCGATAGTCGAACCTCGGATTCAGGAGGAACAATGCGGGTTTCGTCCCGGTCGTGGAACACTGGACCATGTCTATACCCTCGCCAGGTTGCTGGAGGGTTCATGGGAGTTTGTCTAACCAGTCCACATGTGCTTTGTGGATCTGGAGAAGGCATTCGACTGTGTCCCTCGTGGTGACCTGTGGGGGATGCTCTGGGAGTATGGGGTCCAGGGGCCTCTGCTAAGGGCTGTCCGGTCCCTATATGACCAGAGCAGGAGTTTGGTTCGCATTGCCGGCAGTAAGTCAGACTTGTTCCCGGTGCATGTTGGACTCCGGCAGGGCTGCCCTTTGTCACCGGTCCTGTTCATTATCTATATGGACAGGATTTCTAGGTGCAGTCAGGGGCCGGTGGGAGTCCAGTTTGGGGACCACAGGATTTTGTCTCTGCTTTTTGCAGATGATGTTGTCCTGTTGGCTTCCTCAAATCAGGACCATCAGCGTGCACTGGGATGGTTTGCAGCCGCGTGTGAAGCGGCGGGGATGAGAATCAGCACCTCCAAGTCCGAGGCCATGGTTCTCAACCTGAAAAGGGTGGCTTGCCCCCTTCAGGTTGGTGGAGAGCTCCTGCCTCAAGTGGAGGAGTTTAAGTATCTTGGGGTCTTGTTCACGAGTGAGGGAAGGATGGAGCGGGAGATCGACAGGCAGATTGGTGTATGTTCTGCAGTGATGCGGTCGATATACCGGTCTGTTGTGATGAAGAAAGAGCTGAGCCGCAAGGCGAAGCTCTCTATTTACCAGTCGATCTACGTTCCTAGCTTTGGGTCATGACCGAAAGGAAAAGATCCCGGATACAGGCAGCCGAAATGAGTTTCCTCCGCAGGGTGGCTGGGCTCTCCCTTAGAGATAGGGTGAGGAGCTCGGTCACTCAGGAGGATGACGGGGGTATTCCCCCGGAAGAGCTGGAGGAAGTGTCTGGGGAGAGGGAAGTCTGAGCGTCTCTGTTTAGACTGCTGACCCTGCGACCCGGCCCCGAATAAGCGGTAGAAAATGGATTTTTCAATGTGTTAATTTGCCGGACAACTAGCAAAAAGGTAGTCAAAGCGGAACTATATGAGGAACTAGTGGCTAGCCAGGTACTGCCTGAGTGGGAAAGCACTGCACAGCCTACCCAACCTCTCCATGTTCCCTGCAGAGCGGAGGCTATGGCGGAGCTGGAGCAGGCTGAGGTAAGTTTTGCACAGCCTCAAGCTGGTGTGGTAGATCCGGGTTGGCAGTTTGAAGTGGATATTAATGCCCCTTTTCCACCAAAAAGAACCGGGTGCTGGTTCAGAGCTAGCACTGGTGCTGGTTCAAAGTTGGTTCCACTGGCAAACCTTCTAAGAACCGGTTTGCCGAGTCTGTTGTCACTGTATAGGTGTCACGTGTCCCAGCAACTTTAGCGCAGCAGCGGCAAACACAAACACATCAACAATGGCGGATGTTGCTTTACTGTTAATGCTCAGGGCTTTGTGAACATACATTAACACCCAAATGTGGCGAATCCAACATGTACGTGCAGCTCCATGTAATCTGTATAAATGGAGGTTGTTATCGAGAAAGTACATAACGTTATTTTATCATTAACACAGAAAAAAGTTAGCCTTAGCATGTAGCTACTTACTATCATGTGTGCTGATAATGTATCATATCGCGGTAAAGTAAAAGTGTATTAAACATTAGTATACTTAAGGTACATTATCAAATGCGCTAACAGTAGCCCCACCCACAGCCCCTGTGTCAAGTGGTTCTTAAGTCTAGACCAGCAATTTTTTGGTGCCACTTTTCCACTTTTCCTGGTTCAGAGCCTGTGCTTTGGCTGTCGAAAAAGAAAGAACTGGTTCTAAATTAGGCTCTGTCCAGTGCCGCTGCCATGGATGTTCAGTTCTTCGACACCAACCTCCCTGTCTCCCATTGCCTCTGAATGCACCAGGCCACCGCCCGCTCCAGCCGAGTCCTCATCAGTAAGTCCATCTGCCTTTGATGTTAGCCGACATGTTGGTTTAGTGCCCCTTATTCCTTGTAGATGAAGTTGATGCTTACTTTTCAGTTTTTGAGAGAATAGCCACTACGTTGAACTGGCCAGAAAGTTTATGGACATTGTTGCTGCAATGTGAACTGTCACGTAAGTCACAGGAAGCGTGTTCTGACCTCAGTCTTGAGCAGAGTTTGAATTATGACACAGTTAAAGCTACATTGCTCCATGCATATTAAGTCTCCTCACCAGACTTATGTTGAATATGTTGAACTTATGTCACACCTGTTTCTATTGTCATGAGCTGGGTCATGTCATTGCCAATTGTCCCATGTTGAAGCGGAGGCAAGCAGCAGGAACTAAGCAGCAGGTGGAGATTAAAAAGTTGAATGCAGTAGCAGTTTCAAAAAGCATCTCTGAGAGTCACTGCCTCATTGAGCCAATGTTTAGATGTTTTGTATGTTCAGGTTATTTCTCCTTAGGTACTGACCATGAAAAACAGTTTGTAAGAGTACTGAGAGATACTGTTTCGGCACAGACATGTGTGTTGAAAAGTACTCTACCGTTCTCTGAAGCCTCTTACGCAGGTAGTGATGTCTTAATTCAAGGTATTGGTATGGAGGTACTTTGTGTACCATTACATCATGTATATTTGGAAACTGAGAATTTCTCTGGGCTGCTTAAGGTAGCTGTGTGCTCAGAGCTACCAGTTGCAGGAGTTTCAGACATTGCAGGTAAAGACAGCTGGAAATAGAGTTTTCTTTTTACCTCTGAGTGTTACTTCTCAAGTTAGTGACCAGTACTCTTTTCTGTTCCCTGTTTGTGTCTTGACACGGGCCCAACTAAAGAAATTCGGTGACGTAGTTGATTTCGCAACATCCTTCCTATCTCAGTAGGAACCTTGTAAAGAGTTTAGTGACAACATTAAGGTGACAAAGGAGCTAAATATCTATCCTGGCGCTGAGGTAGATTTGCCCATGTCTCGTGATCAGTTAGTGGCTGCTCAGCAATCCGACTCTTCATTAGGACAGTGTTTTGAGTCTGTCTATAATCATTCTGATGTCAAGCAGTGTCAGACCAGGTATTTTGTTGAAGTGTTGATGAGGAAATGGTCCCCTCCTGGTAATGATGATCCAACCAAGGTAAAGAGTTGAATCACTGAATGTTGAATGTGTTAGTTAAGTGTCGTCTCTTTTACCTTATTATTTCCTTGTCAGTTGTATTGTTTTAGTTATCATCTTTTACTGTTTTGTCTATATCCTTTATTAAACCCCATTCATTTAAAGCTATCCTGCATATGGGTCTGTCTCCCTCCTTCCTGGTTGTGACAGCAAGCTGTTTCCCCGAAGCATTCCCTATGTGTACACTTAAGTCGAAAACAGTGCAAGAATGCGGTGCAAGAATCTCTTGGTTTTAGCCCATCTTGTGTTTGGTCACTCTGTGAGAGGTCCCTTGAAAGCCCTGCAAGAACAGTGGTTGGCTAAGTCTTCTCCCCCTTTGGGAAAAGCAATTGTGAAGGATGTTTCACTTCTTCATGAGCGTTTAGAGTTGGCAAGAAAGATGGCAGGGGCTGCATTGCACTCTTCACAAGTGGCTATGAAAGAGCGGTATGACCGTAAGGCTGTTTCTCGCTCATTTTGTGTTGGTGACCTAGTGCTGGCACTATTACCGATGCCTGTATCCACTCTCCAGACCCGGTTTGCTGGACCTTATGAAGTGACGCAAAAGTTGAGTCCCACTAACTATGTTCTCAGTACACCTGGTCATAGATGTACTGTAGTACCCATGTGTGTCACATTAACCTGTTGAAACAGTATCATGCTCGGCCTTCACCAGCGGAGTCCAACCTGCCCCAGATGTGACATCAGCGATTACTCTCTCCGTAAGTGAGCAGATTCCTCCTGCTGAATACTCCCCTGAAGTTGATGATTTACATCTTGGACCTGCGTGTTTTCCTTCGTTTGGTGAACTCTGAAGCCTTACAGCGGCTGACAGAGAAATTAGGAGGTTTGCCTCTATAGTTCCATGAAGACATTAAAGGATTAATAAGTAAATTTCCTAAACTGTTTGCTGATGTGCCATCCTGTACTACAGTCATTGAACATGACATTGATGTGGGTGATCATAAGCCAATTAGACAACACCCGTATCGGGGAACCCTTTTAAGCATGCAATTATGAGGCAGGAAAATTATTATTTATTGAAAAATGGGTTAGCTATGCTGAGTGTGAGCCCATGGTGTTCCCCTTGTGTGTTAGTGCCAAAAGCTGATGGCTCCTTTTGTTTTAGTTCTGTGCAGCATACTTGGATGATGTGGTTGTCTTTTCAGATACCTAGACTGGGTTGTAACACAGTAAAATACAAAATAAGATGAATTTTATTTGTTTATGGTTAACATCTGGTTCCAGTTACACTTCTAACTGGTACACAGCACTGACAATGGAGACTCCTTCATCATGTTATAATAAACATCTCCTTACAGAAAACTTAACTTTTGTTATCAGTTTATATGGCACATCTGTCACATGTTCCTGTAAATGAGCTGTTACTACAGAAACAATAATGCATTAGAATAAACCTGTGACTAACGGACTGATGTTGTAGAGAGTTAATCAACACATCCTGTTGAAACAAAGGTTTAAATTACAGTAAGATAATCTTGAACAAACGTGTGGCAGGTGGACAGCGGTTAGTATTTGAGTGATGACCTCTGCTGGCTGGGAAGGTGTGTTTCAAGTCATAGATATCAAACTACCAGTTCAGTGTAATATTTTCTCCTTTAGTTTAGTCTTAAGAAACTCCCAGGTATCCTTTATCATATGACAGGGAGCAGGATTGTCAAGGCCAATATGAGCTCCTCTGACATTTACAGGTTTTACACTATGAAGTGTTATATAGTGTTATTAGTACACTATATAACACTATATATACAATATAGTGTTATTACAGGGCTCTCAAGTTTTGAAGACAGGCAAGCATGACATCTCCAACACCTTCCCACCCCCCACCCCGAAAAACCCACCACCACCAGCCCACCCAAAAAAAAAACAATAATGGAGTTGTTGTTGTGTTTGGTAAGGATCACTGAACGCAGTTTAACCAAATACAAAGTATTAGTTTAATTTCCATTTATTAATTTGTGTGTGTGTGTGAGTGAGAGAGAGAGAGAGAGAGAGAGAGAGAGAGAGAGAGAGAGAGATTATTGTAAGTGACTATTGACTATCGTAAGTGTTTGTTGCCTTTTTGGACTCCTTTATTTGTAATGTTGCTCCCATTTAAAACAGTTCAAGCCCAGACATTTTTAGGGTCATGATTGAGGACAATGTCCCATCCAGAGACAAGTTGTTTCGTGTTGAGGTTTTGTTCAAACCGACCATCAACAATACCCTCTCTAATGAATATGTTTGTTTTTCATTGGTTGTTCCATTAAATCTTACCCAGATACAATAGTGCTATTTTCTGATTGGCTATTGTGTATTTTTTAGCCTCTTTCTTTGATTGGCTGATAAGTGTCAGGCTAGACTAAGAACTGAGACGTGCTTGATTCCTGCCCGTTTCCATAGAGACAGCGGTGCGGACTGATAAATTTTGGGCGCTGCAGCTTATTAAATATATGATAAATAGTAGGGATGAGCGAGTACAGCATTATCTGTATCTGTATCCGTATCTGTTAACCATATGAATTATCTGTATCCGTACTCGGAGTGGGTGGTGCCTAACCCGGAAGTAGGCGGGGCTTGTCTTGAAATGGGCGGGGATTTAACCGGTAATAATTAATTTGTAATATTTATAACACAAGCTTACTACCTTTATGTTTTTATGAAATACAGCAAAAACGTGTCAGACACTCAGTGTCTGGTTACTGGTTAGAGACAGCTGAAGGTTTAAAAAAGAAAAAAAATCTCCGACAGGCAGAGACGCAATGCGAGTCGCATTCTACCAAGCAAGCACCACGTCTGAACGAACCCACGTTTACCAGAACTCTACTGGTTAGCAAGTACGTATTATTAATGTTACAACCCGAAGTAAAAAGCTGAAGAAACCCTAAACGTTAACGGAAAAGACCCGCGAACCCGAATGACTGAGTGACTGATCTGTATGTGTGTAGGGGAGGGGCGCTGTGACTAGCCTATCACAAAACGCTGACACAATCAGCTACCCAATGGTGATTTTCATTCAATCCGAGCACACATATTGACTCGTATTACTCGTATAATACTCGTACTCGGCAGAAGTGCTTTATCCGTACCGGATACTGGTTTCAGCCGAGTATCTGGCTCGTCTCTAATAAATAGTCAAAAAGTTTTTCTGCATGAGAAATACAATGTGTGGCGGGAGAGTGACAAAAGACCCAAATGTGTCACTGTCACTCTCAATGCGTGATACTTGACAGCCTTGGTTATTAGTATACGACAGTGTTATATAGTGTTATTAGTATTATATAGTGTTATGTAAAGTTATTAGTTTTATATAATGTTATTAGTATTATATAGTGTTATTGGTATTATAGTATACCAATAACACTATATAACACTATATGTCAGGACTCAGCCTGGACTAAGCCATGTGCTTTTGTTTATGTTCTGTGTTCACGTGTCGGCCCCGCCCTTGTCTCTTCCTCCCCACTTCTGCACACCTGTTCCTGATGTTTCTGATTATGTTGTCTATTTAATTGAGCCGCGTTGGCTTGTGCGGCGTGGAATCCTGTTGTCTTCATGTCTGGTTTTGTCCTGAGTCCGTGTTTCTGTTTTGTTTTATTTAATAAATCCCTGTTTTTGTTAAGCTGTCCTGCATTTGGGTCCATTTTTACCCCCGCGTCCGTGACACTATATAATACTAATAACACTATATAACACTTATCACTAGAATCACTGCAGTACTGATACTCTTCATTGAGGTAAAGAACTGCTCAGGTTTCTGAAGCCGCTTTTTAACGAAGGTCAGAATCAATCAATCAGACTTGAGTTGAGTTTGAACTGAACTTGCATACCCAATTATTCATAAACTGCAGACTACAATCACATGAGCTCGAAAATGTGTACTTTACAAGAGAGCATGCTGAACTGACAAAAACATCATATTTATTAATTCAGAAAATCAATAGAGTGAAATAAAAATGATAAAATTTCCTAGATCTCAGACACACGTGCTATGTTCATGGTATTGGTTTCATATCTCACATATACATTCATTTTTGGAACAATTAACTGTATCTACTACATATTTCACATAATATAATCAGATATGCTGCATCAAATATCATTAAAACAGTGAGCTTTAGTGTCTGGGCTGATTTTATAAAGACTGTGACAGATACACATCAGTACAAAACAACACTTTCTGTAAAAAAATGTTTTCTGCTGTCATGATTTCCTCTTGGCTGTGATGATAAATTACAAATAATTATGCAGAACTAACAGGAAGTCACACATATTCTCACATGTCTGGGCTACATTTCATTGTGGCTAATTAATTCATACATATTCATAATCAGAAACAGCTGTCCAAGTTTTAATGAACATTTAAATACAAGCTTTAACCTAAGTGGGTTTGAAGCTCTCACTGCACTGACAGATATCCAGTGTGTTCCTGAAAAAAGCAGGTTATTAACACTACATGTGTTAAGAACAGAATTATATTCACATCTGTGTGCTGCTTCATAGGGGACTGAAAATGAAAAAATGCTTTTTCCCTCAGGCTAATTAACAGTCAAAACTAATACACCCTACAGCATACTTCCACAATATGGTATGCCACACACTGCACTTTAACTTCAACAGTTCAACACTGGATTTATACGTACTGGACTATACATACACACTGCATTAATACACACTGGACTATACATACACACTGCATTTATACATACTGGACTATACATACACACTGCATTAATACACACTGGACTATACATACACACTGCATTTTTACATACTGGGCTATACATAAACACTGCATTTAAACATACTGGACTATACATGCACACTGCATTTATACACACACACTGCATTTATACATACTGGACTATACATACACACTGCATTAATACACACGGACTATACATACAGTACACACTGCATTTATACATACTGGACTATACATACAGTACACACTGCATTTATACATACTGGACTATACATACACACTGCATTTATACACACTGGACTATACACACACTGCATTTAATACAATAATCTATCTGTTATCACTGGATACCATACGATGCACATCCATTGTACATATTGCATATAATGTGTAGTGCTACTGTAAGTATGCCCAATAGTACACTGTGTGTACTGACTATATGTATGAGCATATTGCACATTGTCACCTGTCAATTCATTATCTGTATAATTGTTTCTGCAATTTCTGGAGTTCGCTCCTAAGAATTTCAATCACCAAGGCACATGTGCTCTGGTGATGTGACAATAAAAGTGACTTGACTTAAAAGGATGAATGCATGTGGTAATGCAAAGTATACAAGCCACCAAATCCAGAATGAAATTCTTGAAGTCTTAGCATGAAATGATACAAAGTGAAATAATAAGAGAAGTAAAAGATAGTGAAGTTTTTAGTGTAATTGTAGATGAAATCAAAAGCTTTTTACACTTCCAGCCATCTGAAAGCTTAGATGCAGAAGGTCTCACAAAAATGATAATTGATTGCCTTGAAAAACATGGTCTGGAGTACAAAAATTATCTTGTGGGGCAAGGATATGATGGTGCTTCCGCCATGAGTGGAAAGCATTCTGGTGTGTCTGTGCGAATTAAAAACAATGCAAGGTTTGCATTCACATTGCGTTCACATTGTTTAAATTTGTTTTGCTCTCATGCAGAAGCTTTGTAATTTTGTGTCTGGCTAGTATGTTCATCTGCGGTGGCTTGCAGTTCAGAAAGAGCTGTATCCACAACAGCAGCCCAGGGTACTGCAGAGACTTACAGATGTAAGGTGGGCATGCAGATACATGGCATGCCACAATCTGAGAGACAGGTTTCCACCAGTTCTGAGGGTGCTACAGGATATAGCAACTGAAAATAGTGGTGATAGATCAGTGGAGACAAGGGGAATTCCTTCTCAGATAGATTTAAAGTTCATAGGGCTTTTGGTTATCTTTTGTAAAATTCTTGGTGATGCAAAATGTCTTTCTGACATTCTCCAATCAAGCTCTCTTGATCTAACAAGGGCTGTGGAATTAGTAGGTGCCCTTACAGACACATTACAGGACTACACAAATGAGGGTTTTTTAGGGAACTGTGGAGAGAGGTTGAAGAGATTGCAGAACACTGCAAAACACTGCAAAATAAGCATACAAACAGGGTGTAAAAGACAACCTAAAGCAAGCTTAAGATTTCATGACTCATTGATGATTAGCTCTGTAGGACAGAGAAAAAGTGACCATAGTGATGGTGAGAGCTTCAAAAGAGTTATCTTTTATCAAGTGCTTAACAGTCTCACAGCTGAGCTGCAGTGGTGTTTTTCAGAGTAGAACTGTGAGATAATGCAAGGCATTCAGTCTCTCCCCCCAAAAAGTACAACATTCTTAAATGAGGAGCCTTTGTTTGCCTTTGCTCAGAGCTTTGAGTCACATTTAGAGGACCTTAAACATGAGGTTCATCAAACTAAGTGACTTTTTGATAAGAGAGAAAAAAGTGGACCATCTAATCGCCTTGAATTTGTTGTGTTCCTAGAACCTAATAACCAGCACTTCTTTCCTTAATTCTTTCGCATTTTAAAAAAAAAAAAAAAAAAAGAAAACACACCTTTGACACTTTTTCATTGTAACTTTGAACAAATGTTTTAAACTCATGGTATCTTAAGTATGTAACTTAGTGAGCCACCATTAATGTATTCAATGTTAGAGATTTAAGCACTTATGTACGTCGCTCTGGATAAGGGCGTCTGCCAAATGCTGTAAATGTAAATGTAATAAAGAGGGGGATTTACTGCCAGGCGCACTGCCTGACCACCTTGACACCCTGTACAGTACTGGTCAAGGATGACCCACCAGCCAACCTCTCTCTGGTGCCTGCTGAATACCATCACCTGGGCCAAGTGTTCAGTAGAGCTTGTGCTACTTCCCTGCCACCTCATAGACCTTACGACTGTGCCATTGACCTCCTGCTTGGCACTCCCACTGGTCATTATGAGTACCTGGTGATGCCATTCGGCCACACTAATGCCCCAGCAGTGTTCCAGGTGCTTGTAAACAGCGTCTTACGGGATATGCTAAATCTATTTGTGTTTGTTTACCTGGATGATATCCTCATCTTTTCCCGCACACCTGAGGAACACACCCGTCATGTCTATGCAGTGCTTCAGAGGCTCTTACAGAACTTCTTGGGCTTCATTCTGGCAGCAGGGAATGTTCGGATGGACCCCAAAAGAACCAAGGCTGTTAGGGATTGGCCTCACCCCGGGACATGTAGGCAGCTCCAGCAGTTCTTGGGATTTGCCCGATTTTTTTTGGCGATTCATCCGAGGCTACAGCCCAGTCGCAGCACCCTTGTACCAGCCAACTTCCCCCCCTTCAACCCTACTCTTGGGGTTCTCAAGCCAAGCAAGCCTTCAAGAAACTTAAGCAGCCTTTCACCTCTGCTTCATCCTCACCTTGCCGGATTCCACTCGACAATTTATGGTGGAGGTTGATGTGTCAGATGCCAGTGTTGGGGCCGTTTTGTCTCAGAGGGACCCCAAGGACAATAAACTTCACCCTTGTGCCTTCTTTTCCCATCATCTCTCCCCGTCCGAACGGAACTACACCACTGGCAAACGTGAGTTACTGGATCTCAAACTCACCCTGGAGGAATGGCATCACTGGTTGGAGGGAGCTGAACAACCTTTTCTGGTCTGGACGGACCACAAGGACCTTGAGTACCTTTGGACAGCCAAGAGGCTGAAACCCTGACAGACTCGTTGGGACTCTTCTTTGGGAGGTTCAACTTTACGCTGTCTTATGGGCCGGGAACGAAGAATGGGAAGCCAGATGCTTTCTCTTGTCAGTTCTCCCCCGAGTCCATGGCTGAACACATTCTTCCTCACTCCGTTGCTATTCGGGCGCTTCGACTAGGGATCAAGAGAAGAGTTCAGCAAGCCATCTCTAACCTGGCTGTTCCTACTGACTGTCCGGTGTTCCAGATCACCTCCATTCCCAAGTTCTCCAGTGGTGTCACAATTCCCGGCTTTTCCGTCACCCTGGGTTCCCTCGGACCTTATCTGTTCTCCAGCGACTGTTCTGGTGGCCCTCACTCAGACGTGATGCTCATGACTTTGTCGCGGCCTGTCCAGTATGTGCTAAACACAAGAGTTCTCAATCTCTCCCATCCGACCTCCTTCAGCCTCTGCCGATTCCTTGCAGACCATGGTCACATTCTGGCTGTTCGCTGATAGGACCAGAAGATATGAACATATCATCCCTATCTTATCCTCATTTCATTGGCTCCAAGTCAAGATTAGCATTGATTATAAAATACTATTACTAACCATAAAGCCCTTAATGGTCTCGCACCACAGTACCTGAGAGATCTTTTGTTTTTTTATGATCCGTCACACCTACTTTGAACAAAAGGTGCCGGGTACAAAGTCTCCAGCGGGGTAGAGCTTTTTCTTTTAGAGCCCCACAGTTATGGAACAGCCTTCAATTTAATGTTCGGGTCTCAGTGTTTTTTGCAATACTAGCGCATATGCTACATGTCCTACACATTTGATTAAATTTTTTTATTTATTAAAAATGATACATCTAATCTAGCCATGGGGGTCACAGTCCAGTGACTTCTGTGCCGGTCCCAAGCCCGGATAAATAGAGAGGGTTGCGTCAGGAAAGGCATCCGGCGTAAAACATTTTCCAGTACAAATTTCATACCGGATCAGTCGAGGCCTGGGTTAACAATGACCGCCATCTGCGCCGTTGACCTACAGGGCACCAGTGGAAATTGGGCTACTGTTGGTCAAAAACAGACAGAGAGAGAAGAGGAAAGGTAAGAGTGTAAGACTGAGAATAGAAACTCCGAATGTTGGTACTATGACAGGGAAAGGTAGAGAGCTGGCTGATATGAAGGAGAGAAGGAAGGTGGATATACTGTGTGTACAGGAGACCAGGTGGAAGGGTAGCAAGACTCGTAGTATAGGAGCAGGATTCAAGCTGTTTTATTATGGTGTGGATAGTAAGAGAAATGGGGTACAGTAGGTGTGGAATTTGTGAGGAATGTTCTCGAGGTGTAGAGAGTGTCAGACAGGGTGATGAGTCTGAAGTTAGAGATTGAAGAGGTGATGTTGAATGTTGTTAGTGGTTATGCCCCACAGGTAGGTTGTGAGTTAGAGGAGAAAGAGAGATTCTGGAGTGAATTAGATGAGGTGATGGAGAGTATTTTCCACGGGTGAGAAAGTGGTGATAGGAGCGGATTTTAATGGACATGTTGGTGTGGGGAACACAGGTGATGAGGAGGTGATGGGCAAGTTTGGAGTTAAGGAAAGGAACCTTGAAGGACAGATGGTAGTGGACTTTGCTAAGAGGATGGACATGGCTGTGGTTAACACTTATTTTCAGAAGAGGGAGGAACATAGAGTGACTTCCAAGAGTGGAGGTAGGAGAACACAGGTAGACTACATCCTATGTAGAAGAGGTAATCTGAAAGAGATTAGTGACTGTAAAGTGGTAGTGGAAGAGAGTGTAGCCAGACAGCATAGGATGGTGGTGTGTAGGATTACTCTGATGGTCTGTAAGATGAAAAGGTCAAAGATAGAGAAGAAAACCAAGTGGTGGAAGCTGAAAAAGGAGAAATGTTGTGAGGAATTTAGACAGAAGCTGAGGCAGGCTCTGGGTGGTCAGGTAGTGCTGCGAGATGCCTGGGAAACTACAGCAGAAGTGATCAGGGAGACAGGGAGAAAGGTGCTGGGTGTGTCATCTGGAAGGAGGAAAGAAGATAAGGAGACTTGGTGGTGGAACGAGGAAGTTCAGGATAGTATCCAGAGGAAGAGATTAGCCAAGAAGAAGTGGGACATGGACAGGACTGAAGAGAATAGACAGGAATACAAGGAGTTACAGCGCAGAGTGACGAGGGAGGTGTCTAAGGCCAAGCAGAAGGCATATGACGAGTTGTACACTAGGTTAGACACTAGAGAAGGAGAGAAGGACTTGTACAGGTTACCTAGGCAGAGGGATCGAGATGGGAAGGATGTGCAGCAAGTTAGAATTATTAAGGATAGAGATGGAAAGGTGCTCACAAGTGAGGAGATTGTACAGAGGAGATGGAAGGAATACTTTGAGGAGCTGATGAATGAGGAAAATGAGATGGAAAAAGAGTAGAAGGGGTGAACTCTGTGGAACAGAAGTAGATAAGATTAGAATTGATGGTCAGGAAGGCTTTGAAGAGGATGAAAAGTGGGAATGCAGTTGGTCCTGACGACATCCCGGTAGAGGTCTGGAAGTCTCTAGAAGAGGCAGCAGTGGAATTTTTAACTAGTTTGTTCAACAGGGATTTAGAGAGTGAGAGGATGCCCGAGGAATGGAGAAGAAGTGTGTTAGTGCCGATCTTTAACCCTCTGAGGTCTAAGGGTATTTTTCTGGCCTGGAGAAGTTCTGTCATACCCTGACATTTGTGCTTTTTTTCAGCGGCTTATAAAGACATAAATGGCTAAAGTCTAATATCACTATAATCAGCACAAACTGATTACAGTGATGCAGTGATACAGTGATGTACTGTATGTACATGATTGTGTTTTAGAGAAAACAATGTTTATGCATGGTTAGTGAAAAATGAAACATTTTAAATCACTTGAATAAGGCCATAAAACACATACAAAACATTGGTTCACAGGACTTTTGAGAACTGGAGCTTGTAGCCTAGAGTTTTTGCTTCAAAATTATCATCTTGTTTACTCGCTTTTAAGACACTTTTTGTTCGTACAGGGCATGTTCGAGTAGGCGTCAACTATCATGCATATTAATGTGATTCACACCTGAGAAGACAAAGGCCCGCATAATGAGTTGCATAATG
The DNA here is from genome assembly GCF_030014155.1 of Tachysurus vachellii. NCBI lineage: Eukaryota > Metazoa > Chordata > Actinopteri > Siluriformes > Bagridae > Tachysurus > Tachysurus vachellii. The sequence continues at coordinate 30,042,051 of NC_083467.1, read as the reverse complement.
AGCCTTTCAGGTAAGTGTGTGACTGAGAGAGGAGTTACAAGAAAGAATGTGAGGACAAAATAAATGTGTATTTTTTTGTTTGTAGTTTATTTAGAATATTTATCTATCACACAAAATCACTTTAAAAGTTAGTAATAACACAGAAGACACAATCAGGGCAAAACTGTGCAACAAAAAAGTGTCAACAGGAAGAGTGCAAGATAAAAAAGGGTGTAAGGTTTTTGACTTGAATTTGTTTATTTTTGACTTTGAATTTGTTAAAAGTAGAAATTTCAAGCTTTCTATGCATATATTTATCTTGTATTTGAGGCAAGTATTCGCTGAGATTTGGGTTGTTTTATTTATGTGTGTGTGAAGAGTGGTGACCAAGACCGAGATGGCAGAGAACGCACTCTGTTTATTTTCTTTATTCTACAAAAGCACAGTGTTTTGTTGTTATTATTTGTGTATACAAATAAAAGTAGACCCTTTACAGATTCGATTGATGTATTGCTCTTATCTGTACGTTCAAAAGTGAAAGCGTAATTTAAGTTCTTTTCGGCCTTAACAGGAGATTATGCCACAAAACGCGTATACGAGTTCATCGACTCCAGAGGGTTAAGAATAAGGGTGACGTGCAGAGTTGCAGCAACTATAGGGGAATAAAGTTGATGAGCCATACAGTGAAGCTGAGGGAAAGAGTAGTAGAAGCTAGGTTAAGGAAGGTAGTGGAAATTTGTGAGCAGCAGTATGGCTTCATGCCCAGAAAGAGCCCAAAAGATGAAATTTTTGCTCTGAGAATTTTGATGGAGAAGTATAGGGATGGTCAGAGGGAGTTGCACTGTGTGTTTGTAGACTTGGAGAAAGCGTATGACAGGGTGCCAAGAGAAGAGCTGTGGTACTGTATGAGGAAGTCAGGAGTAGCAGAGAAGTATGTCAGAGTGGTGCAGGACATGTATGAGAGGAGCAGGACAGTGGTGAGGTGTGCTGTAGGTCAGACAGAGGAGTTCAAAGTGGAGGTGGGGCTGCATCGGCTCTGAGCCCCTTCCTGTTTGCCATAGTGATGGACCAGTTGTCAGAGGAGGTCAGACAGGAGTCTCCTTGGACGATGATGTTTGCAGATGATGTTTGTAGTGAGAGCAGGGAGCAGGTGGAGGAAAACCTGGAGAGGTGGAGCTTTGCACTGGAGAGAAGAGGATTGAAAGTCAGTCGTAGTAAGAATGAGTACATGTGTGTGAATAAAAGGGAGGGAAGTGGAACAGTAAGGCTACAGGGTGAAGAGGTGAAGAAGGTACAGGAGTTTAAGTACTTGGGGTCAACAGTCCAAAGTAATGGAAAGAGTGGGAAAGAGGTAAAGAAGCGAGTGCAGGCTGGTTGGAGTGGGTGGAAAAAGGTGTCAGGAGTTCTGTGTGATAGGAAAATATCAGCAAGAATCAAGGGGAAGGCGTACAGGACAGTGGTGAGACTGGCCATGCTGTATGGTTTAGAGCCAGTGTCACTGAAGAAGAGACAGGAGTCTGAGTTAGAGGTAGCCGAGCTGAAGATGTTGAGCTCTCTTTGGGAGTGACAAGATTGGATAGGATTAGGAACGAGTACATCAGAGGGACAGCTCATGTTGGACGTTAGGGGGACAAAGTTAGGGAGGCCAGATTAAGATGGTTTGGACATGTTCAGAGGAGGGAGAGTGAGTATATTGGTAGGAGAATGTTGGACATGAAGCTGCCAGGCAGGAGGCAAAGAGGAAGGCCAAAGAGGAGGTATATGGATGTAATAAATGAGGATATGAAGCTGGTGGGTGCAAGTGTTGAGGATGCAGAAGATAGGGATAGGTGATAGAGATGATTCGCTGTGGCGACCATTGAAGGGAAAAGCCAAAAGAAGAAGAAGAATTAAAAATGATACATCTATATCTGCTTGGTTAGTCTCAGTTAGATATATCCAATATTATTATCAGCAGTGGAAAAGTTTGCTTATATATTATAAATTTATTATAGAAAACTAAAAATGATAATGATATCAAAACTGACCATGCCTATGAATGGTAAACTGCTTTGTGACAATGTCTATTATTTTAAAATGCCTCACGAATATAGTTTAATTGAATAAATACGAGGGCACCAGTTCCTTAGTTCTGTCTTATTTTCTATTTCTATACAAATGAATTTTACTTGAAATACAAAAGTGTAGAGTCAATTTAAAAAGTTTAACCCAAAGTTTACTAACCCATCAGTCCTCCTACATGGTGTTCAGGCATAGTCAGCATAGAGCTGGAGCAGGGGGACTCATAAATACCCAGATATAACTGCAGTGTTCAATCAGGAAAATCCCCAGAAAATGAACAGATTTGTGAGTAAGTGCTAAGAGAGGAGAGACATTCCTGCAGTCAGCTAATTTAAATGCATAAGCTACGATTCTGTAATATCAACTAATGTTATTGTTTCTTTTTACACAGATAATGGAACACTTCATCACATAATTATCACTTCAGAGAAAATGTTCAGGAGTCTCATTATAAACCATTTATATGGATGACATTATAATTGTGTATTATTATGGCATTATTATTATTCCATTCTCAACATTAATGTCCTCTGTGATTGCCCTAGCAGCCTCTGCTCACCAGAGAAGCAACAATAATCAGCAATAATCTCCTGTAGGAATAATCACCTGTAGGAATGAGGTGTGTTTATGGAAAATATTACTTATTATAAAACAGCAAAATCATCTGCACTATCATTCTGAGAGAAATGATGCTGGCTGCACAGATGTTGGACCATGTCAATTCAATCTCAGGAAATTCAGAGCTCCACTTAGGCTATTTACTGATCTGCTAATCTTCTGCTTGTACTTTAGGAAAGGTTGTGTACATTATTCACATGAGAGCTCAGCCTGGAGAGATTTAACCTTGTCCTACAATCATAGAGTTAGAATTATTACCTATTGTGTAGTTTAAAATGCTAACAAAGTTAACAATGCTAATATCATACATTAAAAGTGCAAAACTCAATTACAAATAAAAACAGAACAGAAGTGCATTCTTAAATATTGTCCTGAAACATTATGAGATCTTCAGCATAGCTTAAACTAAACAAGCATTAATTAGAACATATTGGGACCTCAGTTTTCCTTTCACACATCCACATGATGTTCTGTAGTTTCTGAATATACAGTAATAAAATCTTTAGTGAACACTCACTCTCAATGACAAAAAGGTGGAATAAGCAAACTGAAGTGTTTTTTAGGTTAAAGACTGCATATAAATACTACAGTTTTGCAAATATTATAAATTGTTAAATTCGTTTAAGATATTATAGCACAGTACAAAATATCATTATTTATGTATTTATGCATTATTGTGCTAATCCACTGTTGGGTTCAGAACACGCTTGGAGGAGGCTGTCACAGGAAAATCCACTCCAAGTAAACAAACATCCATCAAGACAAAGATAAAATGCTTCTATAGATTAATCCTACCAGAGTCTGCTGCTCATATCAGACATGTAAATGACAAGTGTTAGATCTTCCAAGTGCAGAGTTTTTGTAAAACATCTTGATTTTCCCTGTAAGATTATATTTGAAATGAATCCAATACAAATATGTGAACTGCAAGCAGGTGTCAGGTCTCTGCCTGGACTTTGGCCATGTGCCTTTTGTTTATGTTTCATGTTCACGTGTCTGCCCCCCCCCTTGTCTTTTCTGCCCCGCCTCTGCACACCTGTCCCTTATGTATAATGATTATTTGTATTATTTAATTGAGCCGCGTTGCTTCATGCAGCGCGGAATCCTATTGTCTCCTGTCGTCGTCATGTCTGTGTCCGGTTTCGTGTTTCTTTAATTTATTAAATCCCCGTTTTTGTTAAGCTGTCCTGCGTTTGGGTCCGTTTTTATCCCGCGTTCGCTGACAGCAGGATTAACCATTAAAGAGAAACATGAAGCATTATAGAAAACAAGGTCTAAAGAAAGAGATGAGAGATTGGATATAGAACCTTTAAAAACAGAAATGTGACCCTTGATTTGTAAAAAAAAAAAGAAACGTGTTGTGTTTCTCAAAGTCAGAACAGAAGATGGAAGTTCAGGTGTGCAAAAGGGTGATGTGTGTGTTGGGTGTTGTGTGTACTGGGTGTTGTGTGTTCTAGATGTTGGGTGTTCTGGGTGTTGTTTGTTATGTGTGTACTGAGTGTTATGTGTTGTGTGTACTGAGCGTTATGTGTACTAGATGCTGTGTATACTACTTTAGATGTTGTGTGTACTGGGTGTTGTGTGTACTAGATGTTGTGTGTCATGTGTGTACTGAGTGTTATGTGTCATGTGTACTGAGCGTTATGTGTACTAGATGTTGTGTGTATGTGTCATGTGTGTACTTGAAGTTGTGTCATGTCTGTACTGGGTGTTGTGTGTAATATGTGTAATTAGTGTTGTGTGTCATGTTTGTACTTGGAGTTGGGTGTCATGAATGTACTAGTAGTTGTAGCAGACCCTTGGATTTATTACTCAAGAAGAAGCAGAGAGTTCCAAATGGGTGTTGGTTTATTTCTTCCTTTCAACGAGCATCATGCACCATAAGCACCATGAACACCGTGAAAACTACAGTAGAAAACAGCAAAAATACAAAATGCTTCTATGTAGTTTCACAAATAATTAACACATAAATCATATTCACATATTAATCATGTTTACCCGAAATAAAAATCTCTTCTGATAATACACACTCCACATTTGAGTTTCGTACCTCATTCCGCTCTCCAAGGGTGCTAATTAAAGAGTTTCCGCCATCAGCTAGCATTCTCTTTAGCTCGACACACACCCTCACAGTTCAAGGCTCTTAGAAATAACAGGTACGAACAATACAAAAAATAATAAAGTGAATCACAATGTAACTCTTTCCTCACAGGATGAACGGATGAACATGATAAACAACTAATGTGTTTAAGTTTTTTACTATTTTCCGACAATGCGTGAGCACCACGTTGTGAAGCGAGTATAACAGGAAGTTTTTAGCACCACAAACAGAAGAAGAACAGACCACGGGGTGGCACTGTAAAACTACAAGGTCTTATTAACATAAATATAATACTGTGTAGGAGAATACTAACGCAATTTGTCAAACATTTACACTCCCACCAAATCCTAGTACAATGAATGAACAAATACACAAGAGTAAATGAATTGTGGCTTAGTGGTTAGCACGTTCGCCTCACACCTCCAGGGTCGGGGTTCGATTTCCGCCTCCGCCTCCTTGTGTGTGTGGAGTTTGCATGTTCTCCCTGTGCCTCGGGGGTTTCCTCCGGGTACTCCGGTTTCCTCCCCCGGTCCAAAGACATGCATGGTAGGTTGATTGGCATCTCTGGAAAATTGTCCCTAGTGTGTGAGTGAATGAGAGTGTGTGTGTGCCCTGCGATGGGTTGGCACTCCATCCAGGGTGTATCCTGCCTTGATGCCCGATGACGCCTGAGATAGGCACAGGCTCCCCGTGACCCGAGGTAGTTCGGGTAAGCGGTGGAAGATGAATGAATGAATGAAAGTTAAGCTATCAGGAGGTGTAACTATTATACATCATCCTGCATAATAAAGCATTTTGTGTAGTGTTGTCAATCGTTTTCTTCTACTCAGTTCTCAAGGAGGAGCACCAATTTTTTGATTGGTCTCTCAATAACTGATGGCTTGGAGGGAGGATCTTGTTTTTTATGAGGTTTTCTGTCCCCAACTTGCACTTTAACTCGACGAACCAAGCCATCACTACTTTGCACAGTCTCCATCACTCGTCCAAGTTGCCAATGATTTCTTGGGAGGTTATCGTCTTTGATAATGACAATATCATTCACCTTGAGGTTGCGTTGAGGTGAGTGCCATTTCTGTCTCATGGATATGTTCAACAGATATTCCCTTTTCCAGCAGCTCCAGAATTGTTCGATAAGATACCGAACTCTTCTCCACCTCTTTGTCGCATACAGGTCCTCCTTGACAAATACTCCAGGGGGAGGAAGAGCAACTTTAGATTTCATCATAATGAGGTGATTCGGTGTTATAGGCTCCAGTGTCTGCGGATCATTGATTCCGTCCACTGTTAACGGGCGGCTGTTGACAATAGCCATGGCCTCGTATAGCAGTGTTCTGAGAGAGGCATCATCAAGTCGACCTGAGCACTGTGCAAAGGTGGCATTCAGCACATTTCTAACATTTCTGATCTGGCGTTCCCAGACACCGCCTGCGTGACTGTCAGAGGGAGCATTGAAAACAAATTCACACTGCTTCTCAGTCAAGAAGATTTCCAGTAACTTAGTGTCACATTCTTTAAGCGCTTCCTTGAGCTCGTTTCTGGCGCCAACAAAATTAGAGCCTTGATCACAGTGTAGTTGTTGAACAGCTCCTCTCAGGCTGATGTAGCATCTCAATGCGTTGATGAATGAGTCTGTTGACAAATCTTCGAGCATTTCGATATGAACAGCTCTAAAGTACAGACATGTGAAAATCAGGCCATATCTTTTGTATTGTTTGCGAGCTTTCGTTACAATAAAAGGGCCGAAACAGTCCATGCCGCTGTATGTGAAAGGTGCTGAAGCTTCGACACGTTCTTTAGGAAGTTCGGCCATTCGCTGTCTCTCTGTCGGCCGTCTCAGTTTCCGGCAAAACACACAAGTGTGTATCAGCTTAGCAACCAACTTGCTCCCACCAATTACCCAGAATCCATTGGCCCGAAGCTCATTTAAAGTCTGGCTTCGACCCTGATGGCATATCTTAGCGTGGAAATGGGACACAATCAGCTTGGTGATGTGGCTGTTATTTGGAAGGATGACTGGGTGCTTCACTTTGTGACAGAGCGATGACTGTTCCAATCTCCCACCAACACGGAGGAGTCCTTCAGACCAAATGGGGTCGAGATGGAAAAGAGAGCTTGACTTTGGAAGTTCTTTTTTACCCTGAAGCATCTTTATCTCCTTGGGGAAGGCTTTCTGCTGTACGATCTTAATCACTTCATCTGCAGCCTTCTCACGCTCCTTAACAGTCACATACTCATGGTGTTGTTTCGGTTTAGAGCCCAGCCTCTTGATTCTTGAAACCACTTTAAGAATTGTTGTCCAGGAGGAAAACAAAGTGTAATTCTGATGGAGTGCTGGGTGTTAGAAATAATTCACGCTCCCAGAGAAACTTCGGTCTTCGCAGCCAGTTTGTTGAATGAATGTCTGAAGCACGAAGACCTCGGGAAGCATGATTGGCCTGGTTTTCTGCAGTGTCCACAAAGTGCCACTGACTGGGGTCACTGTTATCCCTTATCAGCTGAACACGGTTCGCAACAAATATGTGGAACCTACGGGCATCATTGTTAATGTACCCAAGCACGACTTGTGAATCTGTCCAGAAAACCTCTTCATCAATCTTTATGTCAAGTTCACCTCTTAACATGACACTGATTTTTGTAGCAACCACAGCTGCCGCAAGTTCTAGTCTCGGGATGCTTGTGACCTTTGAGGGTGCAACCCTTGCTTTCGCCAAAACGAGACTGCAATGGACTTCGTCCCTGTCATTTTGGTACCTGAGATAAGAACATGCGCCATATCCCACGCAGCTGGCATTCGAAAAATGGTGCAATTCTACCCTGACAATGTTATGGAAGACATATGGGTGGTAACATCTCGGGATTGAAACCTCTTTCAACTTGTGAAGACCATTTATCCACTCCTCCCACCGTGACTTCATATCTTCTGGGAGTAGATCATCCCATCCAATGCCTCTGTGACACAGCTCTTGCAGTATATGCTTTCCAGTTAGGCTGAATGGAGCGATGAATTCAAGTGGGTCATAAAGCGAGGCAATGACAGAAAGACAACCACGCCGGGTTGAAGGCTGATCCTTCAAGCTGCTGTTAAAGCTGAAAGTGTCAGTTTTAATCGACCATTGAATGCCGAGTGCACGCTCTGATAGGGTTGAATCTAGTCCTAGAGGTTCGATGGTTGCTGCTCTTTCTGAGGGATCTAAGCAGGTGAGGGCTGCTTCCTTGTTTGAACTGAATTTGTGAAGGCGTAGTCCTCCTCTTTTGCACAATTCCTGTGACTCAGTGATCAATTTCTTGGCTTCCTCGACTGATGGGACACTAACTAGCCCGTCATCAACATAAAGGTTTTTCTCCACAAATGTTGATGCCAGTGGATAGGTAGCTTTGTGTTGCCGCGCCAGATGCTTCAAGCCGAAATTGGCACATCCTGGAGACGAGGCGGCTCCGAAGAGATGAACCGTCATCCTGTATTCCTGTGGTTCCCTCTCCAAATCTCCACCTTTCCACCAGAGGAATTTCAGATAATTCCGGGATTCAGGAGTGACGGAGAACTGATAAAACATTCTTTCGATATCACAGATGATTGCTACAGCCTCCTTCCTGAAGCGGCAGAGAACTCCTACCAGAGGATTGATAAGGTCAGGTCCAGTCAGTAGAGTGTCGTTTAGAGAAACACCATGGAATTTGGCTGAACAGTCGAATACGACTCTCAGCTTGTCTGGTTTCCTGGGGTGATAGATGCCGTGATGCGGAAGGTACCACTCCGTCTCTCCCTCAGATGTTGTAGCTGCAGGCTCTGCATCACCCTTGTTTATTGTTTCTTCCATGAATGTTTTGTATTGATTATAATATTGTTTATTGGTCTTTAATTTCTTCTTAAGGCACTGCAGGCGAACTGCGGCTAACCTCTTGTTGTTTGGTAGGTTCGGTGGACTGTTGCCTTTGAAAGGGAGGGGCATCTCATAATGTCTGTCTTTCTTCTGCGTGATGTTGTCACCGAGGAACTGTATGACATGAACATCATTCTGGGACACATATTTATCTTCATAGGTTCTCTCAGTGAAGTCTGATTCTAGGGCTTTAAGAACATCTGTCGCCGATGGAATTAGCAGTTCTTTTACTGTGAGCCGATGCACAAAGCTCTGACTTCCTTGTCTATCTAAGTGGGTGTTTGATGAGCCTATGATACTCCATCCTAATTCTGATCTCTGTGCAAACGGTTGATTTTTGTCACCACTGATAACCTCAAGAGGAGCTAGCGCTGATGGACAGTCATATCCAATAAGAAGCCCTACATCACAGTCTTGAAGGGATGGTAGCTTATCTGCCAAATGTCTGAGATGAGGCCATAGCAATGCCGTTTCCTTTGTTGGGACGTAAGACTTGTCCACCGGGATAAAGTCACGGCTGTAGGCCTGCTGTACTGGGATGTGGTTCTTAGATTGCAGTCCTCAAACTTGTAGACCATGGACATTCTTGCTTGATATGATTGTGTCAATAGCCGTCATAGTACTCAGTTTCAGTTTTACTGGATGAGCATCAACATTCAGTTTGTCAAGTACGTCTTCTAAGACAAACGTTGAGTCACTCTGTGTGTCCAGTATAACATATGTAAGTACTTCTCTGTGTGGCTCTTGTATTGAAGACACAAGGACTGGGACGATACTTGAGGTAGCAGAAGCATGTTGTGTTGATGTATGGGATATGACCTTGTGCGTTTCCAAGCTTGCAGGGTTTTCTATGGAAGTGGAGCTATTCGTTGTTGCTTCCATAGGTCTTTGTTCCTGTCTTCGTGCAAGCAGGTTGGGTGACGACGGTTGCATATGTTGCATGTGTGTCGTCTCTTACAATCTTTGGTCATGTGACCCTTCCTTAGGCACCCAAAGCAGAGCCGATTTTCACGGATGAATACCCTTTTGTCTTCACCACTCTTCGCCGCAAAGGCGGGACACTGGGTGATATGAGCTTCACTTTTACAGACAAAGCAAGGTGATTTTGGTTTACTGCCGTTTGTTTCTTGTTTCTCCTGAGCGAAACTCTTTGGTTGTGTATTTGTGTTGAAAACTTTGGCTCTCTTTGTTGATCTGTCATCTGTGGCTTTGAAATTTATCAACAACGGAGAAGCGATAGGGTTACAAGCTATCCGTGCCTCTTTGCTCAGGAACCTTGTAAAGCATGCAAGATCTGGATAGCTTCCAAATGTGTCAAGTTCCTCTACAATAATTCGACTCCACTTGCGGACGATCCATTCTGGTAGTTTTTTGAGTAACTTGTGGTTTTCCTCACAATCGTTAAGGATAGCTAGTCCTTTGACGTGTGGGATCGCCTCAGTGCAGCCTTGGAGGAAGTCAGCGAATTCTTGTAGTGCTAATGGGTTGTTTGTGTTGATCTTTGGCCATCTTGTGAGCTTATCTCGGAAAGCCTTTTGTATGATGAACGGATTCCCGTATCTGTCTTGTAAGACTTTCCATGCTCCATTGTATGCGCTCTCTGAATCTCGATAAAAGAAACCTTCTACAGCTTTGCGCGCTTCTCCAGCAAGATAATTTTTGAGATAAAACATCTTTTCACTTGGTGGGAGAGGTTTTCTGTCAATAAGAGCTATGAACGACATCTTCCAATCAGTAAACTGTAAAGGGTCACCACTGAACGTGGTTGGTTCAGGGATCGGTAAGCGGTTCTTGCTTAATGAGCTGGCGATTGCTTGGGCTAGACTGACAGACTCCTGGGTCATTGTCACTTCAGGAGCAACTTGGTGAGGTTGGAATGATACCGCATCAGGATTTAATCGAGGTTTGGTTTCCATTCTGTAGCAAGCAGAGTTAGTTTTGTCATTAATCTCCTCATCATGGTTCTCAAAACCTTCAAAACCGTCATACGCTCTCACACGAGCTGCTGCTATGGCAATGTCTTTTGCTGCTTGTAATTGCTGTAATTTTGCTCTCTCTTGTTCCAACTGTTGCTGCATTTCCACCTCTTTTTGTTTCATTTCTGACATCATTTTTGCCTCTTTAAGTTTCCATTCACCTTCTAACTTGAGAAGAAGTGCTTGCTGTGCTTGGATTTCTTTCATGGCTTTTGATTGTTCCAGCTTAGCCGCAAGCTCTGCTTGTGCATCTACTCTGCTGCTGTTGGTACTGGCTGAGCTGGAGTGGTTGCTCAATCTCTCCGGTGACTCTGCTGAGATTACCGTTTCAGTTTTGGTGTGGCCGAAGACAGACCCATATTCATCTTTGTTTAATGTTTCTCTTACCCTTTCCTTCTCAAGTTGGTCATTATAATCTTGATTAATAGTCTCTAGACGGTTACTTATAAGGTCACAAATGTCTTTTGTTAGCGTAACACAGGCATCCATTTTCTTTACAATCTCTGGTGTGGTGTTACTGTTATGTAGGATAGGTTCATACTGCTGGCCTACGTCATCATGCTTTGCTTGAATGTCTTGCTGTAATTCATTAAGGTCTTCTGATGAACAGAGGGTTTTTAATTTTGTCCTAGTCTTTCTTGCTACCAACTTCCAAGAGTCATAGGTCTTGTTAAATGCTTTCGCCCTTTTTTTGGTGTCTTGGTCATGCATCATTTGGCCTTTCTCTGTCAGCTTTCTTTCACGCGAGCTGGACCTGCATGGTGTATCTTTATGTGAAATCTTGTGTGTTTATGCTGCTGCTTTAAGTCGAATGTAGCCTTTGATTGTCCTATGCCTGAATTTACACTTGTAAGCTGTAGTTATCTTTTACCACAGAGTAATATTTATGTCAAGCATTAACAGATTACGGACATCCAAAAGTAATTTTGCACAAAACAGTAACAACAAATTCACACTTCAAACATTTTCATAAATAGACATGACATGAAGTTGTGGCTTAGCTTGCAAGTTATTTTGACCTTATAATAACATTATTTACTTAGTCACTTCAGTTATGCTGTAAGCTTGAGTGTGTGGAAATTGTCCCCCTTTATTTGCTACTTTGCATCCAGTGTTCTTTTTTGCATCTCTAGTTGTACCTTAAGCGTACTGCCCAGTTCAAGTCTTGCCTGGGTGCAGGAGTTGGATGCAAACGAAGTAAACTGGCTGGTAGGTTGGACCTCGGATGTGATGGCGTCAGTTTCTCACCAGGGATGGCAGGGCTGGTGCAGCATTGAGTTTTCACTGTAGCAGCCCCTTGGATTTATTACTCAAGAAGAAGCAGAGAGTTCCAAACGGGTGTTGGTTTATTTCTTCCTTTCAACGAGCATCATGCACCATAAGCACCATGAACACCGTGAAAACTACAGTAGAAAACAGCAAAAATACAAAATGCTTCTATGTAGTTTCACAAATAATTAACACATAAATCATATTCACTTATTGTGTTTACCTGAAATAAAAATCTCTTCTGATAATACACACTCCACATTTGAGTTTTGTACCTCATTCCGCTCTCCAAGGGTGCTAATTAAAGAGTTTCCGCCATCAGCTTGCATTCTCTTTAGCTCGACACACACCCTCACAGTTCAAGGCTCTTAGAAATAACAGGTACGAACAATACAAAAAATAATAAAGTGAATCACAATGTAACTCTTTCCTCACAGGATTCAAACGGATGAACATGATAAACAACTAATGTGTTTAAGTTTTTTACTATTTTCCGACAATGCGTGAGCACCACGTTGTGAAGCGAGTATAACAGGAAGTTTTTAGCGCCACAAACGGAAGAAGAAGAAGAAGACGGCGCTTTTCAAAATAAAAGCAGAACAGACCATGGGGTGGCACTGTAAAACTACAAGGTCTTATTAACATAAATATAATACTGTGTAGGAGAATATTAACACAATTTGTCAAACATTTACAGTAGTTGTGTCATATAATATTCATACTCACTAAAACTAAATTAGAGGTTTTTAGAATTGCGTATAAGGACAGTATGTCCAACTATAGACAGGCTCTAAAAGCTGCTAGGGCTGAGCACCTGAGCAAATTCATAGAAAATAACCAGAACAATCCCAGGTTTTTATTTAACACATTGGCTAGATTAATAAAAATAAATAAAAAAAAAGAACACACTATTCCATCACGGCTTTCACTGAATTCCAGGGGTTTTGTTACTACGACGTAAAGTGGGTGTGTTTCTGGAGGTCTTGGAAAAACACCCTCTTTAAAAAAAAAAAAAAAAAAAAAAAAAAAGTACGGTTAGGGTTAGGTTTAGGGTTAGATTATCAAATAGGCCAGGCCTACCCGATGACGCAATATCTGTTACGCTGTTCTGAAATCCCTGGAAATAAGTGCATCCCATTCCATCACAGTTCAGTAGTGAGGACTTCATGAGATTCTTCACTGATAAAATTGAAAGCATCAGGAACAAAATAGTTGATGTTCAACATATGAGAGCACCTTGTGACCCAGTCTCACCTAAAGCTCTACACTCACAACTACAGTGCTTTACAAATACAGGACAGGAAGAGTTAGATAAGCTTATTACTACAGCTACATCAACAACTTTTTCACTAGACCCCATTCCAACTAAATTACTGAAAGAAGTGTTACATACAGCTGGTGAGCCTCTTCTTAATATTATTAACTCCTCGCTATCTTTAGGTTACGTCCCTAAATCCTTCAATTTGGCAGTTATTAGGCCACTCATCAAAAAACCTAATTTAGATCCTAATGAACTATTAAATTACAGACTTATTTCACATCTTCTGTTTATGTCTAAAATACTAGAAACGGTTGTGTCTGTTCAGCTGATCTCCTTCTTACAGAAGAACAATATCTTTGAAGAGTTTCAGTCAGGTTTCAGGCCCCATCATAGCACAGAAACTGCACTTGTGAAAGTAACGAATGACTTGTTCTTAGCTTCAGACCAAGACTTTATGTCACTATTAGTTCTATTTGACCTTCGACACTATAGATCACAAAATTCTCCTAGATCACTTACAAAATTACACAGGTATTCATGGACAGGCTTTAAGTTGGTTTAGATCCTACCTGTCTGATCGATACCATTTTGTAGAATTAAATGGTGAATCCTCCAGTTTACTGCCAGTTCATTATGGGGTCCCTCAAGGATCAATTCTAGGACCTCTGCTTTTCTCGATATACATGCTTCCATTAGGGAACATCATTAGAAGGCATGGGATTAGTTTGTATTGCTATGCTGATGACACACAGTTATATATCTCATCAAAACCAGATGAAATAGCTAAATAGTCCAAATTAACCGAGAGATAAAAGAGAGATAAAAGATTGGATGAGCTGTAACTTTCTGTTGTTAAACTCTGATAAGACAGAAATACTACTTATCGGTCCAAAAACCATTACACAGAAACTCTCACAATTCAACTTCAATTTAGAGGGATGTACTGTTACTAGTAGCTCGACAGTGAAAGACCTGGTGTTTATTAGACAGTAACTTGTCTTTTGAAAATCATATCACCATATAACAAAAACAGCCTTCTTCCACCTTTTATTGCCAAGCTGAGAAACATCCTGTCTGTATCTGATGCTCAGAATCTAGTTCATGCTTTCATGACCTCTAGACTGGACTATTGTAATGCATTACTAGGTGGTTGTCCTGCATCTTTAATAAATAGGCTACAGTTAGTCCAAAATGCAGCTGCCAGAGTTCTCACTAGGACAAGAAAGTATGACCATATAACCCCAATTTTATCATCTCTACACTGGCTACCTGTTAAGTTTAGAATTGATTACAAACTGCTGCTACTTACGTACAAGGCTCTTAATGGTTTAGCTCCCATGTATCTAACTAGTCTTCTAACATGTTACAATCCTTCACGCTCTCTGAGATCACAAAACTCAGGACTTCTGGTAGTTCCCAGAATATCTAAGTCTACTAAAGGCGGTAGAGCGTTTTCTTATTTAGCTCCCAAACTTTGGAATAGTCTTCCTGATAGTGTTCGGTGCTCTTTTACATCAATACAACATTTATCAGACTGTATATTTATAATCACACCCCCAGTGTCACCCATATGAGGATGAGATTCCCCTTTGAGTCTGGTTCCTCTCAAGGTTTCTTCCTTTACCATTTAAGGTAGTTTTTCCTTGCCACTGCTGCCTGAGTCACCTCAGACTTGCACATTAGGGATAAATACATACACATTTAAATATATCTAATATTAATCTTGAATTTTGTATTCTATTAATCTTTATATTATTCTTTATATTAACCTTTTGTTCTAAGTTTATGTTCTGTAAAGCTGCTTTGAGACAATGTGTAATTAGTGTTATGTGTCATGTGTACTGAGTGTTGTGTGTCATGTGTGTTGTGTGTACTAGGAGTTGTGCCAAGTGTGTACTGGGTTTTGTGTGTCATGTGTAATTCATGTTATGTGTCATGTGTGTTCTGAGTTTTGCGTGTTATGTATGTGCTAGGAGTTGTGTCGCATGTGTACTGAGTGTTGCGTGTCATGTATATACTAGGAGTTGTGTCATGTGTGTACTTGGTGTTGTGTGTCGTGTGTTGTGTGTACTAGGAGTTGTGTCATGTGTGTACTGGGTGTTGTGTGTCATGTGTAGTAAGTGTTATATGTCGTATGTACTGAGTGTTGTGTGTCATGTATGTACTAGGAGTTGTCATGTGTGTACTAGGAGTTGTGTCATGTGTGTACTGGGTGCTGTGTACAAGAAGCTTTCATTGTCATTTTATCCATATATATCTGACACAGTACACAGTGACATGAGAGAACGTTCCCCCCAGACCATGGAGCTACATAGGAGCTACAGAAACACAGATTACTGAATAACAATTGTATCTATGAGGTTTTTCAATCAGGTTTTAAGTCTGCTCACAGTACTGAGTCTGCCCTTTTGAGAGTTTTAAATGACATTTATCTTTCTACTGACTCCGAAGACTCTGTGGTTCTTATTCTACTAGATTTTTTAGCTGCGTTTGATACCATAGACCACTCCCTTTTATTATCGAGGCTTGAGACCTGGGCTGGTCTAAAAGCAAATGTTCTGAGCTGGTTTCAATCATACCTAACTGACAGAAAGTTCATAGTGAAACTGGGTAACTTTTCCTCCTCCCCTGCCTCGCTGTCCTGTGGCCTTCCACAAGGCTCTATTTTAGCTCCTTCTCTATTCTCGTTATATATGATACCCCTGGGCTCTATTCTCCAGAAACATGGTGTATCCTTTCATCTCTATGCTGATGACACTCAAATCTACTTACCAATTAGGAAAAATAATCCTTCAGCAATCTCACCTCTTCTAAAATGTTTAGAAGACGTTAAATTATGGCTGGCACAAAATTTCTTGTTTTTAAACGAGTTTCTAAATAGTGTTTAGCCCAATTGAGAACTCTCAGTCCTCAAGCATCCATCTAGAGAGTTTATCTGTCACGGGGTAAAAACGGACCCAAATGCAGGACAGCTTAACAAAAACGGGGATTTATTAACAAAAACATGAAACAGAGACACAGTCTCAGCAAGACGAAGACAACAGAGGATTCCGCGCTGCTCAAGGCAAAGCGGCTCAACTAAATAGTACAAATAATTAATCAGACATGAGGGACAGGTGTGCAGAGGCGGGGAGGAAAAAACAAGGGCGGGGCAGACACGTGAACACAGAACATAAACAAAAAGGCACATGACCAAAGTCCAGGCAGTGTCCTGACATCTGTTTTTAGATCTTTTTTGATCAGCACCTAAAATTTGACAAACACATCTCGTCTGTTATTGGGTCTAGCTTTTACCAACTGCGGATTCTCTCCAAAATTAAACACTTTCTTAACCCTAAGACTCTAGAAATTGCTGTTCATGTGTTTATAACTTCTCGCTTAGATTACTGTAACTCTTTATATTGCGGTATATCTAAAACTCAGATTACGCGTCTCCAGCTCGTTCAAAATGCTGCTGCCAGATTTCTCTTTAGTTGTCGCAAACATGAACACATCACTCCCATTCTCAAATCTCTACGCTGGCTGCCGATTTCTCAGAGAATAGATTTTAAGCTTTTACTCGTTGTCTATAAGTCTCTCCATAATATCGCTCCTCTCTACTTATCTGAACTTCTTCATCCCTACTCTCCTATTAGAAGTCTTCATTCATCTGACCAGGCTCTGTTGGTGGTCCCTCGTGTACGGCTCAAGCGTAGGGGAGAGCATGCCTTTTCTGTGGCCGGTCCTAGACTATGGAACTCCCTGCCACTAGAGATTAGGACGGCACCCTCCATTTCTAGTTTTAAGTCCATGCTAAAGACTCACCTATTTTCTCTAGCTTTCTTATGATTGCCCAGGGGTTTATGTTTGTTTATATTTTATGGTTTATATTCATATCACTTTTTTTAAACTGGTTATTTTATTTTGTCTAATTTTTTTAAGAATTCTTATTTTAGCTTTTTGAACTCTATTTATTGTGCATGTGTGTATTTTTAAGTGTATGTGTAATGTCAAACGCACTGTGAAGCACTATATAAATAAAGTTGAACTTGAACTTGAATATAGAACATCACAGAGATAAGAACTTAGTAAGTTAGTCCTAGACACAAAGTGTATCTGTGCAACCTGGTGTACACAGTGCAGGAAAAGACAAACAAGACAGTGCAGGACAAAAGACAGTGCAGACAAAAGACAGTGCAGCACAAAAAATACAAGACATTGCACAAAAGACATTACACAAAAGTCATTACACAAAAGACATTACACAAATGTCATTACAGTGCTAGGTGTGGTGGTGCTGGAGATGCTGTTCCTGATCCGGACAGACTGAGGTCTCCCAGTCAGGAAGTCCAGGATCCAGTCGCAGTAGCATGTGTTCAATCCCAGCAGGATCAGTTTCTTTATCAGGTGCTGAGGGATGATTGTGTTAAATACTGAACTAAAGTCTATGAACAGCATTCGTACATAAGTGTCTTTATTCTCTATGTAGGTGAGGGCTAAATGAAGGGCTATGGCAATGGCATCGTCCATGGAGTGGTTTGGATGATATGAAAACTGTAGGGTGTCCAGTGAGGGTGGTAACTTTGTCTTGATATGCCTCATGGCGAGCTTCTCAAAGCACTTCATTACAATAGGTGTGAGTGCAATAGGTCAATAGTCATTGAGGCAGGACACTGTAGACTTCTTTGGGATGGGGACGATGGTGGTTGTGTTGAGGCACATAGGAACAACAGCGCTGCTCAGTGAAATGTTTAAAGATGTCAACGAAGACATCTGCTAGCTGTTCTACACATTCCCTGAGTACCCAGCCAGAAATGTTGTCTGGTCCAGCAGCCTTCCTTGGGTCAACTCTGCATAGAGTTCTCCTCACGTCGGCCGTGGATAGACAGAGTACCTGGTCGTCGGGGGAGGGATGGTCTTCCTTGCCGCTACATTGTTCTGCACCTCAAACCGAGCATAGAAGTCATTCAGCGCATCTGGGAGTGAGGCATCACTATCACAAGCAGGTGAAGCTGTCTTATAGTTCGTGATCCCCTGTATGCCCTGCCACATGTGCCAGGTGTCTCCGTTGTCCTGGAAATTGTTTTGGATTGTATGTGCACGCTTTGCTTCTCTGATGGCTTAGGACAGTTTGGCCCTTGCTCTTCCTAGGGCTGCCCTGTTCCCTGTTCTGAATGCTAGGTCTCTAGATTTCAGCAGCACACACACTTTAGCAGTCATCCACGGGTTCTGGTTGGAGCATGTGGTGATGATCTTGGAGACGGTCACTTCATCAATGCACATGCCAATGTAGCTGGTCACTGATGCCTTATACTCCTCCAAGTTGACAGAGTCACTATTGGTTGCAGCCTCCCTGAAGTTGTTCCAGTCAGTGCACTCAAAGCAGTCCTGAAGAGAGGTTTAGAGCATCTGACGAGTGGTCTCCCTGCTGAAAAATCCAGCATAAACCAGCATGAATTCCATGCTGGTCCAGGCTGGTTTTTACTGGTTCATGCTGGTATAGTGCTGGTATAATGCTGGTCAGTGCTGGTATAGTGCTGGTATAGCTGGGTGGCCAGCATAGCATGGTGTTATCAAGCAAAACGGGGCTGGTGTAGCTGGTTAACCAGTATGATCTTGCTGGAATGAGCTTTATGGGAACAACCTTCATTTTTGCTTGTGTATGTTTCTATGTAACACATTAATATAAGATTAAAACACAATATATTGGAATATATTTAATTATAAGTGTGTTATTTCTTTTGCTCCCTCTTTTGAATAAAGAACTGAAATAACAAAGCTCAAAAAGTTTTGAATCTTCTTCTTCTTTTTCTTCTTTCGGCTTTTCCCTTCAGGGGTCGCCACAGCGAATCATCTCTCTCCACCTAACCCTATCTTCTGCATCCTCAACACTTGCACCCACTAGCTTCAAATCCTCATTAATTACATCCATATACCTCCTCTTTGGCCTTCCTCTTTGCCTCCTGCCTGGCAGCTCCATGTCCAACATTCTCCTACCAATATACTCACTCTCCCTCCTCTGAACATGTCCAAACCATCTTAATCTCGCCTCCCTAACTTTGTCCCCCAAACGTCCAACATGGGCTGTCCCTCTGATGTACTCGTTCCTAATCCTGTCCAATCTTGTCACACCCAAAGAGAACCTCAACATCTTCAGTTCGGCTACCTCAAGCTCTGACTCCTGTCTCTTCTTCAGTGACACTGTCTCTAAGCCATACAGCACGGCCGGTCTCACCACTGTCCTGTACACCTTCCCCTTGATTCTTGCTGACTCAAAAAGTTTTGAATAACAAAGAATAAAAACATTTAAAAATCGTTTGTTAGGGATTAGTGTCTCCACAAATTAAATATAGTAATACCAACAAATGTTGACTTCCCGGGCTCCATGAGGGAAGCAGCATATAAATCATACAGAATGATGGTTTTTGAAATACATATAAAATATATATATATATATATATATATATATATATATATATATATATATATATATATATATATATATATATAAAATCCATTTGTCTCAATTAAGAAGTAGTTAAGTTTTTTTTGTTTTTTTTGTTTTTTTTGTTTTTTTTTTATATTAAAGCGGTAATGTGAAGAGCTATTACCCAGCATCAGCGTTGCTATGCAACCTTTAAAGCAACTATGTTCACGAAGGTAAATGTAGTTCCTGCACTTTCCAAAAGTAAATCTCGCAGTGTTTTCGACTACATTATATACCTTACAATGTTTATCGAAATTAGTATAAGTGCACGTGTTCCACATCATCTTGTTTATGCCACCGTAATTAGGATTTTGTTTTGGGGTAAATAAAAAGCTTCCGCTTCTACACGACGAATCTGCTGATCACTGGGAATCAGAATGTTGGCATACGTGAGGTACCTGGATGACGGCTCCATGACAGTTGTTTCAACTAGCGAAATTAAGGACTTTAATTATGACATGTTTGACCAAACTCAGGTTTATTGGGTACGATGGAAGCAAGACTTCTTCAGGGCACAAATACTGATGCTTAAAGGTATGTAACTTAAGCAGTAGCTGTTTTATCGTAACTTGTACAGAACTTGTCACTGCACAATATAAACAAATGAGTGATATATAGTTTTGTTTCTTATTTTGTTTCTATCATTTTTCAGAGAATAAAGAAGACATAGAGCAGGAGTTGTCTAAAGACAAAGGACTCCAGGTAGCACCTCTTAAAAAACATGGTCATCGCCACCAAGTGGTACGCCACTTGTTACTCAAGTGCACCTAATGCTGGACCAGCATACCACCATCCCAAGCTGGTCCCAGCATGCAAAACATACCTTATGCTGGACCAGCAATGCTGGTTTTTTTAGCAGGGCTGTACGCTGGAATTAGCAAAACACAGATGTGGTCTGAGTAGCCGAGGTGGGGGTGGGGCTCAGCATGACAGGGGGCGGGGCTCCGCATGATACACGCTGGGAATGTTTGTGTAAACAAGATCCAGCATGTTTTCCCCTCTCTTTGCAAAGTCCACATACTGATGGAATTTAGGGAGCACTGACATGAAATATGCATGATTGAAATCTCCAGTGATGATAAAGTCTGTCAGGGTGAAAATTCTGTAGATCGCTAATAGCCCCATAGAGTTCACATAGAGCCTCTTTAGCATTAGCACTGGGAGGAATGTACACTCCGACAATCAAAACAGTGGTGAATTCCCGTGGTAAATAAAATGGCCTGCATTTAACAGTCACTCCACTAGAGATGAGCAGTAACTACAAACAAGCAGAGAGTTCCTGCACCATTCTGTGTTGATGTAAACACACACCACCACTGCGAGCCTTACCGCACAGAGAAGCATTTCTGTCTGCGTGAGCTGTTGTTCAGTCTGTTGCTCCCAGCATCAAATCTTGGTGTGCCTCAGTCCGCAAGATTGTCGTAGCGATACACAGCAAATTGCCATGGAGACAACCTTGATTAGGTCCCAAAGAGAGTCAACAATCAGCAGGTGTCTGTAGAAGTGGGGGAAGGAACGCAAGAGCGTCACGCTGCAGTGCTCTTCCAGGGGAATTGTTGTTCCAACAGCGGCCTTGGCCGAGGCCAGTGCTGGTTGAGTGGGAGCCGAAAGCAGATAAGATTGGGATTGTTTATGTTCTCTATAAAGAACATAAAATGGCGGCAAGCTCTATGAGGTATAGTTATGTTCTCTATGGCTGCAACAATGTCCCTAAAAACAAAAGCAAAACATGAAATAAATATTCGTCAACGGACACAACAAATATGTGTCATAGTAGAGTTAGTGATAGCACCGAGAGGTAACTTACTGATTAATTTTGCGAGGTTTGCGTTTGATGGTTGTTCGTTCTTTGTAACGTCTTCTGATGGTGCCCAGTGTTGCGTATACACCGAACAGAATTCAGATGGCGGTTTATTTCCCGAGTTGATTTTCCAGCAGATCTCATCACCCTGATGTCTTCGGAATGAAGCTTGCTTATCTTGGTCATTTTGAAATGTCTTCACTCTACGTACATGTGGAAGGACTGTATTTATCTACAGAGATCTCACAGTGTCAGTAGGGGTGTGGAATAAGTGAGACTGGAAAATCTTAGATTAGTTTGATGGCCCATTAAATTAACCCTGCGCAAATTTGCGTAAATTCCCTGGACCTCACACCTAATAGCACCCCTACAGTTCCATTGTTCTCCTGCTTTTGTTGTGCAAACACACCCATCACCTGTGAGGCCTGGCACATTTGCATTTGTTCACTCAGAGTAGCTCAGATCCAAGGCAGGCCAAACCTCTGTGTGTGACATGGAAACCTTCAGAAATGCCTGCCGTCTATACAAAATAGTCTGTTTTATTTACGGGAAGTGCAAAACAAATGAACAAATCCAAAAACAAATGAACAAATCCGAAAACACATTAACAAGTCAGACAACCCGGAAGCGGTTGGTAAAGTTTGTGAATGGAAACTTCCATCATTGGACGAGACACCTTTCATTCACCTGTATATCTTTAATGACAGGTGTCTTGTCCAATGATCGGTAAGTTTCCATTCACAAACTTTACCAACCGCTTCCGGGTTGTCTGACATGTGTGCACGTGTAAAATAAAATATGAATTATTAAAAAGATAATTATGCATTATTTATAAGAAAATAAAATATGCATTATTTATGTATCCCCACACACTGTAAGAAAAGATACACCATATCTACTCAATAAAAATGAGGCAACAGATTACAAGTAATATTATTAATTAAATTTCACAAGGTTTGGTATTGAGTAAATATTAATTAAATGAGACCCTTAATAGTTATCCATTTAATATGAGTAGATTTAAATAGAAAACAGTACAGAATTAATTATAACCTAAACAAAAATATTGAGTAGATTTGAAAAAGATAAACTCCCTAATGTGTAAATAGTACTAATAAAAAATAATTTAATTCTACATATCATAATTGAGTAATCATCATCTAAATTAATCTGCACATTGATTTGAATTAAATCTAAATATTCCTTTCTTACTATAAAACTGTTAGAAATATATTGCAAGCATATCACATTACTAGAAAATACATTTATTATTGTTTTCGTAGCTTATAAATCTATTTTAGCCTACTCTCTTCAAATGTCTTGGATCTAAAAATCTTAGATTAGTTTGATGGCCCATTAACAACTCATCAAGCTAGTAGTATAGTATAGTATTCAGGTCATAACCAATTTATGGTCTCTTTAATGTTATGTGGGTTGAGTGAACGCTGGCGCGTCTTGGCTGCCGCTGGATAACAATAATTATTCCCGGATAACAATAATTATTAACATCATATACACTGCGTAGACTACAATGAGGATCTATTGTCTATGGCTTGTACTTGCCTGGACTGTACTACCTCTTGTACAGTCCGCAGTACTGTTTCAATACTCTGCTGCTGAACTTTTGAGTTTCCGTCCGTGTTTGTATGATTCAACACCTCCTGCACTGCTTGCTCATCCGGACATCTTATATCTGCCAAGACGGAAATCATCGTGGCTCTCGGCGGAACTTCTGGTATAATAAATCCAGTGAAATAAAGTCGCTATGGTCAGCTGTTCGACGCCCACGAAGGAACGCCGGTCGCCGCGCCAGTCAGCGTGTGCTGGCAAACCCGGCTAACTCGGCTAACTGCAGACCAAGCAACAACAAAACTGTGAGTTTCGGTCTTATTAACATCCACTCACTTACGAGTAAGGGGCATCTTGTGCAGGATCTCCTTGCAAATCGCAAGATTGATTTTCTCTTTTTAACCGAAACATGGCAGCAACAAAATGACTTTATTGCACTCAATGACGCCATTCCGCCAGGGTTTGTTTACATCTCTCAACCACGTGACTCTGGTCGAGGAGGCGGTCTGGCGATAATCTACCGTGAGAAGTGGAGACTGATGTCTTTGAATGTTTCTGCCTCCCACTCATTTGAGGCTGCTGTTTGTCAGCTCTCTGGATCTACTCCAACTATTATCAGTACTGTATATCGACCACCAAAGTTCAACAAGGATTTTATCCCTGACTTTGCTGCTTTTTTGAATCAAATAACTACACTCTCACCAAATATAATTCTTGTGGGGGATTTCAATATTCACATGGATGATGTTCACAACAATCTTACTAAAGAATTTACATCTTGTCTGGATAGCTTCGGACTGCAGCAGCATGTGAATTTTCCCACGCATTCTAAAGGACATACTTTGGATTTAATCTGTTGTTCAGGTGTCTCTCCAGACAACCTTAATGCAGACTTTTTTCCATGTACTGATCATCTGTTACTGTCTTTTAATGTTAATCTTCCACTTTTCAAATCGAAATCTATACGCATGATATCATTTCGTAAAATCAAGGACATTAATTTGGACAGCTTGTCTTTAAGCATTGCAAGTCTTCCTAAGGCTGACAGCTGTTTCACTCCAGATGTTTCACTAATGATAGTCTCCATAATTTGCTTAATATTTTTGCCCCACTTAAGACTAGGACTGTTTCATTTGCTGTTACTGCACCCTGGTTCACTCCTTTTCTCAGGCAATTAAAAGCAAAAGGGCGACGGCTTGAGAGACTTTTTAGAAGAACTGGCCTTACTGTGCACAAGGAAATGTATTCAGAACATATGTCTTACTATAAAGAAACTATTGCCAAAGCTAAATCTACATACTATTCTGGCTTAATTGGTTCTAATGAAGGGAATTCAAGGGTTCTTTTTTCTTTATTGAAAAATTTTACAACACCCCCCGATTCACTTCCCTCTCATTTGTATTCATCTGATTTTTGCAATACTTTAGCTTCATTCTTTACTTCAAAAATTGAAGACATTCATCATCAACTTATGGCCACTCCTGTTTCTACTCCATGTGTCTCAGTTTTACCTGTTCCTACACAACTGTTCTCTGAGTTTATTCTACCCTCAATTGATGACATCTTAAAACTTATTCATCAATCTAAATCTTCAACTTGTGTTCTTGATCCTATACCAACTGTCCTTGTTAAGGCTACTGCTTCCTCTCTGTCCCCTTTTATCATGGGTATTATTTATTCTTCCCTTACCACTGGAGTTGTTCCTTCTATTTTCAAAACAGCTGCTGTAACTCCAATTCTAAAGAAACCAGGATTGTATACCAACAACCTTAATAATTTTCGTCCTATTTCTAATCTTCCTTTTATTTCTAAAATTTTGGAAAAAGTTGTTGCTGCTCTGGCAACAATCTATATGAACAATTTCAATCTGGTTTTCGCCCATTTCATAGCACTGAAACGGCTCTATTGAAAATTACAAATGATTTGCTTATAGCAGCTGATTCTGGCTTACTATCCATCCTCCTACTCCTTGATCTGAGTGCAGCTTTTGATACAATTTCCCACAATATTCTTTTAGACAGGCTTTCCACTATTGGCATCACCAACACACCTCTGAAATGGTTTCATTCATATCTCTCTGATCGCACACAGTTCGTTCAACTAAAATCATTCACCTCTTCGACAGTTTCCGTTACCTCTGGTGTACCCCAGGGCTCTGTCCTGGGCCCTTTGCTATTTATTACTTACCTTTTACCCCTTGGACATATTTTTCATAAGCATCAGGTCAAGTTTCATTGCTATGCCGATGACACCCAGCTCTACCTTTCCACAAAACCACATTCCAAACTCCCTCCATCTGCTCTTACTGATTGTCTCATTGACATAAAATCATGGTTTTCAGCAAAATTTCTTAAACTAAATAGTAATAAAACAGAATTTCTCATTATAGGCACAAAATCTGTGCTTAACAAATTCTCAAATTTTCTTATTTCCATTGATGAATCTCTCATAGCTCCCTCATCTCAGGTTAAGAGTCTTGGTGTCATCTTTGATAGTACCCTTTCTTTCACCTCTCATGTAAATAATGTTACTCGGGCTGCATACTTTCACCTTCGAAATATCAATAGGCTTCGCTCCTTTCTCACGATCCAATCAACCACCACTCTTGTTCACAGTCTAGTAACCTCCCGGCTTGACTACTGTAATTCCCTTCTTATTGGGCTTCCTCACAAAACCCTTCATAAGCTGCAACTTGTTCAAAATTCTTCTGCCCGCATTATCACTCGTACTTCCTCTATCCATCATATTACACCTGTTCTGGAACAGCTTCATTGGCTTCCCATTATTTTTCGTATTAAGTATAAAATTCTTCTTCTAACATTTAAAGCTATCCACAATCTTGCACCTTCATATCTTCTTGATCTTCTTCATACTCCAAAACAAACTCGTATTCTTAGATCTTCTTCTTCCACTCATTTCATTGTTCCCTCTGTCCGTCTTGTAACTATGGGGAATAGAGCTTTCAGTTACTCTGCACCTCAGCTCTGGAACTCACTTCCATCTGAACTCCGTAATATTGTTTCTCTTTCATTATTCAAATCTCAGCTTAAAACTCATCTGTTCAGTTTAGCTTATTCTACACCATAATTTGTACTGCTGGTCTAATTTGTATCGCAATGTAGCTATTCGATTTTGATTGTCTTTGTTGTTTTTTGTACGGTGACCTTGAGTGTTCAGAAAGGCGCCTTTAAATAAAATGTATTATTATTATTATTATTATTATTATTATTATGTTTTCTAAATGAAATACATTCACACTATTTTGTTGGAGGAGTGGTCCTAAACTATAATATAAGTGAAACCACTCACTGTAGTTATTCACTCACTGACTGACTTATTTATTTTCTGGTGCGGGTCCCGAGGTGTGATTCCCCCCCTGTTGAGATTTTCACAGTTTTTCAGCCCTGCTTTTCTTGTGCAAACACCCCCAATCACCTGTGAGACCTGTAAATCTAGTGTTAAAAAAAAAAGGTGTCATAACTTGGGTTTCTTTCCACATACTGTATTTGCCAGAAATTTACCAGGATTGTTCCAAATTATGAACTTTGCAAGTAAAATTAATTTTGACTATTTTTGTTGAACTATGTGTTCGTAAAATAAATACTTTCCTCCTCAAGTCCTCCCGAGTAAATTTGACTCAGCCACATTTAGTAGGGCAAAAATGCACACATAAAATGTCCACTAACACACAAAATTTGGGTGTACTGATCAGTACGTACTGATATATATATACTGTATATTGTAACAGGTCTAACCTGCTACTAGATATAGTTCCATTCCTTACCTATAGGGGTGTATTGAGTGTATATAAGTTAGTAGGCTAGTAGAAGAAAAAGGTACTGTATGGCTTCCACCAGAGTTTGTAGTTTACCAGTGTTTGTAGTGGCTTCTTTGAAAGGCCTCTTGATGGGAAACTTTTGTTTCTATTGTCATTAAGGGCTTTTTTGTGTCCATCCCATTTCATGCTTAAAGCATAATACAGACAATGGATGGAAACTGGGATGGCTTATTGGAGTTGGAAGAATGTACCTACTTCATTCAAGTGTATGTCGATGGAGATGCTTTAAGTACACAGAGAAGATTCAACTCAACACGGATAAACACGTAACTTCTTTGCAAGAACATTGTTTGCTTTTGTCATCAGCATTTCTGGTCTTCTATAAACTGGACATCTACACAGATAAAACTGTTTTGAGTCAACATTCTGAATTCATCCAAAATATGTTGCTCAAAGGTCTGTGTATGATTGTAAATTATAACATTGAGTGTACTTACAATATTGTAAACATTGTTTTTCTGACTGCCTTTATTGTACTGTTTTATGTTTAGGCTGCAGTTTGTCTTCATTTACACAGAAAATGCTATGCTCTCAATACCACTGTATATGGAGGGCTTCATTATCATAGTGTGTTATAGTTTTTATTATTATTATTATTATTATTATTATTATTATTATTCCTAGCATCACAACTTGCTGTGAGCACATAACCAGCAATTATCAGTAATAATCTCCAGCTGCATGTACGACTGGACGATACTATTTTGTACAATTTTGTACCACAATGAGAGAATTCTCTATTAAACTAATTCATGAAACATGTTCTTAATATTTCTATAGAACACACACAACTTCAACATACGTCTGCTTCTGTCATCATTCAGTATTAGTTTGTTAGAGTTTTCTCCAATCTCATGGCTGTAGAAGCTCCACACTGTTTCACTCTTATTCTCAGAGTTCACTTTAATGTAATCAATGATGTCTTCGACTTTCGATGGACAGCAAGAGAAAGCATGCAGCCTGCTGACTCTGATCATTATATCATCAGATGAGAGAAGGTTCTCCTGCTATGTCTTGTTTACTCTCAATATACTTTCTTCCTAAGATTGATCCTGGAAAGTTTCTTGCTGCAGTTTTTCCCCATGGTTTGCTCACTAGGGGTTAAGGCACTGTTATCTGTAAAACTGTTTCAGACAATCTGTATTGTTAAAAAAAAAAAAAAAAAACACTTTAAAATTAAAAGTCTTAATACATTTCTGATGAAAACTCAGATCATGATTGCTTGACTGAGTGTCACTGTGTCCCTTGAATTTTGGGATTAATTCTGAATACAGAATATCTAGTATTTGCTATGCAAACCCTGAACCCTAAACTCTATACCCCTTGATCTGAATAACAATTCATCTTAATTCTTTAGTGTCTTGGGTCACAGACAGACCACAGTTTTGGTTGTCTTTTTATTTTGGGATGTATCTGCTCACGGTCTGAAAGGAAGACAAGATGTGGTCCAGTTTCAGATTTTGCTTAGTTTACCATGTGACCAGCTCACCTCAGGATTTTATGATCATTTGTACACATTGTGAATGCACTGAGCCTATCCAGAAGCTCAGGGATATATGGCACTTCATATGCATGACATTTTGAAACCATGTTAATTCTCTGGAAATATCACAGAGCCAGACTCCACATCTCATCTGAGGAGGAGGACGATGGAAGTGGTCTAATCAATGTGTGATTTCTCTGTCTAATTATTGTCAGCATTTTACACAATTCCTGTCAAATCACTTTTCTCATTCACATCTGAACAGCAGAGAAAACATAAGAAAACCCAGCAGCTTGGTGACCGTTCATGTCAGGAAGAGTGATTGACAGGCCCCTGAAGGGATCAGAGTGGGACTGGATATTGCTGGAAATTCTGGGTCCAACCCATCTCTCTTTGTGTCCACATTGAAAGCACCACAGAGGTCACCTCACTCCCCTTTTTTTTTTACTAAGGTTAAGGTGCACAATCTGAGGTCTTATTCCCCTGTCTGACCTTATAGACTTATCCTTTTCACATCGTAGGTCCACCGTCAACCAGCAGGTGAATTTGAGCTGAATGAAGGTAGAACTGTCTGCTGATGAGACCTGTCAGAGTGCTTGGATTAAAGAACCACTGCTGCCTATGTGGAGCCTGGAGCAAATCCTCCCTTGATGAATGATCAGAAGTATGGATTGCAGGATATAGTGAATTTCATCATTACTGCTTGCTAGATTATCCACCAAATTATATTCTTTTATAACATTCAGCACTCCCTTAATCATTTACCTGTGTAATAATTAAAAGGAGGCCTGGGATTTCTACCAAACAACCAATAATAAGGAATGCAAAAAAATACAAACTGCACATTAAGCATTTTATTTATTATTGCGCATCGCTAACAGATCAGTTTTTGGAGGTAAAAACTCATTTAAATAGCTTTAATATAGCAGTTCGTGGTTGTTGAGTGTATAAGACATAAATGATGTGCCTTTAAGCAGTTATGGTCTTATTTACAGGACCAATGAGATAAATAACATATAACATTAGGTCATGATCCATGTGGAGATGCTTGTGCTGCTTCAGGATCTTGTTGCATAGTTCACTAACACTCAAATGAAGTGGTAGCCTCATGCTGTGTGGAGTAATGGCCTGACAAGCTGCATGGCTATTCCTTAAAGTACCTGTTTAATGTAAGCAGACACAAAGATGTCTTTAGTGTGGTCAGTGCATTCACCAGCAGGGCAAGATGAATGCCTAGCATGTAGAAATGAGCCATTAATTTATCTAAGGCCACATTTTCAATCAGTCTTAGTCTGATGAATGGCCCTGTGTAATGACCGCTGGCCTTTAGATTTCAGGAGGATTGTGGATAAGAGGGTTGTGAAGACCTGGTGCACCAGTCCACATGCCTTTAAGGACATTTCCACATTACTTCATTCTCCAAGCAGCTCCCAGGTTTCAGTGGAACACTATCAGCATTATACTATTCAGAAAAACACAGCAGGCACAAAGTAATAAAAAAAAAGGGCCTTCAGTTTTCAGTGCCTGTTTCTGCTGCCACAGTCAGTACAGTAGTAACATAAAACAAACAAAAGTGTAGCTTTCTTCACCGCACGCTTTCGGCTCTTTAGCTGAAGGCCACACACTCTTTGATTCTTGCTAAGACAGATGAGAACATAAATAAGGTATGATAAGTAAAAATAGACATCGACCCTCACCCTTTGAGCTCCTCCTCAAAATCATACCCTCCCCTTAAAGCACACGACTGTATGAATGTCTAACGTCTATCTAAACTTGGTTCCTAAATGAGTAATGAGCAGATAAAACAAGATCCATAATAATGTCCTCACACCTTCATCCAAATCCAAAACCTTTAACTACTAACCCTGACAGTTGGACCTTCTGTTTCAGTTCACGTTCCTCAAAGTTAAACTGAACTGTAAACACACACACACACACACACACAGAGACACACACTCGCCTCAAGTCCGGTTTTAGATGAAGAAGTCATTTTTGTCTAAGAAGCTTAAATCAAAGAGTGAGAAACTCAGTGATGTGTTTAGAAACTTTTATCATAAACACACCACACACACACATATGCACACACACACACTGAGTCCAAAGCCACTGAGCCAAACCGCTTCAGACTTTAAGAGGCTTAATGTTTTTTACAGCATATACACACACACACACACGCGCACACACACACGCGCACACACACACACACACACACATACACCATCTTCATAAATATCAGTGATTTTTTGCCCCAGTGGTTAGCTTGTGATTTAAAAGCAAATATTAAACAAAACACACACACACACCTTTAGGACAAAATGAAGAGCATGTAGAAACCAGACAAGAGACAATTAGTGTGTTTCAAAAATGCTTTTTATTGTAGAAACAAAAATGAAAAATAAGATTTTTTAAATAAATGAATGTAAAATATTCTACACAGAGTTGTATTTCCGGTTTAAAATGAGCTAAAAAGTGGTGAAAATAAAATAAAATGAAGGTATTTTGTATCAGTGTCTGAAGCACTTAGAGAACACAGGGTATTAGTGACAGTTAGCCATCAGGGTGACGTTTAATCACGTGAGTCGTGACAGAGAGACAGAGTCAGTCTTGACAGAGAGACAGTAAGACAGTCATGACAGAGAGACAGTCATAAAAGAGAGACAGTGAAACAGTGGTGACACTCGTGACAGAGAGACAATTGTGACAGAGAGACAGTTTGTTGTTCAACAGTGTTAATTCTTTGTTCCTCGTTCATTTAATAATTAAACTGATAAGAGATTTATTTGATTTCTCTTGATGTTTGTCTGATACATCTTACACACTCTTTTACAGTGTTTGACTCAATCTGTGTGCTCTTATCCCAGACACACACACACACAAACACACACACACACACACGCACAGCTTCTGATAACAGGTTTCGATCTGATCACATCGTCTCCTCCAACCTGTCATTATCTGTCATTGATGAAAATCTTAACTGCAATCACTCTGAGACTACTATGGATGAAATAGAGGTGAAAACACACACACCAGGTACAATTCCATCCCAGTTTATGTCTGTTTTTAGCTCTAAGTCTGTAAAACGTCTATAGAATGTCTCATGGTGCCACAAAAACACATTACTATCAATCATCTCATAAAGGTGATGGAGAACTAAAGTGAAGAGTTTTTACAGTGTGTCTGGGAAAAAGAGAGAAGTACAAGAAACTCACCACACTCTTTACCCTGAAGTCCTGTTTAGTTTTGTCTTTGTTCCTGTTAAGTGTATTATTATTTATTAAAGGGATGGATGGGTGGATGTACAGACGGACGGAGGAATGAACTGATAAATGGTAGACTGCGGAATGAATTTGATTATGGGTGGGTAAATTGTTTCACGGCCAGATTGATGGTAGCACTGATAAACAGATGGATGGATGGATGGATGGATGGATGGATGGATGGATGGATAAATTAACAGATTAAACAGTGGGTGATTAGACAAATGAATAGATGGATATAGTATATATCTAAATAAAGACAGGTATATTAATGAAATGGATGGACAGAGAAATAAATGATTGAAGTGATGGATGAATAAATGTTCACCTCCTAAAACTAAACTTGTGTTTTTAGTAAAGGTCTGGAGTGTTTAGTTTAGACCAATGGTCTCCAATCTTATCCACAAAGGGTCGGTGTGGGTGCAGGTTTTCATTCCAAACAAGCAGAAGCCACACCTGATTCCACCTGTTTAATCAGTTGTTCTTGGCTTTTAATAGACTCTGTTGTGGCTTCTGCTTGGTTGGAATGAAAACCTGCACCCACACCGGCCCTTTGTGGATAAGATTGGACACCGCTGGTCTAGAAGATCTTCTAGACATGACTTCCTGCTCAAACATTTTAACATCACCACTTTAAGTGTTTAGTTGGGTTTTTTTTTGCGTTTTACCTCCTCATGTATAAACATCTCACCCTGTGACTCTCCTGCTCTCTGTGTTGAACAGAGGATGGAGGAGTGTGAGGATGAGTGTCCACCCATTTGGATAAGAAAATCTTCTAAATGCTGCTTTTAAAACTTAATCATGAGCTGCAGAGTTTACTGTAATGATGAGGTTTGTCAGATTGCTGCACAGCCAAAGGCTAAAAGCTAATCGCTTCACATCCTAATGGAGCTTTAATAAATAAATAAATAAATAAATAAATAAATAAATAAACAAGCATTATTTGTAGGACTAAAGCCTCAGGAAACAAACAAAGATCTTCTACCGAGAAATGACTAAAAGAGCTCAGAAATGACTTTTTAATAGACAAAAAAAAAAAACAGTTTACAGTAACTATTTGGAAAATATTTATACCAATATAGATTATTAGGTGTACTGGAATAATAGTCACAAAATTAATAAAATAATAATAATAATAAGAAGAAGAAGAATACATTTTATTTATAATAATAATAAAAATTGTAATAATAATACAATATTTATAGGTATATTATATAATTCCTCTTTAATCATTTACTTCATCATGAATCACTTTCACTGATTGCACCTGTTGAGCAGTGCTGTAGATCTGAAGGTGTGAGGTGCAGTGCGAGGAGTGATGAGGGCTTTGAGGTAAGAGGGAGCTGGTCCATTTTTGGCTTTGTAGGCCAGCATCAGTGTTTTGAATCTGATGTGTTCAGCTACAGGAAGCCAGTGGAGGGATCGCAGCAGTGTGGTGGTGTGGAGAACTTTGGCAGGTTGAAAACAAGCTGTGCAGCTGCATTTTGGATCATTTGCAGAAGACGGATTGCATTCATATGTAGACCTGCCAGCAGTGTGTTGCAGTAATATAGTCTAGAAATGACAAGAGACTGAATAAGTACCTGAGCAGCCTGTGTGGAGAAAAATGGCCGAATCCTTCTAATGTTGTAGAGAAGAAACTGACATGAGCGAGTCACATTAGCAACATGAGAGGAAAAGGACAGTCGATTGTCCATGGTTACCCCAAGGTTGTGAGCTGTGGCTGAAGGGGAGATCAGATCGTTGTGCAGGGATATAGCAAGGTCATGACCTGGGGATGAATCACCTGGGATGATCAGCAGTTTAGTTATGCTAGGATTGAGCTTTAACTGATGAACAGTCAACCATGATGATATTTCTGCCAGACATGCTGAGATCCGATCAGAAGCTGTGGTATCTGAGGGTGGGAAAGAGAAGATAAGTTGTGTATCATCAGCATAGCAGTGGTAAGAGAACCCATGTGCGGAAATAACTTCACCAAGAGAGTGCGTATACAGGGAGAAAAGAAGAGGACCAAGTACTGAGCCCTGTGGGACACCAGTGGAGAGTCTGTGTGGAGCAGATGTCACTCCCCTCCATGTTACCTGATATGAGCGTCCTTTCAGGTAGGAAGCGAACCATTCCCAAGCTGATCTGCAAATCCCAAGACTCCTGAGGGTGGACAAGAGAGTCTTGTGGTTGACCGTATCAAACGCTGCTGAAAGGTCAAGGAGGATAAGCACGGATGACAGTTTGGCTGATCTAGCAGCATGTAGTTTCTCAGAGACATCCAAAAGGGCTGTCTCTGTGGAATGAGCTGCTTTAAAGACAGACTGTTGGGATCTAGGAGGTTGTTCTGTGAGAGATAGACAGACAGTTGATTATAGACAATGCGTTCAAGAATTTTTGAAAGAAACGAGAGAAGTGATACCAGTCTGTAGTTACTGATGTCTGATGGATCCAGAACAGGTTTCTTTAGGATGGGAGAGTAGTTGGTACCTGACCAGATGCTATGGATCTATTGATGATAGTGGTAATGAAGGGGAGAAGGTCTTGCGAGATGGTCTGGAGCATAGTGGAAGGGAGTGGATCCAATGGGCAGGTGGCAAGATTGCAAGACTGGATGAGATGTAAAATCTCTTCTGCTGCTGCAGTTGAGAAATGTGACAACGAAGGAGTAGGGGAATCCATACTCTGAGATGTAAGTGCAGTCGGGGCAGAAGTGAAGGCCCTGGAGATTTCTTCAATTTTCTCATAGTAGAAAGAAGCAAAGTCTTCTGCAGTCAGGGAGGATGAAGCAGGTGGAGCAGAGAAGAGATGATGTTGTGGAGCATCTGAGGGACTTGTGAGGAAGCTTCAGGCTTTTTCTTGCAGAAGGAAGTCTTGGCAGAAGTCACATCTGAGGAAAATTTTGACAGGAGTGTGAGGGCAGAATTAAGATCTGCATCAAGTTGTGATTTCTTCCACTTTCTCTCTGATGATCTTAGCTCTCTTCGATTGTTGTGCAGCACATCTGAAAGCCAAGGAGCAGAACAAGAAGTTTTCTTGGGTTTAGTGAACATCAGGCAGAGAAAGTCCATAGTTGAGGAAAGAGATGATAGAAAAGTATCTGTGGCTGAGTCCAAGGGTAGTGAGGAAAAAGACTCAGGATCAGGAAGGGAAGAAAGAGTGCCAGAAGCTACAGAAGAAGGGGAGACAGAGTGAAGTTTGCGGCAGGTAAGAGCGAGGGGGTGAGAGGTAGTTTTTGGTAGGATAGGGAGAGTGATGGTGATGGATAGCAGGTGATGATCTGAGATGTGTAGTGGGGTAGCAGTCATGTCTGTAGCTGGGGAAGTACGGGTGAAAACCAGGTCCAGGACTTTGCCTCCTTTGTGTGTGGGGTTGTACCTCCACCCCTGCCTGTTTCTCATGGAGAGTGAGAGAAAGCATAGGCAGAGGATAAAGCAGCTGGTGTAGCAGTGTTCTGTGGGGATATCCAGGTTTCTGTTAGCAAAAGAAAATCAAAGGAGTAATGGGAAGTTAAAGCAGAGATAAAATCAGCTTTTCTTACAGCAGACTGGCAATTCCAGAGCCCATCTACCACCACTGTTTGAGACTTACACAACAGAGGAGGGTAGATGAGGTTACTGGGATTGTGACCTCTGCTCTGTAGACGGGAGCGTCTGCGACAGTAAGAGGTGACTACAGAGATGGGTTTGAGACACGTATCTGCAGTCAACCAGAGTGAGACTTAAGGTGTGGTAGAATATATCAAACAGTACTAGACACTTATGTTGCAATGTAAGATAGAGAGATACTTACAAACCTTCAGTTTAAATGAGTAAACCATGCCCACAATTCACACCTTAAAGGAGACTGAAACTACTCCTGATTAATCAGCTGAGAGAACAACAAAGACCAACACTACAAAAATCAACAATGGTATAGAATATAACAAAATTCAAATCACACTACTCTAGACCAAAGTGAGTTAAGCAGATAGTACACAAAAGACAGGAACCTACTTTACCAGAAGACAATATATTCAAATGAAGAGAGTTAAAGCACACTCACATGTCTGCCCCAATCCAATCATGGATGATAAATCTGGGAGACTGTTGGTAAATCTCTCTGCAGATTGTTACGGTTCAGACCGGACTTTTGGCCATGTGTTTATGTTCAGTGTTTCCTGTCTGCCCCACCCTTGTTTACTCCTCCCCATCTCTGCACACCTGTTCCCTATTGTTAATTGTCTTGTGTATTTAACCGTTGCCGATGTACGTTTAACAAAGTGACGTGGCAAGTCGCAAATATCATGTCCAAAGCGCAATTCAAATTAAATGAGATAGTGGTCAGAGATTGAGCTTCTGATTGAGGCACTGCACACAACACAACTAACTACACACAACCACACAACCAAATACACACAACCACACACAACCGAATACACACAACACAACCAACTACACACAACCACACCACCAACTACACACAACCAAATACACAACACAACCTACTACACACAACCTACTACACACAACCAACTACACAAGAGCAACTACACACAACCAACTACATACAACCACACAATAACTATATACAAAATAAAATACACACAACAGCACTACCCCTCCTCGAACCGCCACCTTATTGTGGCGGAGGGGTTTGCGTGCCTGAATGATCCTAGGAGCTATGTTGTCTGGGGCTTTCTGCCCCTGGTAGGGTCTCCCAAGGCAAACAGATCCTGGGTGACAGGCCAGACTAAGAGCGGTTCAAATACCCCTTATGAGTAATTTAATAACGAGGTCCGTGACATCGCCCGGTATGGCGCAACCGGGGCCCCACTCTGGAGCCAGGCCCGGGGTTGGGGCTCGCATGCGAGCGCCTGGTGGCCGGGTCTTACCCCACGGGGCCCGGCCGGGCTCAGCCCGAAGGAGCGACGTGGGGCCGATCTCCTGTGGGCCCACCACCTGCAGGAGGGACCGTAAGGGGCTGGTGCAATGTGGATTGGGTGGCAGTCGAAGGCGGGGGCCTCGGCGACTCAATCCCCGGACACAGAATCTGGCTCTAGGGACATGGAATGTCACCACGCTGGGGGGAAAAGAGCCTGAGCTGGTGCGGGAGGTTGAGAGATACCAACTAGAGATAGTTGGGCTTGCCTCCACGCACAGCTTGGGCTCTGGAACCCAACTCCTTGAGAGAGGCTGGACTCTCTACTACTCTGGAGTTGCCCGCGGTGAGAGGCGGCGGGCTGGTGTGGGCTTGCTCATAGCCCCCCAGCTCAGCAACCATGTGTTGGAGTTCACCCCAGTGAACGAGAGGCTCGTTTCCCTGCGCCTGCGGGTCGGGGATAGGTCTCTCACTGTTATTTGCGCTTACGGGCCAAATGGCAGTGTAGAGTACCCGACCTTCTTGGCGTCTCTGGAAGGGGTGCTGGAAAGTGCTCCAACCGGGGACTCCATCGTTCTACTGGGGGACTTCAACGCTCATGTGGGCAGCGACAGTGACACCTGGAGGGGCGTGATTGGGAGGAATGGCCCCCCGACCTGAACCCGAGTGGTGTTCTGTTGTTGGACTTCTGTGCTAGTCACAGTTTGTCCATAACGAACACCATGTTCAAGCATAAGGGTGTCCATCAGTACACATGGTACCAGGACACCCTAGGTCGGAGGTCGATGATCGACTTTGTGGTTGTTTCATCTGACCTCCGGCCGTATGTCTTGGACACTCGGGTGAAGAGAGGGGCGGAGCTGTCAACTGATCACCACCTGGTGGTGAGTTGGATCCGATGGCGGGGGAGGAAGTTGGACAGACTTGGCAGACCCAAACGTTCTGTGAGGGTCTGCTGGGAACGTTTGACAGAGTCTCCAGTCAGAGAGAACTTCAACTCCCACCTCCGGCAGAGCTTCAACCAGATCCCGAGGGAGGTTGGAGACATTGAGTCCGAGTGGACCATGTTCTCCACCTCCGTTGTCGATGCAGCCACTCGGAGCTGTGGCCGTAAGGTCTCCGGTGCCTGTCGTGGTGGACCCCGGAAGTAAGGGATGCCGTCAAGCTGAAGAAGGAGTCCTATCGAGCCTGGTTGGCTCGGGGGACTCCGGAGGCAGCTGATAGGTACCGGAGGGCCAAGCGAGCTTCAGCCCGGGTGGTTGCGGAGGCAAAAACTCGGGTCTGGGAGGAGTTCGGTGAGGCCATGGAGAAGGACTATCGGTTGGCCTCGAAGAAATTCTGGCAAACCGTCCGGCGCCTCAGGAGGGGGAAGCAGTGCCCTGCTCACACTGTTTACAGTGGGAGTGGGAATCTGCTGACTTCGACTGGGGACATCCTCGGACGGTGGAAGGAGTACTTCGAGGTTCTCCTCAACCCCACCGACATGTCTTCCATTGAGGAAGCAGAGGCTGAGGGCTCAGTTGTGGACTCATCGATCCCCCAAGCTGAGGTCACTGAGGTAGTTGAGAAGCTCCTCAGTGGCAAGGCACCGGGGGTGGATGAGATCCGCCCTGAGTACCTCAAGTCTCTGGATGTTGTGGGGCTGTCTTGGTTGACACGCCTCTGCAACATCGCATGGAGGCTGGGGACAGTGCCTCTGGACTGGCAGACTGGGGTGGTGGTCCCTCTGTTTAAGAAGGGGGACCGGAGGGTGTGTTCCAACTACAGGGGGATCACACTCCTCAGCCTCCCCGGAAAAGTCTATGCCAGGGTACTGGAGAGGAGAATTCGGCCGATAGTCGAACCTCGAATTCAGGAGGAACAATGCGGGTTTCGTCCCGGTCGTGGAACACTGGACCATCTCTATACCCTCGCCAGGTTGCTGGAGGATTCATGGGAGTTTGCCCAACCAGTCCACATGTGCTTTGTGGATCTGGAGAAGGCATTCGACTGTGTCCCTCGTGGTGACCTGTGGGGGGTGCTCTGGGAGTATGGGGTCCGGGGCCCTCTGCTAAGGGCTGTCCGGTCCCTATATGACCGGAGCAGGAGTTTGGTTCGCATTGCCGGCAGTAAGTCAGACTTGTTCCCGGTGCATGTTGGACTCCGGCAGGGCTGCCCTTTGTCACCGGTCCTGTTCATTATCTATATGGACAGGATTTCTAGGCGCAGTCGGGGGCCGGAGGGAGTCTGGTTTGGGGACCACAGGATTTCGTCTATGCTTTTTGCAGATGATGTTGTCCTGTTGGCTTCCTCAAATCAGGACCTTCAGCGTGCACTGGGACGGTTTGCAGCCGAGTGTGAAGCGGCAGGGATGAGAATCAGCACCTCCAAGTCTGAGGCCATGGTTCTCAACCGGAAAAGGGTGGCTTGCCCCCTTCAGGTTGGTGGAGAGCTCCTGCCTCAAGTGGAGGAGTTTAAGTATCTTGGGGTCTTGTTCACGAGTGAGGGAAGGATGGAGCGGGAGATCGACAGGCGGATCGGTGCATCTTCTGCAGTGATGCGGTCGATGTACCGGTCTGTTGTGGTGAAGAAAGAGCTGAGCCGCAAGGCGAAGCTCTCTATTTACCAGTCGATCTACATTCCTACCCTCATCTATGATCATGAGCTTTGGGTCATGACCGAAAGGACAAGATCCCGGATACAGGCGGCCGAAATGAGTTTCCTCCGCAGGGTGGCTGGGCGCTCCCTTAGAGACAGGGTGAGGAGCTCGGTCACCCGGGAGGAGCTCAGAGTAGAGCCGCTGCTCCTCCACATCGAGAGGAGTCAGCTAAGGTGGCTCGGGCATCAGTTCCGGATGCCTCCTGGACGCCTCCCTGGGGAGGTGTTCCGGGCATGTCCAACCGGGAGGAGGCCCCGGGGAAGACCTAGGACACGCTGGAGGGACTATGTCTCTCGGCTGGCCTGGGAACGCCTCGGTATTCCCCCGGAAGAGCTGGAGGAAGTGTCTGGGGAGAGGGAAGTCTGGGCGTCCTTGCTTAGACTGCTGCCCCCGCGACCCGGCCCCGGATAAGCGGTAGAAAATGGATGGATGGATGGACAACAGCACTACACAAAACCAACTACTCATAACCAGACAACCAACTACACAAAACTTACTACACACAACCATCTACACAAAACCAACTACACACAACCAACTACACAAAACCTACAACACACAACCAACTACACACAACCTACTACACACAACCACACAATCACTACTATAACCAACCACACACTATATACAACCTACTACACAAGGCCAACTACACACAACCACACTTATGTACGTCGCTCTGGATACTTTGGAAATAATTTCACCTTTGAGGAAAGTGCCACCTTTACATTGGGGCCTGGAAGAGGCGGTCCATCCAATAAGCTCTCCCTGGTCCAAACACAGGTTCTCGCCTGAGGCCACTCCTCACCTTTTGCGGGGCACCCAGGAGTCGAGAGAAACTTGGAGTTCCTGCAGCACCATTTCTAGTGGACCTCATCACCGGTCTGCCTCGCTCCCTGGGAATGAGTGTGATCCTGGTGGTAGTGTACTGATTCTCTATGGCGGGGATTTCTATATCTACTCTGGACGCCTGTCCGCTTTCCTATTTGTTACTCAAGTGGATAACAGGCCGGACCCGATGCCCTCTCCTCCAAGCGTTACCACAGTAACCTTAACACCAAAATACAGACATTATTATTATTGTTGTTGTTGTTGTTGTTGTTTTAGTAGATAAACTACAAATTACATTAACAGACCAACAGGAAATGGAAAAAGAAATGAGGGCTTTGAGAAGTTTCAGGGGGAAAAAAGAATGATAAAAGATGAACAGAGAAAAGGAAGCAGACAGTGAACTAAACTCAGTTCTCTGATCTCCCAAGTTTTATTTTTAACCTCAAAAATGTCATAGAGAAGCAAAATTATCATGAATCATTAACTACACATTCACACACACACAAACACACACACACAAACACACACACAAACACAGTGGTTGTGTAATGTAAGTCGTGTCAGTTGATATCTCACCAGCTTTATCGACTTTTGATGTTTCTTCATTTTTAACAGATTCTCTCCTGCATTGTGAAATGTGTGTGTTATTGTTCAGAATGTGTCCAGCTTTCATGTCTGGCACACTCACTCACACACACACACACTCATAGTGTAAAGGTTTTGCAATAATGAACCTCCTCTGATCCTCTTCTTCCAATATTCTGTCTCTCTGTCTGTTTGTGTTTCAGTGTGTTTGTCATATATATATAAAACTACACATTGTTTTAAATGCTGCATTGTCAATCCAGATTCCAGTCTTCATTTGTTTACATTCCCCTGTGTGTGTGTGTGTGTGTGTGTGTGTGTGTGTGTGTGTTGCTGAAGGGAAAACCAGTCTCCAGCCATCTGCACTGTCGGTTTCTACTCAGAACAATGGAAATGAAGATGAATGTTCTAGAGCTCTTATGCCCCCTACAGGTCCATCTGTAAAAAACAACAAAAAAAAAAAAAGAAAATAATAATAATAATAATAATAATAATAATAATAATATAGGTCAGATTTTAATAAATTAATTTATCTGGATTATTTACCTCTTTATTTCTATATAGAAAATGAATACAGTACAGTGCACTGTACACCACCACAGACTATTACTACACTTACACTCTCTGTCTATCTTTCTTTCTTTCGTTCTTTCTTTCTTTATTTCTTTCTTTCTTTCTTTCGTTCTTTGATATTTACCCAGGAAACAATGAAGGAAAAACCTAAATGAAAGAGAGCAACAGAAAAAAAAGGACAGAAAGATGAGAACAATAATATCAGTTATTTCATTGTGCAAATTTCCACTAACATTATCTCACTCTTTTACTTGTTCACTCTTGATGTTTTTTATTTTATTATTAATGAATAATATAATTGTGATGGACTACTACAAATTATTGTAGATTTGTCGTCATGGTTATATTAGCAGTGATTTAAACAAGAGGCGTGTCAATGTGAGGCAATCAGCCAATCAGAGAGGAAGACTGTTCATAGCTGTGTTATAATAATGATACCACAGTGAAATAAATTATTTATTAAAGACTGGTGAAGAAGTAAAGTGTCGCTATGTGTCTTACTCACGAGTGTAAATAAAGAGCTACAGCACATGAATAAATTACCCACATTTCCTCTGGACAGTGTTTATTAGGCTGTTCAGCCAACATGGCAGACCATCATTCGCCCACGGCCCTGAGAGCACAAATTACATCCTGTGTATGAACACACACACACACACACACACACACACAGTTAGAGCTTTTACAGTGAGGGTTTGAATTAAAATTCTGTCCAAAAATAAAGATTCCTGTATAAATAATTGGCTTTGATTTGTTCAAATTGAAATTTAAATGCAATTTATTTGTATAGCGCTTTTAAAAATTCACATTGTCTCAAAGCAGCTTTACGGAAGTATAGAAAAAGAAAAAGAAAGAAAATATAATAACAAGAAGAAAAAATAAGAATAAATGTAAATAAATAACCCCTCCTCGAACCGCCACCTTATTGTGGTGGAGGGGTTTGCGTGCCTGAATGATCCTAGGAGCTATGTTGTCTGGGGCTTTCTGCCCCTGGTAGGGTCTCCCAAGGCAAACAGGTCTTGGGTGACAGGCCAGACCAAGAGCGGTTCAAATACCCCTTATGAGTGGTTTAAAAACAAGGTCCGTGACGTCGCCCGGTATGGCGCAACCGGGGCCCCACTCTGGAGCCAGGCCCGGGGTTGGGGCTCGCATGCGAGCGCCTGGTGGCCGGGTCTTACCCCACGGGGCCCGGCCGGGCTCAGCCCGAAGGAGCGACGTGGGGCCGATCT
The DNA here is from genome assembly GCF_030014155.1 of Tachysurus vachellii. Lineage (NCBI taxonomy): Eukaryota > Metazoa > Chordata > Actinopteri > Siluriformes > Bagridae > Tachysurus > Tachysurus vachellii. The sequence continues at coordinate 29,999,784 of NC_083467.1, read as the reverse complement.
CCTGTGGGCCCACCACCTGCAGGAGGGACCGTAAGGGGCTGGTGCAATGTGGATTGGGTGGCAGTCGAAGGCAGGGGCCTCGGCGACCCAATCCCCGGACACGGAATCTGGCTCTAGGGACATGGAATGTCACCTCGCTGGGGGGAAAGGAGCCTGAGCTGGTGCGGGAGGTTGAGAGATACCGACTAGAGATAGTTGGGCTCGCCTCCACACACAGCTTGGGCTCTGGAACCCAACTCCTTGAGAGAGGCTGGACTCTCTACTACTCTGGAGTTGCCTGCGGTGAGAGGCGGCGGGCTGGTGTGGGCTTGCTCATAGCCCCCCAGCTCAGCAGCCATGTGTTGGAGTTCACCCCGGTGAACGAGAGGGTCGTTTCCCTGCGCCTGCGGGTCGGGGATAGGTCTCTCACTGTTATTTGTGCTTACGGGCCAAATGGCAGTGTAGAGTACCCGACCTTCTTGGCGTCTCTGGAAGGGGTGCTGGAAAGTGCTCCAACCGGGGACTCCATTGTTCTACTGGGGGACTTCAACGCTCATGTGGGCAGCGACAGTGACACCTGGAGGGGTGTGATTGGGAGGAACGGCCCCCCCGACCTGAACTCGAGTGGTGTTCTGTTATTGGACTTCTGTGCTAGTCACAGTTTGTCCATAACAAACACCATGTTCAAGCATAAGGGTGTCCATCAGTACACATGGTACCAGGACACCCTAGGTCGGAGGTCGATGATCGACTTTGTGGTTGTTTCATCTGACCTCCGGCCGTATGTCTTGGACACTCGGGTGAAGAGAGGGGCGGAGCTGTCAACTGATCACCACCTGGTGGTGAGTTGGATCCGATGGCGGGGGAGGAAGTTGGACAGACTTGGCAGACCCAAACGTACTGTGAGGGTCTGCTGGGAACGTTTGACAGAGTCTCCAGTCAGAGAGAACTTCAACTCCCACCTCCGGCAGAGCTTCAACCAGATCCCGAGGGAGGTTGGAGACATTGAGTCCGAGTGGACCATGTTCTCCGCCTGCATTGTCGACGCAGCCACTCGGAGCTGTGGCCGTAAGGTCTCCGGTGCCTGTCGTGGCGGCAATCCCCAAACCCGGTGGTGGACCCCGGAAGTAAGGGATGCCGTCAAGCTGAAGAAGGAGTCCTATCGAGCCTGGTTGGCTCGGGGGACTCCGGAGGCAGCTGATAGGTACCGGAGGGCCAAGCGAGCTTCAGCCCGGGTGGTTGCGGAGGCAAAAACTCGGGTCTGGGAGGAGTTTGGTGTGGCCATGGAGAAGGACTATCGGTTGGCCTCGAAGAAATTCTGGCAAACCGTCCGGCGCCTCAGGAGGGGGAAGCAGTGCCCTGCTCACACTGTTTACAGTGGGAGTGGGAATCTGCTGACTTCGACTGGGGACATCCTCGGACGGTGGAAGGAGTACTTCGAGGTTCTCCTCAACCCCACCGACATGTCTTCCATTGAGGAAGCAGAGGCCGAGGGCTCGGTTGTGGACTCGTCGATCCCCCAAGCTGAGGTCACTGAGGTAGTTGAGAAGCTCCTCAGTGGCAAGGCACCGGGGGTGGATGAGATCCGCCCTGAGTACCTCAAGTCTCTGGATGTTGTGGGGCTGTCTTGGTTGACGCGCCTCTGCAACGTCGCATGGAGGCTGGGGACAGTGCCTCTGGACTGGCAGACTGGGGTGGTGGTCCCTCTGTTTAAGAAGGGGGACCGGAGGGTGTGTTCCAACTACAGGGGGATCACACTCCTCAGCCTCCCCGGAAAAGTCTATGCCAGGGTACTGGAGAGGAGAATTCGGCCGATAGTCGAACCTCGGATTCAGGAGGAACAATGCGGGTTTCGTCCCGGTCGTGGAACACTGGACCATCTCTATACCCTCGCCAGGTTGCTGGAGGGTTCATGGGAGTTTGCCCAACCAGTCCACATGTGCTTTGTGGATCTGGAGAAGGCATTCGACTGTGTCCCTCGTGGTGACCTGTGGGGGGTGCTCTGGGAGTATGGGGTCCGGGGCCCTCTGCTAAGGGCTGTCCGGTCCCTATATGACCGGAGCAGGAGTTTGGTTCGCATTGCCGGCAGTAAGTCAGACTTGTTCCCGGTGCATGTTGGACTCCGGCAGGGCTGCCCTTTGTCACCGGTCCTGTTCATTATCTATATGGACAGGATTTCTAGGCGCAGTCGGGGGCCGGAGGGAGTCCGGTTTGGGGACCACAGGATTTCGTCTATGCTTTTTGCAGACGATGTTGTCCTGTTGGCTTCCTCAAATCAGGACCTTCAGCGTGCACTGGGACGGTTTGCAGCCGAGTGTGAAGCGGCGGGGATGAGAATCAGCACCTCCAAGTCCGAGGCCATGGTTCTCAACCGGAAAAGGGTGGCTTGCCCCCTTCAGGTTGGTGGGGAGCTCCTGCCTCAGGTGGAGGAGTTTAAGTATCTTGGGGTCTTGTTCACGAGTGAGGGAAGGATGGGGCAGGAGATCGACAGGCGGATCGGTGCATCTTCTGCAGTGATGCGGTCGATGTACCGGTCTGTTGTGGTGAAGAAAGAGCTGAGCCGCAAGGCGAAGCTCTCTATTTACCAGTCGATCTACATTCCTACCCTCACCTATGGTCATGAGCTTTGGGTCATGACCGAAAGGACAAGATCCCGGATACAGGCGGCCGAAATGAGTTTCCTCCGCAAGGTGGCTGGGCGCTCCCTTAGAGACAAGGTGAGGAGCTCGGTCACCCGGGAGGAGCTCAGAGTAGAGCCGCTGCTCCTCCACATCGAGAGGAGTCAGCTAAGGTGGCTCGGGCATCTGTTTCGGATGCCTCCTGGACGCCTCCCTGGGGAGGTGTTCCGGGCATGTCCAACCGGGAGGAGGCCCCGGGGAAGACCTAGGACACGCTGGAGGGACTATGTCTCTCGGCTGGACTGGGAACGCCTCGGTATTCCCCCGGAAGAGCTGGAGGAAGTGTCTGGGGAGAAGGAAGTCAGGGCGTCCCTGCTTAGACTGCTGCCCCCGCGACCCGGCCCCGGATAAGCGGTTGAAAATGGATGGATGGATGGTAAATAAATAAATACATACATTTAAAGTTTAAAATGAATTTAAAAAACAGTAATTTAACATTTCAAATACTATATACAGGTTTATCTCAATAAATTAAAATGTCATGGAAAAGTTCATTTATTTCAGTAATTCTACTCAAATAGTGAAACTCGTGTATTATATAAATTCAGTACACACAGACTGAAGTAGTTTAAGTCTTTGGTACTTTTAATTGTGATGATTTTGGCTCACATTTAACAAAAACTCATTAATCTCAAAAAATTTTAATACTTCATAAGACCAATAAAAAATATTTTTAGTGAATTGTTGGCCTTCTGGAAAGTTTGTTCATTTACTGTATATGTACTCAATACTTGGTAGTGGCTCCTTTTGCTTTAATTACTGCCTCAATATGGTAGTGCTGAGGTGCTGTGGAAGCCCAGTTTTCTTTTACAGTGGCCTTCAGATCATCCTCATTTTTTGTCTCTTGTTTCTCATTTTCTCTCTTGACAATAACTCATAGATTCTCTATGGTGTTCAGGTCTGGTGAGTTTGCTGGCCAGTCAATCACACCAACACCATGGTCATTTAACCAACTTTTGGTGCTTTTGGCATGTGGGCAGGTGTCAAATCCTGCTGGAAAATGAAATCAGCATCTTTAAAAAGCTGGTCAGCAGAAAGAAGCATGAAGTGCTCTAAAGTCTCTTGGTACACGTGTGCAGTGACTTTGGTTTTTGGACTTTGGTTTTTGGACTTTGGACACGTGTACAGTGACTCTAGGACCTTGGTTTCCAAATGAACTACACAACTTGATCTTATCTGAAAATAGGACTTTGGACCACTGGGCAACAGTCCAGTTCTTCTTCTCCTGAGCCCAGCTAAGATGCCTTTGGTGTTTTCTGTGGTTCAGGAGTGGCTTAAGAAGAGGAATACAACAACTGTAGGCAAATGCCTTGACACGTCTGTCTCATTCCTTGTGAAGTTCCCCCAGATTTCTTTTTCTTTGCTGCTGTAATAGAGAAATTTCCATATTGTGGGGCAAATAAAGGTATATCTTATCCTATCTTATCTTATCTTAAATCCTTGGATGGATTTTGCTTGACAAGCCTCTCAAGGCTGCCGTTCTCTCTGTTGGTTGTGCATCTTTTCCTTCCACTCAACTTTCTGTTAACATGCTTGGATACAGCACTCTGTGAACAGCTTAAATGTTTGTGGTTTAACCTCCTTCTGAAGGGTGTCAGCTGTCAGATCTGCAGACTTCCCCCTGATTGTGTAGCCTAGTGAACCAAATTGAGAGACCCTTTTGATAGCTCACAAAACCTTTACAGGTGTTTTGAGTTGATCAACTGATTGACATGTTACCATATGCTAATTTTTTGAGATTGGTGAGTTTTTTTTAAATGTGAGCCAAAATCATGACAATTAAAATAACCAAAGACTTAAATTACTTCAGTCTGTGTGTACTGAATTCATATAATACACAAGTTTCACTATTTGAGTTGAATTACTGAAACAACTTTTCCACCACATTATTATTTGTTGAGATGCACCTGTATCTATCCCTATCTATCCCTAGATGATATGAGGAAGAAACCTTGAGATGAACCAGACTCAGAAGTGAACCTCATCTTCATTTGGGTGACACTTTACAGTAAATAGTGTAAATGTAAATAATGTCCTTTCTACAACAGTTTATAATAGTGCAGCCGAGAGCTCCTGAGGAACTAATGGGTCATTGTAAACTCTGAGTTCACCACAGACCTGATTGCTGATAAAGACCAGACCATACAGCTGACTGACACAACATTGGTTCAAAGAAGACATGACATCTCCTGGTGACTTCATACACAACAATCCCATGAGACACTGACTGACCATGCAGATCAATCCCTGGCAGGGTGACGAGACTCCAACCAGGGGTAGAACATCATGATTGATGAAGTAGCTCTGTAAGAAGACACAAGCAGGCTAGGAACTCACTGGGGGGGGGGCTGGGGTATGGTAGGTATGATTGTAATCAGTTTATGGACAATGTAAGTTATGTGTAAAGTGCAGACAGGGACTCTATCAAGACTAGCTATGACATCATAACTAAAAGGCTAGAGCCAGAAGGTGACACAGACACGAGGACTTCCTGGGATGTAAAGCGTCCCACAGCTCCACAGTCTGCAAACCTGAGCTACTTGTGAGGGTGGTAAGTTCTCGCATACCACCCCGCTGCTGCGATCCCTCCACTGGCTTCCGGTAGCTGCACGCATCAGATTCAAAACACTGATGCTGGCCTACAAAGCCAAAAACAGACCAGCTCCCTCTTACCTCAAAGCCCTCATCACTCCTCGCACTGCACCCTCAGATCTACAGTACCAGCACTGCTCGACTGGTTCCACCATCTCTCAGGGTAAGAGGTAAGTATACTACAAGACTCTTCTCTGTTCTGGCACCAAGATGGCGGAACGAACTTCCCCTATTGGTCCGGACAGCTGAGTCACTGGCTATTTTCAAGCAGCGGTTGAAGACCTACTTATTCAGGAAACACTTCAACTAGCATTTCTTTCCTTATCTTTTGCATTAAAAAAAAAAAAGCACAACCTTTGACACTTTTTCATTGTAACTTTGAACAAATGTTTTAAACTCATGGTATCTTAAGTATGTAACTTAGTGAGCCAGCATTAATGATTCAATGTTGAAGATTTAAGCACTTATGTACGTCGCTCTGGATAAGGGCGTCTGCCAAATGCTGTAAATGTAAATGGTAAGGAGACAACATCCAAACATCCCAGTTCACCAAACACTCTGTGCCCATGAACCCTCCAGATCTGCTCCTTTACCTAAGAGATATATTCATAAATAGCTAAACTAAACAAATGTGTTTTTAGCCCGGACTTAAACACTGAGACTGTGTCTGAGTCCTGAATACTAATTGGAAGTCTGTTCTATAACTGTGGGGCTCTGTGAGAAAACTCTCTGCCACCTGCTGGAGACTTTTGTGCTTGAGGTCCCAATAAATAGCCTGCACCTTTTGACCGAAGTAGATGTGATTTGTTCTTATTTTTTTTCTTCACACTAAATGGTTTTAGTTTATTAACATTTGGCAGAGTTTTGATTAGCTTTTTCAAGTGAGACTAACAGAAGAGGCAGATTGGTTGACCTGGGGTTTGAAGTCACAACCTTTCACTCAATATTCCAACACCTTCACCACTGAGCTTCAAAAAAGAAAAAAGAAAGAAAGAAAGAAAGAAAGAAAGAAAGAGAGAGAGAGGTGGTGGTGGATGTAGTTAGATCTATTTTGGCTAATTTTTCTGAACTAACATTTGAGCTTAGAATTAATGTTTGCTATTTGTTGGCCAGATTTACCCTAAGCTCCACCCCCTGGGAGTTATCATCTGCATTCAGACATTTAGAACACACTGTGCAGTGATATTAGTGAATAATGGTTCATTCCCAGTATCACTGGTTTATAAAATATGAAAATAAAATAAATAATAAATCAGTCATGAGCGTGAAGTGTGTTTGAAATCAGTGTTACAGTCTGCAGCTCCTGTTTAATTAACACAGGAAGCAAGTTTAATTCCTCTCTTCTCTTACAAACATCGCTAAATCATCATCCGTTATGCTAACGAGGATATAAACAGACAGGGAAGAACAAACGAAGCGTGCATCGTGACGAATCGATGCATCCGACAATCAGGATCATTCTCATCAGTCTGAGCGATGAGAGGAGTTTCATCCTTCTCCCAGATTAAATCATATCTCAGCTAATATTCACTTCTCATGCTAAGCCCAACAGCGCGAGACACATAGCCTCGACTACCCGCAGTTGTGTATAATTACGAAGCAATTTATGATTTATTTCTACTTGCTACTAAGTCTGTTTATGCTCTTCTCTTTCATTAGTGTCCAGACTTTCAGATATATAGAATTTTACACTTGTTTCTCTAGACTCTTACCGCTACAAAAGGCCAAATCATAAAAAAAATGTTTTTCTTTCTATACAGTAACGAAAATCTTAAACGGTGTCCTAAATGATGTACTGTACACTTTCCCTGTGCTCCCTGTTCTCCAGCGTCAGCTGTGGAACAATAGACAGCACGTGTCGTCTCAGACAGAACAATAACTCTTTTTTACCAACAGGAAGTAGAAGATGAGGTCAAACACTTGTAAACATGTGATGCTGTCAGATTTATCAGAATACAATGAATTATTATGAATATAATGAATAAATGATGAAAGATAAACCACACACCTGAGATCATTTAAAATACATTTGTAAGTCATCTTGAAAATGTTTCTTCCCCAGCGTCCATTCAGTTTCATTCCAGTCTCTGATTAGTTTATTTCAGAGGAATTTGCTCTGAAATCTTTCAGATGTTTTGTTGGATTTATTTGTCTTTACTTTGTGCATCTTCAAGGAGCTTCATCACAGTACAATAAACTGTTAAAGAAGTGCATTTATAAAGCACATTTTAATCAAAAGTTGAACAAAGTGCACTATATAGTTGAGTGAAGAGAAAAAAGAAAGAAAAACACCTTAGAAAACAAAAGGAAAAAATACACATTTATTTTAATTTGAATATCTGAGTGAATTTTTCTATTTAAATATGGAAATTGGAATAAATTCATTAATAAATATTACATGTAAAATCAATTTTAGATAGATTTTATTTTCTACTTTTTGAGGAATGACTATTCACATGTCCCTCTTTGTTTCTGGACTATTCTGGAGGTTTTTGTGAGCGTAATGTAGGAGTCTGTGTCAGAGAGATGATCTTCTCGGGTTCAGTAATAAATTAGTCACATCTCATTAAGCTGATTGCTCGTTCAGATTCTTTCAGGTTCGTCTTCCCGTTCTAACCTCAGCTGATTACAGATTATAATTATCACGTCTCTTCCTGCTTCACAGCTGGAGGACAAACCTGAGAGAAATTCACACAGCTGTCAGACGAGTCCTCCTTCTCGCTTTCTCTGCTCGCTTTTTTCTCCATTTCCATGACAGTTTTAGCTCGCTTAAGGTGTGTAATTGCAGACTTTACACTCTAATTCTTCTCTTTATTCCTGCTGCCTAAAGCTGTCCGCTCTCAGCAGGGCAAATCCGGCTTATAAAGCCCTACTCGGGCCGCATTAGTTCTCCATGGGGTGCTGTGTAATTTCATCCTTTACTGCTCATTTTATTTTCATCTCTTTCTCATTCTGCAGCTCTGAGAAATTTTATCTGCTGTTTCCTGACAGATGTAAGTGTGGACTGATCGTTATATGCCCATGTGCATAGACGTGTCTGTGATTTTATGAGCAGATGTTGCTTATTTCTTTAAAAGAAATGTTTTGCCTGAAGCCATACACTGCAGAAATGAGATCTACAAGTGATGAATGATGAATGCTCCATATATATATCCAGGATTTTAACGCATCATTTGTTATAGATCAAAGATGTATAACTAAAATGTGTAAATGACTAACTTCCTAAAATTCTTGTATTATATTTTATAGTTTTTATTCTTTGTGGTCACTTCCTGTGTTTGAATTGTTTGCCGTGAGTTTCGTGCCGGTCGCATGTGTTTGCTTGGCTGAGTATTTTAATTCAGTTTTTAATTATCTTTGAGTTTATACTTTAACTACTTACTTTTAACAAAGGTTGAACACATGGCAATAGCAATAGCATCTTAAGAGTAAAATACTCACTCAAAATACTTTTTAATATCGCTAACATTTTAACATAGCCTGTTAGCCCGGTTATCGCTAGTTCTCTACACCTTCTGACACCAATTACACCTTCTGACAGTCCCAGCTGCAGGAGCTGAAAGCTATGCTGGAAGCTTCCCGGTCGTTTGCTCACCTGTCTCAGGTAAATCCCCAACATGAAATTAGTACTCCCTTCACCTCTACTCCGTGTATTTCTCTGTCCAGGCCCAGCACGCCTAGGAAGCGGCCTGCCCAGGTGTTGTCTACTCCGTCGTCAGGGAACCATGGACCCTGGGTGTAGCAGCAGAGGAAGACCCGAGCCGGGACCCGGTCGAGGACCTCTCTCCCTCCACCGCCACCGGTCTTCAAAATCCCCACCCGGAAAACAGATCCTAGGTTTAGATCCTAACTGTCTGATACCATTTTGTATAATTAAATGGTGAATCATCCAGTTTATTGCCAGTTAATTATGGGGTCCCTCAAGGATCAGTTCTAGGACCTCTGCTTTTCTTTATTGTCATTACACATGTACAAGTACAAAACAACAAAATGTGGTTTGGCATCTAACCAGTGCAATATGCAGCAAGTGCAATATGTACAGTATTTACAATTTGAGTACAGTATTTATAGTTTGAAAAGGATAATATACAGAGGAATATGCTATGGACATATAGGTATGTATATACAATATATTCAGATCAGGCTTTTTATCCATTTTAAATTAAATCCCTGTTTTCACTTTAATTCCTGTAGATATCAGTGGTTACTCTACAGAATCTATTTTTCACTCTCATGAAAATAATAAGAGACAAATCTCAGCTTACCAAGTTACTTAGAAACACAGAGAAGTGTATGATGTGGAGAACTTCCATCTTTACCTCTGACTGGTTCACAGCACTGACACTGGAGACTTCAAAACATCATACACACACTCATTTCTCCTAACAGGAAACTTCAATACATCAATAATTACACATTTTTATGAAGTGTGAGCTGAACATGTCCCTGTAAATGATTTGTATTACTGCATTATATCTACCTGGGTCACCTCATTACTCAGGTTTCCTCAAGATAAGCAGCAAGACATCCTGCCATAAATGAGGAAGAGTTTGAGAAAGCTTTAAAAAAAATCAGCAATTCAGAACTAGTGATGAACCTCTAAGTTTATTTACAGCCTTAATTGTACATTCACACTGTGTGCCCTTTATAGGTCACGGGGCAAATTTATAAAGGTGTGGCAAGATGAGGCCAGCAGAGGCGGTGGTGTTGTGCATCCCATCATTGACCATAAAACAAGGCGTAACACTAGACCCCTTACAGCCATCCATGTTTTTTTTTTGTAAACAACCAGTTTATTTTATTTTCATTTTTGTTCATAATAAATATCATGTTTACTTTACATCCATCTCTCCTCACGTCAACGGTGCAACATCACTGTATCCTCAATAGTATCCTCAATAGAAATATTGGAGTGTTTTTAGCACTACACCTGGAGCACTTTCATTTCACTGGGCAGATTTATCAGATTTATCCAAAACAAACAACAACATTACAAATATTTGATATTTCCATCTGTTTCCAGACTAAAGAAGGTAAAATCATGTCATCATCTTTTATTTCTTTAATTAACTTCATTCATGGCCATTGAACAGGATGTGAGTCAGTGAACAGAATTTAGTGCAGGAGAGAGAAGTGTCATCTGGGGAGCTGAGGGTCAAATCTCATCCAATTTCAGTCCGATTCAGTGCTGGACTTACGAGCAGACGGAGGTCTCTAATGTGTTTGAGCTTTAATGGAGAACACGGCCATAAAATGAGTGTTCGGTTTGAAGAAACCGTGTTAAAGCCCCTTCCATTAATAACAAGAGCCAACGGAGCGATTTATGATGGATTCATCTAAATGGAGCTTCAATAATTTATTACACTGAAAGTAAATTATTATCAGCACACAGGAACGAAACCATCAGCAGTAACAACAGAGCAGGAGAAAAAAACTTCATCCTCCTTCTTACACTGCAATTTGACATTTACACAGGAACCAAAACTCCACAAGGAGAGAAAAACGATTTCAGGAGAATGAAATGAGTCTATAGTTGCCTTTTACACCAGAATTGAATTTATTTTATTTGATATCAGAGAGAATTAAATCTGTCACATTATTCCTTTTATCATAATAGTGATTTACACAAACACACACACACACTTTTTCCATTAAACGCTAGTCTTGCTTTTAAATGTTTTCATGTTTATTGACTATGCGAAAAACACAGCCATAAAAATGAGTGTACAGGACGCATGTTCATTAGTGTGTTAATGCATGTACAGGGGGCGTGTTCATTAGTGTGTTAATGAGTGTACAGGGGGCATGTTCATTAGTGTGTTAATGTGTGTACAGGGGCGTGTTTATTAGTGTGTTAATGAGTGTACGGAGCGTGCTTATTAGTGTGTTAATGAGTGTACAGGGGCGTGTTCATTATTGTGTTCATGCGTGTACAGGGGCGTGTTTATTAGTGTGTTAATGCGTTATGAGGCGTGTTTATTAGTGTGTTAATGTGTGTACAGGACGCGTGTCCATTAGTGTGCTATTGCGTGTACATGCAGTCCATACAGTTGTATGTGTGTGTGTGTCTGTGTGTGTGTGTGTGTGTGTGTGTGTGTGTGTTAGTGTGTTGTGCTCTGTAAAGGTCGGTTCAGTTATTAAGGAGTCTGATGGCTTGTGAAAAGAAACTGTTACACAGTCTGGTCGTGAGGCCCAAATGCTCTGGTACCTTTTTCCAGAAGGCAGGAGGGTGAAAATCGTGCATGAGGGGTGTGTGGGGTGAGGATTGTGTGTGAGGGGTGTATAGGGCGAGGATTGTGTGCGAGGGGTGAATGGGGCGCGGATTGTGTGCGAGGGGTGCGTGCGGGGTGAGGAGTGTGTGTGCAAGGGGTGCGTGCGGGGTGAGGAGTGTGTGCGAGGGGTGCAAAGTGTGTGCGAGGGGTGCGTGGGATGAAGAGTGTGTGCGAGGGGTGCGTGGGGTAAAGAGTGTGTGTGAGGGGTGCGTGGGGGGTGAGGCTTGTGTGCGAGGGGTGCGTGGGGGGTGAGAATTGTGTGCGAGGGGTGCGTGCGGGGTGAGGAGTGTGTGTGAGGGGTGCGTGCGGGGTGAGGAGTGTGTGCAAGGGATGCAGAGTGTGTGCGAGGGGTGCATGGGGTGAAGAGTGTGTGCGAGGGGTGCGTGGGGTGAAGAGTGTGTGCGAGGGGTGCGTGGGGTGAAGAGTGTGTGCAAGGGGTGCGTGGGGGGTGAGGAGTGTGTGCGAGGGGTGCGTGTGGTCATCCACAATGCTGTTGGCTTTCAGATGCAGCATGTGGTGTGTGTCCATGATGTGTGATGTGTGGTGTGTGATGTGTGTCCATAAAGGAAGAGAGACCAATAATCTTCTCAGCTGTCCTCACTATCCGCTGCAGGGTCTTGCGATCTGAGATTTTGCAGTTCCCAAACCAGAGAGTGATGCAGCTGCTCAGAATGCTCTCAATGGTCCCTCTGTAAAAAGTAGTCAGGATGGGGGGAGAGGCAAAAATCTCTGGCAATCATAAACAGTTCATTGTGCTGAACATTCTGCAGATCGCTAAGAGCCCCATAGAGTTCACATAGAGCTTATTTAGCATTAGCACTGGGGGGAATGTACACTTTGACAATGAAAACCGTGGTGAATTCCCGTGGTAAATAAAATCAAAATCACAATTAGAATCAGATTTGTTCGCCAAGTGTGAGCAGACACACAAGGAATTTGATGTGGTTTTTGAGGTGCTCGTGATACATACACACATACGTCAGAATCAGAATCAGAATCAGGTTTATTGGCCAAGTGTGTTACACACACAAGGAATTTGGTTCCAGCTGGTCGAGACTCTCAAAAGTACAGACATAAATAACACCATACAAGATAATACAGACTATACAAGATAATGCAGTTGTGATACAATAGATATTATGAGTATTAAATATGAATACAGAATATATGACTGATCAGTTATGTACATAAAGTGTGGGAAGTGCAAATAATATTCAATATTATGCTTTTTGTACAATATGCAGCAATAGTGTGTGTAACATATACGGATGATGTAATGATTGACAGTTCTGATAATGCAGTACTTATGCTATGAATATAATTATGGGAATATAATTATGGTGAGTTGTTAATGCATACATATATACATCATACACACATACATATATACATACATACATACATACATACACACATATATACATACATACGTATATACATACACACTGTGACAGCGGCGCACGCACTGCCGCAAAATCATGGAGGAAAACTAATCTTCGCCCTTTGCATCGGCAGCCAAGAAGAGAGAAAGTGTAAAAGGCGGCACTGAGCGCGATCTCTAAAACATCGGTACAATGGTCAGCGCCACAGTGAATGAGAGTGAGGCGGGAGGCAGAAACGCCCGCCAAAAAGCACGGGCTAATCAGGAGTGCCACTGGAGAAATCACCCTCCAAGAGGAGAGCACAGCGGAAAGCTAGGCTCACCGGCTAAAGGAAAGTAAGGGGGCCTGATGGAACTAATGGACTTTATCTCTTTGATATTCTTTTGAGAAACCTCCAGCTAATCCAAAACTTCAGATTGCTGGCTGAGCCTATGCTACGCTCCTGGAGAGGACTGCTTCACCTCGCTACTGCTGTCCACCCTCCTGCTGCCTTGGCTTGGAGCCTGGATTTCTGGCCAAAAGTGCTAGCCAAAAGTGTCAAATGCACCACAGAGGAATTACTGGAGCTCTGGGGGGGCCCCGGCCGTATCAATCTCCCTCCCTGATCCCGGCCGTGATGCTCAGTGCAGGCTCACTAAGCTCAGTGCCGAAGACGACTTGGAGGTGTTCCTGGACAACTTTGAGTGTATCGCAGACCGGGAGGGCTGGTTGAAGCAGGACTGGGCCGATGCCATGCTCCGTTGCTCAGTGGAGATGCCCAACTGGCATATTATGCGATTAATACAGAGAATGCCCGAGACAGTAAAGGAAGAGATTCTCGTCCGCTGTGGTCGATCCCCCGTGACTGCAGCCATCGATTTTCACAGATGGCAGTATGCGCCGACCAGCAACCCACATCCACAGATGGATGAGCTGCTGCGCATCGTCAGGCAGTGGTTACAGTATGATAAACCTACCGCCAAGGAGATTGCGGAAAGAGAGTGACCATGGACCGGTTCCTACAGGCACTAACAACTGAGGAACGGAAGGCGGTAGGGCTGAAGGGTCCAGGAATCCGCAAAGGCTTCTTGAGCACCCTGGAATGTGCCAGGGCCACCCTAGAAATTGGCCGGGCGGCATGAAGAGACTTCTGGCCAAGTCCCCGCCACCCCCAGCCCCAACAACAACAGTGGACACTCATACACCCATAAAGACACCCATAAAGATAAAGATAAAGTCCATTCCTCTGCCCTATATCCTATGTCCACTAAATTCAAGAAAACTTCTTGTTCTGCTCCTTGGCTTTCAGATGTGCTGCGCAACAATCGAAGAGAGCTAAGATCATCAGAGAGAAAGTGGAAGAAATCACAGCTTGATGCAGATCTTGATTCTTACCGAGCACTCCTCAGTTATCTCATTTCTTAACTGTAGCAGCAGAAGAGATTTTACAACTCATCCAGTCCTGCAATCCTACCACCTGCCCATTGGATCCACTCCCTTCCACTATGCTCCAGACCATCTCGCAAGACCTTCTGCCCTTCATTACCACTATCGTCAATAGATCCATAGCATCTGGTCAGATACCAACTACTTACAAGAGAGCAAGGGTTATTCCCATCCATAAGAAACCTGGTCTGGATCCATCAGACATCAGTAACTACAGACTGGTATCACTTCTCTCGTTTCTTTCAAAAATTCTTGAACACATTGTCTATAATCAACTGTCTGTCTATCTCTCACAGAACAACCTCCAAGATCGCAACCAGTCTAGGTTTTAAAGCAGCTCATTCCACAGAGACAGCCCTTTTGGATGTCTCTGAGAAACTACATGCTGCTAGATCAGCCAAACTGTCATCCGTCCTTATACTCCTTGACATTTCAGCAGCATTTGATATGGTCAACCACAAGACTCTCTTGTCCACCCTCAGGAGTCTTGGGATTTGCGGATCAGCTTGGGAATGGTTTGCTTCCTACCTGGAAGAACGCTCATATCAGGTAACATGGAGGGGAGTGACATCTGGGGTATCCATGGACAATCAACTGTCCTTTTCCTCTCATGTTGCTAATCTGACTCGCTCATGTCGGTTTCTTCTCTACAACATTAGAAGGATTCGGCCATTTTTGTCCACACAGGCTGCTCAGGTACTTGTTCAGTCTCTTGTCATTTCCAGACTGGATTACTGCAACGCACTGCTGGCAGGTCTACCTATGAACGCAATCCGTCCTCTGCAAATGATCCAAAATGCAGCTGCATGGCTTGTTTTCAACCTGCCAAAGTTTTCGCATACCACTCCACTGCTGCGATCCCCCCACGGATTCTGGTAGCTGCACGCATCAGATTCAAAACACTGATGCTGGCCTACAAAGCCCACTACGGACCACTCTTCGCACTGCACCCCGCACCCTCCGATCTACCAGCACTGCTCGACTGGTTCCACCATCTCTCAGGGTAAGAGGCAAGCATACTACAAGACTCTTCTCTGTTCTGGCACCAAGGTGGTGGAATGAACTTCCCCTATTGGTCCGGACAGCTGAGTCACTGGCTATTTTCAAGCAGCGGTTGAAGACCTAATTCAGGAAACACTTCAACTAGCACTTCTTTCCCTATCTTTTGCATTTAAAAAAAAAAAAACTTTGAACTTTTTCATTGTAACTTTGAACAAATGTTTTAAACTCATGGTATCTTAAGTATGTAACCTAGCGAGCCAGCATTAATGTATTCAATGCTAGCGATTTAAGCACTTATGTATGTCGCTCTGGATAAGGACGCTGCCCCGGCCAGCCATACTTCCCTCCTCAGTAAAGTCGGTGGGGACTCCTCATCAGCCTTATCCCAGATCACCCCGTTCCCCTCTTGCTCGGACACAATTGGTCAGGGTTCACCGCCACCAGAGACTCCTCTTCAGGTGAGTCCCAGTCATCTAGTAAATGTGACTCACCTGGAGACTCCTCTCCAGGTGAGTCCCAGTCACCTACTAACCCTTTCTCTTCACTGTTTTGGCAGGCCACCCAGGAGAGGGGTTTCAGGAAGGAACAAAATGAGGATGACTGGCTGAAGCACTGCTGGGGCCAGGTCCTGCAAGTGAAAGGAGTGAACACAGATTCCACCCGGCCGCTACCCTCGTCATACTTCCTGGTGAGGAATGGATTTCTATACTTCCACAAAGACAGGAGAGGAGAACCCTGTGACCTGCTGGTGGTCCCCCCAGAAGCCAGCACCTCCCTTTTATTCCCCCTTCCTCCCCCCTTATCCCCCCTTCCTATTATTGGTGTCCCATTTGATAGGATTGGCATGGATCTCATCGGGCCACTACCGAAGTCTGCCCGGGGTCATGAATACTTCCTGGTGATAGTGGGCTATGCCACCCGCTACCCCAAGGTGGTCCCCCTTCGGAACGTCACCTTCCAGAATATTGCCAGGGAGCTGCTCATGCTCTTCAGCCGAGCACATACATACATTCATACTTTTGTGAATATTTGAATATTTGTGCCTAGATGTGGAATATTTGTGCCTAGATGTTGTAGTGCACAGAGATCTGTAGCATCTTACTGAAGAGAAAAGTACAAACAGGTTGTGACTGGGGTGAGTGGCCTGTAATAATGTTACCTGCCTGTTTCTTCACTCTAGAGTTGTACAAGTCCTGAAGTTTGGGCAGGTGAACACCAGTGACACCCAAAACAAACAATTATAGAAGAGCACAAAACCGACTCAAAAACAGCTGAGTTTGCCTGCATCTAACAATCACAATCTCCACTAATGATAAACATTGTCTAGAAACAAGCACAGAGTTCCGTGTTGATGTAAACAGACACCACCACCGTGAGAAATGTGGACCTGCATTTTTGTCAGCACGAAACGAGTCAAGCTCATCTGGCAAACTGGCGGCGTCCGGAACTCTGTCACTGAGCCACGTCTCTTTGTGAAAACAAAGTTGCAGCAGTTTCTGACCTCATGTCTATATGAGAACTCATGTTTTTAGGCTCATGTTTTTTTCAGCGTCCCCTCTTCTGGTCCCCGGTATCAGGCCATGCCGAGGACTGGAGGCCTGGTCTCTGCAGCAAAACGAGTTTGCGGAGCCTTTCTAACACACCAATGTGCAGGTTTGTTGTTGCATGATTTCTGTATTTTATTAATTTCTGGCAGTCCTATACATTATCACCGCTGTCTCTATGTTATATCTTCATTAAAATTCACTGCTTTTATAAAAACTGCTGTCCTCATGCTTTCTCTCATGTTCATAACAGGTCAAGGATCAGTTTATTATCCTACATACCATAATAATCCTCCAGTTTCATCACTATTCAGATATTCATAAAAAAAAATCAACAGCAGTGAATCAGAACCACAATCAGAACATTTGTACTGATTCATCAGTCCGTGATTCGGCACTTAAACTAAATCCTGAGGTGGAAAAATCCATTTTAAAATCAGCTGTTGATTGGTTTTTAGAAGATGACTAAATGATTTGTGAGAAGTTTAAAAGATTTGCTTTGAGATGGCAGAGCCAGGTCGAGCTCACTCGGGCTCATGAATATTCATAAGCAACTGTGTTCAGGCTGATGAATATTTATGTATGATTCATATTTATTGTGCTAATGAATATTCAATCAGAAAGATATAAGGTAGAGTCGACATGTTAATGACTATTGATGCTGTTTATGATAATGTCATATGTTTCTCATCTGAACAAGATTTTACATTTCAGACAAAAGAATAAAAGAGGCTTGAAAGAAAGAAAGAAAGAAAGAAAGAAAGAAAGAAAGAAAGAAAGAAAACCATGTTCTGAAAATGTGGTTTAATGAAGAAAAATTTACCCAGAGATGTTTTACCCAGAGATGTTTATCACTAAAGTATTAAAGGGAAGGAAACAGAAACAGTGATAAACAGAGAGATGTGTATAAAGAACTGATGAAAAGGTAAGAATTAAAAAAGATAAATAAATAAAGTGTGTGCTTATAGTGAGTGCGTGTTAGCTTCATATTCACTTCTAATTTAACACACACTCTCTCTCTTTCTCTTACACACATATTCTAACACACTCTCTCTTTCTCTCTCTCACATTCACACACATACCCACAATCTCTCTCACACAAACTCTCTCTCTTACACATACATTCACACTATTCACTCTCTCTCTCAAGGTTGGTCCCAAAGATGTCCTACAAGGGGGCGAACGCTGGTCATCGCCGCGTCGTCCCTCTGGCACAAGCTAGCCTGCGTTGATTCTCCACCAAACCTGCTGGCAAGCGTCCAGGCTCTGCTGGTGGATTTCTTCTGGGACAACCTACACTGGATTCCTCAGAGTGTTCTCCATCTGCCGAAAGAGGAAGGGGGGCACGGACTGGTCCAGCTGTCCAGCAGGGCTGCAGCATTCTGCCTACAGTTCATTGAGAGACTCCTCACTGGACCCAGAGACCTAGTATGGAGAGCAGCAGCCAGTGGGATATTATGCACAGTTAAAGGACTGGGGCTGGACAGAGCCTTGT
This sequence comes from Tachysurus vachellii, assembly GCF_030014155.1. Lineage (NCBI taxonomy): Eukaryota > Metazoa > Chordata > Actinopteri > Siluriformes > Bagridae > Tachysurus > Tachysurus vachellii. The sequence goes on along the minus strand of NC_083467.1, from coordinate 29,981,415 downwards.
TTTTAATGCACACAAAAATGCTGGACGTTTCTGGACTACCGATGTTTTACCGTGGACTTTTTAAAATCTGGAACGTTTTTAAAAAACAGTTCAAAGGCCATCAAACGTTACACTGGTTGCTGGAGGAGCCTCTGGTGTACGGCAGACGACTGGACATCTCCAGTGTGCCTGTCCCTGCACTATCCAGAACTCTAGTCTCCTTGGGCATTATGACACTCCGGGAGCTCGTGAACATCACAGAGTCAGACTTGTCGAGGGCAGAGGACATGGCAGCGCGTATGAGACTGAGGTCCCTGCGTGTTGTCAGTCAGCTCCTACACCGCTGGAGATCTTGGCTGACATCAAAGGAGCGTGTTCGGCTACTGGAGTACCATCACACAGAGGCTGGTCCTGCAGAGGATGAACCCTTTTCCCAGCTGAACATGAAAGGGTGAAGGTGAGATGGACTTTGGGTCAGTGACAGGGAAGCTGCTCTACAGAGCCTGTGTTAAAGTTTTAAATAAGAAAAAGCTGAGTGGAAAGGTAGACACCCCATGGAGAAATGTTTTAGGTTTTAATGCTGATATTAAACCAGAGTGGAGGGCACTGTTGCCAAAAAGAGCTGCCGACCTCCAGTGGAGGATTTTACATTGTATTATCTCTGTGAACTCTTTTATTTCAGTTTCAAACCCTGATATTGCACACAACTGTCCTTTTTGTTCACAGAGAGAAACAGTTTTTCATGCTTTTATTCATTGCTCCAGGTTACAGTCACTGTTTGTGTTTTTTTTTGGTTTTAAGTACATTAGGAAACACAGGTTCAGGTGACAACTGGTCAACTTTATCCTCGGTCAAGCGAAGTAATTTTTACAAAAGTATGAACAATGTTTATGGTTTTAAATGTGTGTGGTGTTGGGAGAATGCTTTGTGCTCTGTGGAGGAAGGAGAACTGAACTTTGCACCGGAGTTCATTTAATCACCCATGTTTTAATCAATGTAGAAACCATCTTAACATATTTATTTATTTATTTATTAAGTCACCATGAATTTTAATGATATGTGACTTGTGTAAATAAAGTAAAAAAAAAAAAGTCTCTTCTCTCACATGCACACAAATAAACATACTCTCTCTCACACACACTCACACACACACTCACACTACATACACACTCTCTCTCTCTCTCTGGTTTCATGTAGTTGGTTTCAATCCTGGTTTCATGTAGCTGGAGGTTTCACATTGCTCCTACTTTTTTTGTTGTTTCACACTCTACTTTCTTGGATCCTGGATTAATCGTCTGCTTATTGGCATATTTGTGTATCAGCAACCTGATTGGATCAATCCAGTGTGTGATTACATTAAATAATGTCTCACACTATCACATCAGTGAGGTGAACAGTTCAGGTCTATGCTTCTGCTCATTAGCAGGTTTTGTTGTTATTCATGACTTTTTCACTCAGTTCATTAAACACTTAGTTATTATTTTTTTCTCTAGTTGACACATTCTTTGTCACCAATTTCTTTTTTTTACTCAAGCACTGTTTACACAACACCCAGAGATTCTGAGACTGACTACAAATTATGAGATATAGTTGAAGGGCTTATGAATTTACTCACTCACTCAATCATTTTCTACCGCTTATCCAAACTACCTCGGGTCACGGGGAGCCTGTGCCTATCTTAGGCGTCATCGGGCATCAAGGATACACCCTGGATGGAGTACCAACCCATCGCAGGGCACACACTCTCATTCACTCACGGAATCACACACTACGGACAATTTTCCAGAGATGCCAATCAACCTACCATGCATGTCTTTGGACCGGGGGAGGAAACCGGAGTACCCGGAGGAAACCCCTGAGGCACGGGGAGAACATGCAAACTCCACACACACAAGGCGGAGGCAGGAATCGAACCCCCAACCCTGGAGGTGTGAGGCAAACATGCTAACCACTAAGCCACTAAGCCACCATGTCCCCCCCTTATGAATTCAATTTAATTCAATTTATTTGTATAGCGCTTTAAAGGCAGCTTTACAGAAGTATGGAAACAGAAGAGAGAAAAAAGAAATAAATATACAATAATAATAAGTAGAAAAAAATAAAGGTAAAATAAATAAATTGATATATAAAATTAACATTTAAATTAATTTAAAGAATATTAACTTTTATTAAACCTTTATTAAAATACTATATATCTATTATCTATCTACTATAAAATACTATCCCTAATGAGCAAACCGGAGGTGACGGCCGCAAGGAAAAACTCCCTGAGATGATATGGTGAAGAAACCTTGGGAGGAACCAGACTCATAAAGGAACCTCATCCTCATTTGGGTGACACTCTACAGTAAATAGTGTAAATAATGTAAATAATGTCCTTTCTACAAAAGTTTATAATAGTGCAGCCGAGAGCTCCTAAGGAACTAATGAGTCAGCGTAAACTCTGAGTTCAGCACAGACCTGATTGCTGATAAAGACCAGACCATACAGCTGACTGACACAACATTGGTTCAAAGAAGGCATGACGTCTCCTGGTGGCTTCATACACAACAATCACATGAGTCACTGGCTGACCATGCAGATCAATCCCTGGCAGGGTGACGAGACTCCAACCAGGGGTAGAACATCAGGATTAACGAAGTAGCTCCGTGAGAAGAGACGATCAGGCTAGAAACTCGGAACACCGGGAGCTCGGGAGTGGCATATAGCTCGACAGAGAGAAAGTAAAATTGTTACACATGATTGTAATCAGGTGATGGACAATGTACATTATGCGTAAAGTGCAGACAGGAACTCTGGCAAGACTAGCTATGACATCATAACTAAAAGGCCAGAGCCAGAAGGTGACACAGACACATGCCTTTGCTGTAGTAGCTCCTAAAATGTGGAATGATCTGCCACTGCCCATTAGACAGGCCTCTTCATTGTGTTCTTTTAAGTCGCTTCTTAAAACCCACCTTTTCTCCTTGGCCTTTGACACCTGATTTTGACATTTTGTTTCTTAATTTGTTTTTCTTGTTTTTATGTCTTGTATGAGTTGAGTATTTTATGTTTATATATTCTTCTGTACAGCACTTTGGTCAACTTTGTTTGTTTTTAAAGTGCTTTATAAATAAAGTTTGATTGATTGATTGACTCAATGCCCATGAACCCTCCAGATCTGCTCCTTTACCTAAGAAAATATATTCATAAAAATCTACACTAAACAAATGTGTTTTGAGCCTGGACTTAAACTCTGAGACTGTGTCTGAGTCCTGAACACTAATTGGAAGTCTGTTCCATAATTGTGGGGCTCTATAAGAAAAAGCTCTGCCCCCTGCTCTAGACTTTTGTACAGTACTTGAGGTACCAACTGTAATAACTTGAGAGAGACAGATCTGGTCAAGAGGAAAATTTACTCAGGGATGACCAGCAGCAAACCATACACACAAACATTTCACAGGATCACAGGTGGATTATATCTACAATTAACATCTTCTTTGCTGTGTTTAACCCAGGTCAAACAGCAATAGATTGCCCCCTACAGGTCAATCAACCATATCAACCATAGCTCAGAATATAACATCTCCTTCCTACCAAGTTTACAATATTTCTTTATAAATCACAATACAATAAACTCCATTCAACAATCATGTTACAATATAATTCCTTTTTTTTACTTTAGTTCATAATCTTTTAAATGACCAGGCAATATCCTGGTACTCTGTGACCGTCTCACAACAGGGCTAAAGGAATTTGTCAGTGATTCAGTGGTTATCTTCTCACATTTATTTTCTACAATCTAACTTCAGTTCACGACCTATTCCCTTTGTCTCAAGAATGTGCATACGCACATCTCAAAGCGCACATTCTCCCGTCAAGTTTGTTTTTTATAGATCACAACCTTTGCGTGGGAACTGACGTACGTAGGTTTCCAGCCCCGTTTTGTGCGTACGCACTCTTTATAAATGAGACCCTAGGTCTTTAATTCTGGATTTTTATGTTCTTCCCATAATTTTGAAAAATTTGACCCATTCATTACAGTCATGCCACAGCCGGTATCCACTTCAAAAGGTATGTTTGAATCATTTACAGCCAATGTGATAGTCAGAGGAGCAACCTTAGGAATCTCTTCAAAACTGTACACTGTAAAAATACCTTCTTCATCAGATTCACTTTTTTCATCTCTGCTGACATAATGTGATCTCTGTCCTATTCTGGCTGCAACTTGCTTGTGTCTTTCTCCCCCTTGAAAGCTTGGTTCTTTGATGGAAATTTTTGATCTACATACTTTCATTATGTCCTTGTTTCCCACATTTGTGACATTTCTCTAAATAAATCCACACTCATTGGCCAAATGTTGCAAATTCCCACATCGGTAACATGCTCTGCCATGACCATCTTGCTTTACTGACATTTTATGCAGTTTCATTGAAATGGAGGTTTCTGAACATTGAGCTTGCAAATCCTTCTTTTTGCAAATGCATCTTTATTGGCTGTTTCCAATGCTTGAGCTATTTTCAATGCTATTTTCAAACGTTAACTCTGATTCTGACAGCAGTCTACGTTGAATACGGTCATCATTTATTCCACAGACCAGTCTGTCCCACAGCATCTCTGTTAATTTTTCACCATAATTACAATCATGAGCCAATTTCCTCAATACTGCCACATTCTCAAGAACACTTTCCTCTTCATCTCTTGATCTTGAATTGAATTGGGTTTTGGATTGAAATGCTCTTTCAGTAAATCCACTAATTCTCCAAAAGTCTTTGTTCCTAGTTTAACTGGACTCAATAAATTCCTCAGTAGACTGTATGTTTGATTTCCTACAGTGCTTAACAGTATAGCTCTTTGCTTGGCTGCATCTGTAATCTCATTTGCTTAGAAGAAATGTTGCAAGATTTCACAATATTCTTCCCAAGATTGCGATTGACTACCAAATGGTGTGACTGTTCCTACCATGTTGGCCATCCTTTCCAAAGCTCCCACTTGTACGGATCCAGCTTTTTCACCTTTTCAAAACTTTATTCTCCTTGCTTTCATCCTCGCCGCCAAAATGTAATAACTTGAGAGAGACAGATCTGGGGTCTCATTTATAAAACCGTGCGTAGGATCCCTACTAAAAGTTTACGTACGCACAAAAGCCAAAAATGACGTACGGCAAAAAAAATTCGGATTTATAAAACCGTGCATACGCACTCCTCTAAGCAACGTTCCCTTTATAAATCACAGATCACCCACAGATGTGCGTACGTGAACCAGCCTCAAATCCCGCCCTATACACGCCCATTTTTATCCATAAATAGTCAATGCAAATCACCTCATTCGCCTAGCAAATGAGAGTGGAACCCCATATATACCTGGAAAACTGGCATGTGACCCGGCAATTCATTAATCAAAGAAAGTGAAAAAGTGTATTTCGGTTACTTTAAATAATGGCGAGGTGAGAAAAGAGGAAAAAAACGCAATTTCTCAGACACTGAGATTGAAACACTTGTAGGGGAGTTGGAGGCTAGGAAAGCTCTTTTATTTGGTGGCCACAGCAGTGGGGTCACTAATAAAAAGAAGCAGTGCGAGTGGCAAAGTATTGCTTCTGCCGTCAATTGTGTCAGTGGGACAGAACGGACAGTTGCAGAATTAAAGAAAAAAAGGTCTGACCTGAAGGTATACTAATTTTTTACCAACATATTACATTTGTGTTTTATTAGGCTATATATATATATATATAAATAGTAATATTGATTTTCAAAATGTTTTATTTACATGTGCTTACAGTATGCAAAATATGTGGAAAAAAAGATTCTCATTCATTCAAGGTGCAGGCAAAGAGAAAACTGTCCTCCCACCGCCAGAGCGTGGCTGCACATGGTGGGGGCCCAAGTACAGCTGATCTCACATCAGTGGACAGCAAAATCGCGGCTATAATTGGGGAGGTCAGCGTGTGTGGGATTGTGTCGGAAAAGGAGGGAGACTCTGACTTGACTGAAACCACAGAGGAGCAAGGTTAAACAGATTTTTAATCATTAATGCTGTACATTTGAGTGTGTGGGGTGATAAATGGATAAATGTTGCCAATTGTTTGTCCTCCAGTCCTTCCGGAGTCTGAAGCTGTGGGTGAACAGGAGGGGTTCTCAGATGCAGGTGCACAGCGTCCGGCTCAAAGCAGTGCCCCTTCTGTGTCTTGCACGTCCAAAAGTGGTCGGGTACTCACAGACGCAGTCCTGCAGTTACAGCAAGAGACAATAAACGCTGTCAACAGGGTTGCAGATGAGCTACGGCAGATGAGAGAAGTGATGCAAGAAATTGCACAATCAATAAAAGATGCAGTTAAACCATGAACCTTGAGTTTTTTGTTTATCTTTAACAAATGCCACATGACATCCTCACGGATTCTTGCACCTCGTTGATATCCCTCTTGTCGGCCAGGGGGCTGTGGCTCGGGGTCGTAATGCTGGGGTAGAGGGAGATCAGGAGGGAGAGGAATACCGTTCCTCAGTGCTATATTGTGCAAAACACCACACACCCTGACAATCTTGCACACTTGCGAGTGGACCTCATTATAATGAATTTCCTCTGCGCTCTGCGGGTTTAAAAATGGGGTGAGGAGCCAGCGTCTCAGGGGGTAGCCACCGTCGCCTGCAGGTTATAATTATATTAAAAACAAAATTGTTACAGTTTCTACTTTTTAATATTGTTAAACTCACCAAGAAGCGTGTCAAGATAAAGGAATCATGTGTTGAACCAGGCCAGCGTGCCACAATGTTTGTGAGGGTCATGTTGGAGTCACATATGATTTGCACATTAATAGAATGCACATGCTTTCTATTAACGTAAGCAAATTCATTTTCAGATGGTGCCCTTATAGCAACATGAGTGCAGTCAATTGCGCCGATTACATTTGGGAAACCAGACATTGCTGCAAATTGCATTTTAATTTCGGCCTGTTCTCGCACAGTGTAGGGGAACCTGATGTATCAACTACCCATATTAAGTATACAATTCTTTTTCTTTTCTGGCTCTCAACGAAGGCGGTCGCATTTTCTCTCCCTCTCCTCCCCTCTACTTTCCCTGCTTTGTTTCTTTCGTCTCGTCTACTGTCTTATACTTTGAGAGACTCTCTCTGCACTGCTCTCCAAACTAAAATATCATGGATTTGATAAACTGGTCTCTCAACGCAATTGACACCATCTTCTCGACGAGAAGCTTGGGTTCGGGGGAACCTGACTGCCCTGCCGGAACGTTCGCAGCTGGCTATACGATGGACGCGTGGGAGAGATGGCGGGTCGTGTGTCTGGCGCCTCTTTCTGTGGAGGACATTGAAGATATCTCCCTATTCGGAACTATGATAACAGGAGTTCTGCTGATTGGATTAGGCATTGCCCTGGGTTATCGAGAGAATCAGAAAACGGTAACAGCTGTTCAAAATCTCCCAAAGCTGCCCGTCATGATCGATGCGGTGGGCAGAGCGGTCAGCACTGAGGCTGGGACTAATAACCGCAATATGGATAACATCACGATGAAGCTCACTGCTTTGAATACTGTTTTGGTTAACATCATGGAGAAGCTCACTGCTTTGGAAAGAAAAATGGAAGACCAGAATGGACTAAGAGAGTAGTCGTGTAAATTGGAATGCGTCTACTCGCCCCAAGACCAAACAATCCCAATCTTATCTGCTTTCGGCTCCCCCTCAACCAGCACTGGCCTCGGCCAAGGCCGCTGTTGGAACAACAATTCCCCTGCAAGAGCACTGCAGCGTGATGCTCTTGCGTTCCTTCCCCCACTTCTACAGACACCTGCTGATTGTTGACTCTCTTTGGGACCTAATCAAGGTTGTCTCCATGGCAATTTGCTGTGTATCGCTACGACAATCTTGCGGACTGAGGCACACCAAGATTTGATGCCGGGAGCAACGACTCTCCAGGCCTACACTTACATGCACACACACACACACACACACACACACACACACACATAAAGATATGCACTCACCCCCCCACCCCCCATCCCACGCCTTCGCCGCTTTGTACCGCCATGTCTGACAAGCGGGTCTGTGACCAGCGCCGAAGATAAAGGCCGCAGGACCTGATGGCTGCTTGCCTGTGCTGGATTACCTCCACCCCCCCACTCCCCTCCCCTGTTGCAAGTCATGTGTTTATGGCGTACTGTTTATGTGCTTATGTTGCTGAGGTGTTTTTTTCCTGTTCCCACACTGTACTCCCCACCGGAGCATAGTCTGGGGGTTGTTGTTTTTTTCTCCTCCCTTCCCTCATGTTATGCTGTATTTCTTTTCAATCCCCTGTCTTCCTGTCCTGTCCTCCCCTTGTATTGTATGTATTGTATGTATGGGCAGGTTGATGGCTAATTTCTCTGGTACCTGTGACCAGTGACAATAAAGGCTACTACTACTACTACTACTACTACAATTCAAAACGACAGATATTATGGCACTCAGGGACGGCTGTGATATACCAGACCTATAGGGTGAGATGATAGATTCCAATAGAATTATTTCATATACAAAAAGGTCTTAGAGACAAAGTTGAGGATTACTTATTTTTTTTTATATAAATAATTTACCTGTCTGCCAATTCCCGCTGGAAACAGCCGGTTGCCAAGAACCGCAGAGTGGTGAGGACTTGTATTATACTGGGATGGCATGGTTCCGGCGTGTTGCCCTCTCTAATACTGGACCCAGTTCAGCACATAGATCCAAGAGCACAGCTCTAGGGAATCTAAATCGGCTTATTAGCCAGTCATCATCATGGGCCAGGATATCATCATGGTCCCTGAAAACCCGCTCTCTTATTCTGCCATTGGCGTAATCCTCCAACAGTGCCAGCAGTGCCATCATGAAGCATTACATACCCGGGTCACCGGAGGATTTATATGTTTCTAGTAATTAGACTGATCGTTAACACCTTGACAAAATCACAGAATTAATTAGTGGGCGAAAATTTAAGACAAAAATGTTATAGTGAACACATGCTTCTTCATGACGGTTTTGTAATGAACACCGTAATAGTTAGGACCGATGATGAGTAGGGATTGTGCTTCATGACTGTATTTGCAGACTTTGACAATTTATGATATATGTACATTAAGGAAAATATTTTGTTTTTACACTGTGCTCTGCAGTTCTCTAATAAAAGGGTATTTCATGCTACTCTGTATCACATGTAGTCGCGCCATCTCCTCCTGCGCTCCCGTTGTGGACAATGTGACTGTAAGGCAGCGCTGATTATTCATTCATTCATTCATCTTCTACCGCTTATCCGAACTACTCGGGTCACGGGGAGCCTGTGCCTATCCTCAGGCGTCATTGGGCATCAAGGCAGTATACACCCTGGACGGAGTAGCGCTGATTATTATTATTATTATTATTTTATTTTTAATACATTTTGAATTACGTTTGGATTTTATATATAGCCTAAAACAATCGGCATAAATAACACTGTTGGATTTAATCATCATGATAATGTGGATATAACGTATGAAATGGAGTGAAAATTAAATGTCATTAATTCTTATAATCGTTCTTCTCACATGTATTTTCTACAATCTAACTTCAGTTCACGACCTCACCATCTGTGTCGCCAATTCCCTTTGTCTCCAGAATGTGCGTATGCACGTCTCAAAGTTTGCTTAAAGGTGCGCACATTCTCCCGTCAAGTTTGTTTTTTATACATCACAACCTTTGCGCAAAAACTGGCGTGCGCACATTTCCAGCCCCGTTTTGTGCGTACGCACGCTTTATAAATGAGACCCCAGGTCAAGAGGAAAATTTACTCAGGGGTAACCAGCAGCAAACCATACACACACATTTCACAGGATCACAGGTGGATTATATCTACAATTAACATCTTCTTCTTTGCTGTGTTTAATCCAGGTCAAACGGCAATAGATTGTGTAGTGTCCTCAATAACTCAAATAACTCAGATACTGATTTAATTTGTTGATACTTGTTTATGTATGTTTATTGTTAGACAAAGGAAAAACCCATACTGGTGGTGGCGCGGTAGACACAAAAACACAAGACTGTAGAAGAAGAGAAAAAAAAACAGTGTATGTATGCAGATGTTGTAACATGAAAGTGTGTTCTGACCCTGAATCTGTGGCAGAAAATAATAAAAGAACGAACAGGGCAAATAAATCTACAGAAAAATCAAAATGCCGATCGTCGTTGTCCAAGGAGGCAACATAAAACCGCAGTGTGACAGAGAAAAAGGACTGAAGGGAACTCCCCTGAATCTGTTCAGTGAGAGTTCATAATGTTGCCTGTATGGGAAGCTACGCTGGATGAAATCGAGAGTAAATTACTAGAATTATCCGCCTCACAACCGAGATGTTTATGTGACACGCCTTGCGTGCTGAGAAGACTAATTCTGTAGTATTTAGAGGGAGATGATGTTGTTTTACTTAAAGATGAGGGACTATCTATATTGTTAGATACAAAGGAGAAAATTGACAGTTTGAGAGATGATGAAGTGGAAATCAATGACTCATCCAGCGCAGAACGTGAAATAATCGGCGAGGGGCAGCGAAACATTGATCTGGGGCGCCACCCTGCAGACGGTAAGGGAATTGCACCAGAAAAACGTGTAAAAATCACTGAAACAGAATCAGAATGTGCCAAAACAGACAGAAAAATGCGAAATTCACCTGTAGCAAATTGGTGAACCTAGTCAGAGAGACAAATTAAACTTTACCAGCCTTGACAGACAGATTCACAGAGCATGCAAAAGAGGTTATGATGAGGGAGAAATTGTTGAGGCAGTTATCCAAGCCATCATTCCCGGTGTCAGTTTGAGAATCTACCTGGAGAGTAGAACAGATTTAACAGTGCCTGTTCTTAAACAACCCCTCCTTGAACCGCCACCTTATTTTTTTGCGTGCCTAAATGATCCTAGGAGCTATGTTGTCTGGGGCTTTCTGCCCCTGGTAGGGTCTCCCAAGGCAAACAGGTCCTGGGTGACAGGCCAGACAAAGAGCGGTTCATTACCCCTTATGAAGAAAAATACAGCAAGGGGCCCACCACCTGCAGGAGAAACCGAAAGGGGCTGGTGCAATGTGGATTGGGTGGCAGTCGAAGGCGGGAGCCTAGGCGACCCAATCCCTGGACACGGAATCTGGCTCTAGGGACATGGAATGTCACCTCGCTGGGTGGGAAGGAGCCTGAGCTGGTGCGGGAGGTTGAGAGATACCGACTAGATATAGTTGGGCTCGCCTCCACGCACGGCTTGGGCTCTGGAACCCAATTCCTCGAGAGAGGCTGGGCTCTCTACTACTCTGGAGTTGCCCACGGTGAGAGGCGGTGGGCTGGTGTGGGCTTGCTCGTAGCCCCCCAGCTCAGCAGCCATGTGTTGGAGTTTACCCCGGTGAACGAGAGGGTCGTTTCCCTGCGCCTTCGGGTCGGGGAGAGGTCTCTCACTGTTATTTGTGCTTAAGGGCCAAATGGCAGTGTAGAGTACCCGACCTTCTTGGCGTCTCTGGGAGGGGTGCTGGAAAGTGCTCCGACAGGGGACTCAGTCGTTCTACTGGGGGACTTCAACGCCCACGTGGGCAGCGACAGTGACACCTGGAGGGGCGTGATTGTGAGGAACGGCCCCCCCGACCTGAACCCGAGTGGTGTTCTGTTATTGGACTTCTGTGCTAGTCATAGTTTGTCCATAACAAACACCATGTTCAAGCATAAGGGTGTCCATCAGTACACATGGCATCAGGACACCCTAGGTCGGAAGTCGATGATCGACTTTGTGGTTGTTTCATCTGACCTCCGGCCGTATGTCTTGGACACTCGGGTAAAGAGAGGGGCGGAGCTGTCAACTGATCACCACCTGGTGGTGAGTTGGATCCGAAAGGCCAGGGAGGAAGTAGGACAGACTTGGCAGACCCAAACGTACTGTGAGGGTCCGCTGGGAACGTTTGGCAAAGTCTCCGGTCAGAGAGATCTTCAACTCCCACCTCCGGCAGAGCTTCAACCAGATCCCGAGGGAGGTTGGAGACATTGAGTCCGAGTGGACCATGTTCTCCACCTCTATTGTCGACGCGGCCACGCGGAGCTGTGGCCATAAGGTCTCCGGTGCCTGTCGCGGCGGCAATCCCCGCACCCGGTGGTGGACCCCGGAAGAAAGGGATGCCGTCAAGCTGAAGAAGGAGTCCTATCGAGCCTGGTTGGCTCGGGGGACTCCGGAGGCAGCTGATAGGTACCGGAGGGCCAAGCGAGCTTCAGCCCGGGTGGTTGCGGAGGCAAAAACTCGGGTCTGGGAGGAGTTCGGTGAGGCCATGGAGAAGGACTATCGGTTGGCCTCGAAGAAATTCTGGCAAACCGTCCGGCGCCTCAGGAGGGGGAAGCAGTGCCCTGCTCACACTGTTTACAGTGGGAGTGGGAATCTGCTGACTTCGACTGGGGACATTCTTGGACGGTGGAAGGAGTACGTCGAGGATCTCCTCAACCCCACCGACATGTCTTCCATTGAGGAAGCAGAGGCAGAGGGCTCGGTTGAGGACTCGTCGATCCCCCAAGCTGAGGTCACTGAGGTGGTTGAGAAGCTCCTCAGTGGCAAGGCACCGGGGGTGGATGAGATCCGCCCTGAGTACCTCAAGTCTCTGGATGTTGTGGGGCTGTCTTGGTTGACACGCCTCTGCAACATCGCGTGGCAGTTGGGGACAGTGCCTCTGGACTGGCAGACTGGGGTGGTGGTCCCTCTGTTTAAGAAGGGGGACCGGAGGGTGTGTTCCAACTACAGGGGGATCACACTCCTCAGCCTCCCCGGAAAAGTCTATGCCAGGGTACTGGAGAGGAGAATTCGGCCGATAGTCGAACCTCGGATTCAGGAGGAACAATGCGGGTTTCGTCCCGGTCGTGGAACACTGGACCATCTCTATACCCTCACCAGGTTGCTGGAGGGTTCATGGGAGTTTGCCCAACCAGTCCACATGTGCTTTGTGGATCTGGAGAAGGCATTCGACTGTGTCCCTCGTGGTGATCTGTGGGGGGTGCTCTGGGAGTATGGGGTCCAGGGCCCTCTGCTAAGGGCTGTCCGGTCCCTATATGACCGGAGCAGGAGTTTGGTTCGCATTGCCGGCAGTAAGTCAGACTTGTTCCCGGTGCATGTTGGACTCCGGCAGGGCTGCCCTTTGTCACCGGTCCTGTTCATTATTTATATGGACAGGATTTCTAGGCGCAGTCGGGGGCCGGAGGGAGTCCAGTTTGGGGACCACGGGATTTCGTCTCTGCTTTTTGCAGATGATGTTGTCCTGTTGGCTTCTTCAAATCAGGACCTTCAGCGTGCACTGGGACGGTTTGCAGCCGAGTGTGAAGCGGCAGGGATGAGAATCAGCACCTCCAAGTCCGAGGCCATGGTTCTCAGCCGGAAAAGGGTGGCTTGCCCCCTTCAGGTTGGTGGAAAGCTCCTGCCTCAAGTGGAGGAGTTTAAGTAACTTGGGGTCTTGTTCACGAGTGAGGGAAGGATGGAGCGGGAGATTGACAGGCGGATCGGTGTATCTTCTGCAGTGATGCGGTCGATATACCGGTCTGTTGTGGTAAAGAAAGAGCTGAGCCGCAAGGCGAAGCTCTCTATTTACCAGTCGATCTACGTTCCTACCCTCACCTATGGTCATGAGCTTTGGGTCATGACCGAAAGGACAAGATCCCGGATACAGGCGGCCGAAATGAGTTTCCTCCGCAAAGTGGCTGGGCGCTCCCTTAGAGATAGGGTGAGGAGCTCGGTCACTCGGGAGGAGCTCAGAGTAGAGCCGCTGCTCCTCCACATCGAGAGGAGTCAGCTGAGGTGGCTCGGGCATCTGTTCCGGATGCCTCCTGGACGCCTCCCTGGGGAGGTGTTCCGGGCATGTCCAACCGGGAGGAGGCCCCGGGGAAGACCTAGGACACGCTGGAGGGACTATGTCTCTCGGCTGGCCTGGGAACGCCTCGGTATTCCCCTGGAGGAACTGGAGGAAGTGTCTGGGGAGAGGGAAGTCTGGGTGTCCCTGCTCAGACTGCTGCCCCCGCGACCCGGCCCCGGATAAGCGGTAGAAGATGGATGGATGGATGGATGTTCTTAAACAAATTCTCAGAGCACATTTCATTGAAAAAGATGCAACAGAATTGTTTCACTCAATAACACGGGCAGTGCAAGAGCCTAAGGGCAGAGCCTAAAGAAGTTTCTAGTCTGAGCCATGGATCTCAGGCAGAGAATTTTGTCAGCATCTGAAAATGTGAAGACAGGATTAAAATACAATCGTGAGCTAATTCAGAATCAGTTTTTGCAGACAGTTTTGACTGGCCTCCATGATGACAGCATACGCACAGATCTAAAGCCCTACCTGGAAAACCCACTGGTGGAAGATGAAGTGCTTTTGGAGAAGATGAACATGTCATATAGTCTGGAGCTTCTAAGAAAATCCAAGTTCTCAATTACTCGAATCAAGATTGCCAAGGTTGCTGTAGTCAGCGAGGAGGAACATTCACAGGCACCTGCTGAACAAAATAAAAGTGGCAATATAAATAAGGAGAAAGTGTCAAAACCTAATACCCTGATGGAAAAGCTGGACGCACGGGACAAAGTGATCTGTGAAGCAATTCAGAACCTTACGTCTCAAGTGGCGAGCCTTGCACAAACATCACAGCCTCATACAGATAGAAGCAGTAACCAGCGAAAATTACCCATAATCAGTTTCCACCTATGCGAACAAACATTAGACGTTGTGAGCAATGTCAGCAGTCTAACCCAGAGGGAAGATGTGAACACTGTTACAAGTGTGGCAGTAGTGAGCACTGGGCAGCAGGCTGTCGGAAACGAACAGTGACTAATGCAACGTCAAACAAGATTGTAATTACTGCAGATGCCATGGAAAGTTTACCAACAGCTTCCTTACCTGAAGGTCCATGGTCAAGCAAACAAGAGAAGACAGCCCGTTTGCAGGTGCCTGGTGTAAATACATTGTGACGGCGGCACGTGCACCACCACAAACACGGAGAAAAAAACGCTCTTCGCCCACTGCATCGGCAACCCGGAAGCGGGAGAGCGGAACAGGTGGCGGTTCAGCACATTGGCCAGAGGCGCTAACCACGAGATCCCGATCTCCAGCACCATGACCAGCACCACGGAAAGTGAGAGCGGGGCGGAGCGGCCGACACTCCCGCTGAAAATCACAGACCAATCAGGAGAGCCGCTGGAGCCTGGACCTCTGCCCAGACGCCCCCTACAGGAAGGACTTACTTTTGCTACCTTCCTAATTTTTGTTTTGCTTTAAGTGAGTGAGGAAATAAATACCTCCCTTCTGTTAACTCTAACCCAGTCCCTGTGCCTCTTCTTACGTGTCCTATCTCTCGAAGAGCGCTACAACATCAGTGCTCTGACACACAAGTGTCAATTGTGAGCTCAGAATGGAAGACAAGACATCTTCCTGATGCAGAGGTGAGACCAGTGAGAGAGCTGCTTGAGGAGGGAGGACTCAACCCTACAGCGGCGAATGGGACAGGCATTCCATATGAAGGCTGGATGGAAGTGTTTTGTCTGTCTGGAAACATTAAAGGAAAAGGCAAACACCTGATAGCACCAATTCTTATTGCATCCAGTGATTTGGAGAAACCAATCATCGGCTTTAATGTGATTGAGGAGCTGATTCAAGCAAATGCAGCCCAGCAAATTCCTTTGAGTTTCCTGGTGAACACGCTAAGCTCATCTCTAGAAGTTAGCCCAAGGAAAGCAAACGCCATTGTATCACTTTTGAAAAAAGTGACTGTCATATTGCAAGACTGGGACGAAAATCCATCATTCTTACAAGGTGCACAAGGGTGAATGTCAGTTGTGGAAAACCAAATTAGATGATTCCCCTGGGCACACACGTGATGCTGGAGCCCAATCCAGAAGCTTCCTTGACTGCAGGGATAAAGGTGAACAAACAGCTCATTCAGATGCCTCTGAGAGATAGCGGCAACATCACAGTGATGGTGGAAAACATCACAGATGAAGAGGTGACCCTTACTGCATGGACAGTACTAGAGTGGTTGCATGCAGTAGATGCCACCCATAAGCTGGAATTGAAATCACCATCTCCGACTGAATCTCAACTTCAGCAATCACCACCTGACAATAAACCAAATCCAGAGATTCAGACCAGGGTAGAGGAGAGCGGAGGATGGGACCCTCCAGTGGATCTCAGTCATTTACCTGGGGAACAACAGGAATGTGTGAGACAGCTATTGAGAGAAAATAGTAAAGTATTTGCAAAGGAGGACTGGGACACCGGATGTATTCAGGTCCTTAGAATGGATATTCAGTTAAAAGACGACATCCCTGTCCAAAAGACATATAATGCAATCCCAGGACCTTTGTATCAAGAGGTGAAGACTCACATACAGAACTTTTTGAGTCAGGGGTGGATCTAAAAGTCGACATCATCCTATTCCTCACCGGTTGTGTGCATTAGAAAAAAAGATGGGAGCTTGCGACTATGTGTGGACTACAGGCTGCTTAATGAGAAGATACACCCTGATAGGCATCCCATTCCATGAATCCAAGAGATCCTAGAGAATCTGGGGGGGAACTCCTGGTTCACAGTTCTTGACCAGGGTAAAGCCTATCATCAGGGCTTTATGAATGAAGACAGTAGGCCATACACAGCATTCATAATACCCTTGGGGCTGTACGAGTGGGTACGGATCCCTTTCAACCTCACAAACGCACCCGCCGCCTTCCAGAGATACTGTATATGGAAGAGTGTCTGGGGGAGTTGAGGGATGAAATATGTGTTCCCTATCTTGATGATGTGTTAGTCTTCAGCAAGGATTTCGACCAGCATCTACAGGATTTGAGGAGAGTGCTACAACGACATGAACAGTATGGTATCAAGCTAAGGCCAAGGAAATGTGACTTTTTCAAGCGGGAAGTCTGCTATGTGGGCCACATCATCTCTGAACATAGGTACAGCATGAACCCCAAAGAAATCGAGGCAGTACAGGCACTAAAGCAGGAAATTCCCGGCACTGTTCGTGGGGTGAGGAAGCTCATAGGTTTTCTTGGTTACTACAGATCATACATTGCTGACTTCACCAGAATAGCCAAGCCTCTATATGACTTGTTGACGAAATCCAGTACATCCAAGATAAAACTACCAGGAAAGACAGGAAACACTTCCTCGCAAGCACCCCCATCACAGCCAGTAGAGTGGACAGGGAGACATCAGGAAGAGCTGGAGAAATTGATCACGGAGTTGTCAAACCCACCCATTATGGCATACCCAGACTTTGAGAAGCAGTTTGTACTTTATGTGGATGCCTCAGAAGAGGGGCTAGGAGCCGTATTGTAGCAACGGCAGGGAGGCAAACTACGAGTAGTGGGTTATGGGTCGTGCACACTGACCCCTGCCGAAAGGAACTACAGACTGCACTGAAGCTGGAGTTCCTGGGGCTCAAAAGGGCGATCACAGAGCGTTTCAGAGACTACCTGTTTTATGCACCACATTTCACTGTCTACAGTGATAACAACCCATTGACATATGTTATGAAAACTGCAAAGCTCAATGCAGCGGGACAACGGTGGGTTTTTGAGCTGGCAGACTACCGTTTCACTTTGAAGTATAGACCAGGAACGTCAAATCGAGATGCTGATTTTTTATCACGAAGACCAGTGCCCATTGAAGTCACATTGAGAGAGTGTACTCAAGAATGTGAGCAAGAAATCTTGGGATCAATCGGGGAAGCTCTGAAAGCACAACGACAGAGAGAAGTTGACTGGATATCTGCAATCACCTGCAACATTGATGTCTTACCTGAGGAGCTGAATGGTGAATCAGAGATTAGTCGACACCTGACATCTCAAGATATCAGGAATGCTCAGCTGGGTGATCCAGTCATTAGCCGAGTAATGGAACTGAAAGAGAAACAACTCTGCCTCAAATACAAGGACAAACTGAAAGAACAAGAAGCTGTCAGACGGCTCCTATGAGAATGGCATCACTTACAGATTGATGAGGAAGGTGTCTTGCAAAGGAAACTAATGACCTGAACTCAGTTAGTTGTCCCAGAAAGTTTGAAAAGCATGATATACAAACATTTGCATGAAGACATGGCTCACCTGGGTGCTGATTGGATGGTGGCAGCAGCTCGTGTACATTTCTTCTGGCCAAGAATGAGAGAAGAGATGGAACATTATGTCACAAAAGTTTGTCGATGCCTAAGACAGAAGAAACCAAACCGGATTACCAGAACCCCAATTCAGAGCATCAAGACAACAGCTCCATTTGAGATGATCTCGATTGATTACCTGCACTTAGAGAATAGTAAAGGAGGAGCAGAGTATATCCTCGTGGTCATAGATTATTTTTTAAGTTTGCCCAGGCATACACCACCAAAAACAATTCTGGAAAGACAGCAGCCCGGAAAATCTTTGAAGACTTTATCATGCGCTTTGGTTTTCCTGCAAAAATCCACCATGACCAAGGGAGAGAATTCGAGAACAGCCTGTTCCAAAAGCTACACAGTGACTGTGGGATTAGGCATTCACGTACAACTCCCTACCATCCCCAAGCTAACCCAGCAGAGAGGTTCAACAGGACATTGTTGGGAATGTTGAGGACCCTAGAGGAGACAGAGAAATCAAATTGGGCAGACCACCTTAACAAAGTCGCCCATGCCTATAATTCTACAGTGCACGAGTCAACAGGATTTTTACCATTCTTTCTCCTTTTTGGTCGAGAGTCAGTTCTTCCCATTGATCTGGTGTTACCCACAAAGCAAGTCAAAAACACTCAGTCTCACGCTGATTATGCTGAAAGATGGAAACGGTCTATGCAGGAAGCCTATGAGATAGCAACCAAGAACATGAAGAAGGCCGCTGCAAGAGGGCAGAGAAATTATAACCGAAAGGCACGGAATTCTGTCTTGGAGCCAGGTGATCACGTGCTGGTACAGAACCTCTCAGAAAGAGGTGGCCCAGGGAAATTGAGAGCCTACTAGGAGAAGCAAACGTACATGGTGAAAGAAAGGAGAGGAGTGGATAGCCCGGTGTATGTAGTAGAATCCTTGGATGGAACTGGAAAGAAAAGAGTGCTGCATCAGAACCTTTTGTTACCTTGTTTTTACCTCTTTGATGAACAGAGAACAGCTGATGTTCATCGGGAAAGAAAAGGATGTCAGAGTAACAGGTAAAAACAGGTCACACGCTCACGGAAGAATACTCACCTGGACAGCAACGAAAGTTCCAGCGATGAGGAGTTTGACTTGTGGGTTCCAACGCAGAGAACCGGAACACATCTGGATCCATGTGCAGTTGAATTTCACCCTAGAGGAGAAGAGAGAAACAGGAAGCCTGAAAAGGAACCTTATGTAAAAGAAATTGTTTATGAACCTATAAACTTACCTGATCAGGAGGAGTGTCCAGAGGAGTCTGATGAAGAGGTGTTCATAGATCTTCAAGGAGAGTGGGAGGAAGGATCTGTAGGAGAAGCCAAGCTTGAAGATGGTGACTTGACATTAGAACCTATGAGAAGAACCTCTACCAGAAACAGACAACCCTGGAATCTCTACACGTATGACACCATAGGTATAATGGAAACATTAACGCACTAACCTGTTGTGTACAACCCCAGTGGAACACCAATCACCTGAATTTGTATCCTTCATACTAAGTGAGACAGTAAGAGTTGAAATAGTTTAGCTTTAAAGTTAAATTGAATGTTATCGAGTTAAAAGAAATTGTTCAGTGAGTTAAGAGTTTGCTACAGTGATAATAAACAGTAATAATGCTATACAGCTTTAAAAGTTAAAGCAGCTTAGTTAGAAGGCTGGGTGGAACATTAAGAGATTATTGTAATACTGAAGTGACATTTAAAATGTACCAGCGCATTGTGGAGGTGTATGTGGTTGTGTCCATTTGTCATTACAGGATGTTCTGGGGGGGCCCACCAGCGAGCCTAAAGACAAGACACCTCTCAACACACATCAAGTCTATAAGTTAGATGATTGTAGTAATGTCACAGTTGTATGGTAGAAGATATTGATTTTATTCTTAAGCTGTGAGGAGGCATGTACATCATACTGTTAGTGGAATTCATGTTTTGAACTTACCCAGAAAAAAAGTTTGGTAACATTTTATTATTTTTAGTGGGGGAGGGTGTAGTGACCTCAATAACTCAAATAACTCAGATAATGATTTAATTTGTTTATACTTGTTTATGTATGTTTATTGTTAGACAATTTGTTAAAAAAATTGTAAGGAAAAAACATAGTGAACCCATACTGGTGGTGGCACGGTAGACACAAAAACACAAGAGTGTAGAAGAAGAGGAAAAAAACAGTGTATGTATGCAGATGTTGTAACATGAAAGTGTGTTCTGACCTCGAATCTGTGGCAGAAAATAATAAAAGAACGAACAGGGCAAATAAATCTACAGAAATATCAAAACAGTGTGATCGTCATTGTCCAAGGGGGCAACAAATGCCCCCTACAGGTCAATCAACCATATCAACCATAGCTCAGAATATAACACCAACAAATATCCTGCACCTTTAGGTACTGTGGCATGAGACCATTAAGTGCTTTCTAGGTTAATAATAGTATTTTATAATCAGTGCGAAACTTGACTGGTAGCCACTGCAATGTGGATAAGATAGGGGTGATGTGTTCATATCAATCAGCTAATCAGCGTCTGATTGGTTGTCTGTTGCTAAGCAACTAGCTGTAATGTTTTCACACTGAACACGTGGAGTTAATACAGTGAAAGAGCTTTATAACTCCGGGGAAAATGCTGTGTAAATCCCGCTTCTACATTACATGTGTGGAACATTCCTCTACGCAAGGTTAGAAGCTGTTTAGAACCATGAGAACCCGGGGTTATGCTCAGTGTGAAAAATTTACTTTATATGTTAATGTAATGCTGTGAAAGAGTTTTTAACATGTACTCAGGATAATTCCTCTCCCATCCAGCAGAGGGTGCACTCACCAGGATATTAACACAAGCTTTTACCACCACTTCCTGGTTTTCCTTGCTATAATCTCTGGTAAAAAATGGTCTGGTAGTGAAGTGCAGCACGGAGGGAGTCCTGAATCTCTGACATGTTCTTCTTGCTGATCGCTTTAAACTTTTTTATTTCTCATGTCAGTTTACCTCAGGTATGTCAGGTATGTCACAGATTTACTCTACATACTCGTCTCCTGTTCCACCAGAAAGAACCAGGTGCTGGTTCAGAGCTAGTGCTAGTGCTGGTTCAAAGTTGGTTCCACTGGCGAGCTTCTAAGAACCGGTTGCCTTTCCATCGGTTAGGGAGCCGTCACAGAGCCGAGTCTGACGTCACTGTATACGTCTCATCTTTCCCAGCAACATTAGCACAGCAGCAAACACAACATCAACAATGGTGGATGTTGCTTTACTGTTAATGCTCATGGCTTTGCGAACCTACATTTGCATCCAAACCTGGCGAATCCTGATTTAAAATGATTTAAAAATGGCGCTAACGATGTTCTCTTTTGTCTTTTTGGTCACAGTAACCCCGCCCACAGCCCCTGATGTAAGCAGTTCTTAAGTCTAGACCAGCAACGTTTTGGTGCTACTTAAGAACCACTTTTCCTGGTTAAGAGCCGGTGCTTTGGCTGTCGAAAAAGAAAGAACTGGTTCTAAATTAGGCTCCGAACCAGCACTCAAACTGCCTCAGTGGAAAAGGGGCACACTTATATTCCATCAAGTGGACCTGGATGTCTGTAATATGTGTAATACAATCTGAAATAGAGATAAATAAACATTAATCTAAAGATTTGCGTTAGTTTTACACACAAACATCTGTCTACTTTTATTTAAATTCAAATACATAAAAATTTGTTGACTTCAAATAAAGATCTGTTTTTTTTTTCAAAAGAGTGCTAAGTAATAAAAAATGAGATTTTTTGCTATATTATTGTTTCAATTCTATCTGAATATGGTACAAATAAAATAAATACAAATATCTCTAAAAATGTATTCAATTAAAACATTTAACACTGCTAAAATGGAGTGGAATTCATTTATTTCGTCTTGACAAGAGTCTGATTCTGAAGGCTTTCAGTTCTCTTGGTTATCAGAGGCACGAGTTATTCTTCAGAGAGGCGGAGCTTTGGCTTCAAACTGCCAATCAGAGCCTTTGTTTTTTTCAGAGCTTTAGAAATAATTCCACAAAAATACAGTGTGTCGTTACATAGGAGCTCATTGTTGAATTCTAACTTCAAATCCTTACGTTTCTTTTTTCTTAGTAATTCTCATTAGTCTCTTATCTCCCACTTTCTGCATATCCTGAGTAATAAAAAAACAAAGAAAATTCTAATCGAATCAAATCCAAGTGAAATGGCACTGTTCTGGTGTCTGATGTGCTATAAATCAATATTTAATAAAAAGTACAAAAAAAAAAGAAAATTCAAACAGAAGTGCAGGTTTGATTAAAATAACAATATTTTTTCACTTATTCCTCCAAACGAATTATGGCAATATATCAAAACGACAGCTGTGTGTGTATGTATGTGTGTGTGTGTGTGTGTGTGTGTGTGTGTGTTACTATCAGACTCAGACACTGTGTCTCCTCAGTGAACGTGGACATGAACAGTGTTGATATGTTTGTAGATTAAATCCCCAGCTTGTCTGTTTGTGATTAATGTGAAACATACTGATGTTAATTTTGTGTGTGTGTCTGTGTGTGTGTGTGTCTGTGTGTGCGTTTTTTTTTTTCAGACCGTACGGTATCTCTGACTCTATCAACCTTTAGCTTCCTTCATCTGTTCCCTCACGGGTCTCTGAATCACGAGGAAACATTCATTAATCTCAACAGTCCTCTAAATCACACAGCTGACATTTTACACTGTGTTTAATCTGATGGATCTGTGTGTGTGTGTGTGTAAATTATATTTAAAGGAAGAAAAACAGCATACATGATGTTTCTGATAAAAGTTTGATAGCAGTTCTGAGAGTAGCACAGGGTTATATTAATGTATTTACTCTTTTTGTTTCCATAGCAACAGCTCAGTCACAGGGATGTGTTCACACTCCAATAATAAACAGATTATAAGATGTGAAGTTTTCTGTGAGTTGATGTGTGTGTGTGTGTTTGTGTGTCAAGAGTCAAGTCAAGAAGTTTTTTCATTTCAACATATATATCTTGCACAGTACACAGTGAAATGAGATGCTCAGGATGGTCATGAGATGCTCAGAACATGGTCAGGATGGGGGAATTTTGGTGATCTCCACAGATGATCCGTCGATGTTTAGCAGAGAGTGGTCGCTCTGTGCTCTCCTGAAGTCAACAACCATCTCTTTGGTTTTATCCACATTCAGAGACAGGTTATTGGCTCTACACTAGGCAGTTAAAGCTTCTCAATCAGGTGCTGAGGGATGATTGGATTGAATGCTGAACTATGAACACTGTAGACTTCTTTGACGTGGGGACGATGATGGTCTGAGCAGCCGAGGTGGGGGCGTGGCTCTGCACGATACGCGCTGGGAATGTTTGTGTAAACAAGGTCTAGCGTGTTTTCCCCTCTCAATGCAAAGTCCACATACTGATGGAATTTCGGGAGCACTGACTTGAGATATGCATGATGGAAATCTCTGGTGATGATAAACAGTCAAACCAGGGGAGAGGTGAGGGGTCTCCAGTGTGAGCTTTGTGTACCAGTTAGAAGTGAATCTGGAACTTGAAGTTCTCTCCATCTTCAGGACAAAGGAGTTTTGTTACGTCCCCAGCTAGTCTAAGGGTTTGGGGAACGAGTAACAGAATAAAACCTGTGTGATGTGTGGAGGCAGCGGAGGTTCAAGTCCCAACCCCAGGACTTTACAAAAGCCAAAACTCCATATCAAAACAAATTCTTTTATTTGTTCAAAAAGTGGGAGGATTTCAAGACCTCAAGAGGGGGCAAGGCCAAAATAACAAACAAACCCACTAACTATTAGAAAAAAGACTAACTAAACTACCACAAACAAAACAGTATTTACAATACTCCCTAATCTCCCTAACTAACTTAAACAAGAGAAAACCAATATATGAAAGAAAAATGGCACCCACCTCTCTACAAATCCCCCCCCCAAAGAATTAACAATAACTTAACAGATCGAGAAATAACAAACATATATACAAAACATTAATCCTACAACAACAATGGGTTCTCTGATAATAGGCAACCTATACAACTACATGACTAGCCCAATAACACATTGGGAGAAATTCAGTCAACAGAGTTCCAATCCATGCTTTTGGGGTTGAGGAAAAGAAGCCTCACGCACGCACGCGCACGCACGCACGCACCTCCTCCAATCACATCAGCTCACCAATCATTGGGGTCAGGTGTAACCCATTACTTCCTGCTTGTAAGAGGTAGAGAGGGGAAACAGGAAGAAAGGGGGAAAAAAAACACAAACATACGTCCTTGGACGTAACAGTTTATATTTCTTTGTGTTTCTCAGGTCTTCAGGAAGAACAAAAGAAGAAAGGCACCAGGCCCAGACAGTGTTTCACCAGCCTGTCTGAACACCTGTGCTGATCAACTGGCCCCCATCTTCACACGGATATTCAACACATCACTGGAGCTGTGTGAAGTTCCCTCATGCTTCAAAAGCTCCACCATCATTCCCATCCCAAAGAAATCCAAAATTACCAGTCTAAATGACTACAGACCTGTGGCTCTAACATCTGTGGTCATGAAATCATTTGAAAGACTGGTTTTGGCTTATCTGAAGGACATCACTGGACCCTTACTGGACCCTGTGCAGTTTGCCTACAGAGCAAACAGGTCTGTGAATGATGCAGTCAATATGGGACTGCATTATGTTCTGCAGCATCTGGACAGACCAGGGACTTATGTGAGGATCCTGTTTGTGGACTTCAGCTCTGCCTTTAACATCATCATCCCATCACTCCTCCAGCCCAACTTAGCCCAGCTCTCCATGCCCTCTTCTGTCTGTCAGTGGATCACCAGCTGTCTGACAGACAGGCAGCAGCTAGTGCGACTGGGGAAACTCAAATCCAGCACCCGCACCATCAGCACTGGCGCCCCTCAGGGTTGTGTTCTCTCCCCACTGCCCTCTCCCCAATACAAACGACTGCACCTCTAATGACCCCTCTGTCAAGCTTCTGAAGTTTACAGATGACACCACACTGATCGTCCTCATCCAGGCCGGCGACGAGTCTGCTTACAGACTGGAGGTTGAACGGCTGGCTGTCTGGTGCAGTCTTAACAACCTGAAGCTGAACACGCTCAAGACAGTGGAGATGATTGTTGACTTCAGGAGAATCCTCCCTGCTCTCCCACCACTCATCATCACGGACAGCATTGTTACAGCAGTGGAGTCATTCAGATTCCTGGGAACCACAATCTCCCAGGACCTGAAGTGGGACCATTGTCTCCATTGTGAAAAAGGCTCAGCAGAGGTTGTACTTCCTTCGCCAGCTGAGGAAGTTCAACCTGCCACAGGAGCTGCTGAAACAGTTCTACACTGCAATCATTGAATCCATCCTCTGCACTTCAGTGACTGTTTGGTTCAGCTCAGCTACCAAATCTGACCTCAGAAGACTACAGAGGGAAGTCCGGACTGCTGAGCGATCCATTGGCACAACTCTCCCCACTCTTCAAGATCTGTACTTCTCCAGTGTGAGCAAAAGGGCAAAGACAATCACTCTGGACCCCTCACATCCAGCACACTCCCTCACTCTGGACCCCTCACATCCAGCACACTCCCTCACTCTGGACCCCTCGCATCCAGCACACTCCCTCACTCTGGACCCCTCGCATCCAGCACACTCACTCTGGACCCCTCACATCCAGCACACTCCCTCAGGACCCCTCACATCCAGCACACTCCCTCACTCTGGACCCCTCACATCCAGCACACCCCCTCAGGACCCCTCACATCCAGCACACTCCCTCACTCTGGACCCCTCACATCCAGCACACTCACTCTTCGAACTGTTGCCATCTGGTTGACGCTACAGAGCCCTGAGCACCAGAACGACCAGACATAGGAACAGTTTCTTCCCTCAGACAATCCATCTGATGAACACTTATCATACACAGAACTATTCTTACATTATTTACTTAAAACACATACTTACTTATTTATATTTCAATTTGCACATTTTCCACCATACATACAACTTTATTATAGTTTATTATAATTGTCTTTATTATATATGTGTTCATGTCTTGTCAATGCCATTCTGTTTGCACTGTGGAGCTCCTGTACTAGAACAAATTCCTCGTATGTGAAAACCTACTTGCCAATAAAGGTCTTTCTGATTTCTGAGATGTTTCTCAGTAACTTGAAG
This sequence comes from Tachysurus vachellii, assembly GCF_030014155.1. Lineage (NCBI taxonomy): Eukaryota > Metazoa > Chordata > Actinopteri > Siluriformes > Bagridae > Tachysurus > Tachysurus vachellii. The sequence goes on along the minus strand of NC_083467.1, from coordinate 29,955,173 downwards.
AGAGAGAATAAAGAGAAAGGAGTAAAGAGAGACTGCTGAGGGGACAAGTGTTTAGAGCTGACAGAATGGAACATACATCAGGAACATCATCAACATTAAATGAATAAAATAAAATAAATGTGACTATAAATAGAAAAATATATGATGTCATTCTTTAATAATTAAAATATTCTTTTTGACTAAATGCTGTTGTATAAAACACTGTTATTGGACATTAACTTTGCTTCATCAAGTGATCAGCTCAAGTGCAGGGATTAAAGCATTTGAACTGTCTGACTGAATCCCTTTTACACTAACACCTGCTTTTATAACACAAACTGAGAACAAACTGAAGTGCTATCTGCCCTTCTAACACTGGTCTAATGCTGGTCCATCTTTGGTCCATCTCTGGTCTATCACTGGTCTATCACTGGTCTATCTCTGGTCTAATGCTGGTCTGTCTCTGGTCTATCACTGGTCTATCACTGGTCTATCTCTGGTCTAACGCTGGTCTGACTCTGGGCTCATGCTGGTAAAACGCTGGTCTAACACTGGGCTATCTCTGGTCTATCACTGGACTAACGCTTGTCTAACGCTGGTCTAACACTGGTCTCATGCTGGTCTAATGCTGGTCTGTCTCTGGTTTAATGCTGGTTGGTCTGATGCTGGGCTAATGCTGGCCTAATACTGGACTATCTCTGGTCTAATGCTGTTAAAACGCTGGTCTATCTCTGGTCTAATGCTGTTAAAGCGCTGGTCTAACGCTTGTCTATCTCTGGTCTAACGCTGGTCTGTCTCTGGTCTCATGCTGGTCTAACGCTGGTCTGTCACTGGTTTAATGCTGGTCGGTCTGACGCTGGGCTAACGCTGGTCTAATGCTGGTCTATCTCTGGTCTAATGCTGTTAAACTGCTGGTCTAACACTGGTCTAATGCTGGTCTAACCCTGGTCTATCTCTAGTCTATCTCTATTCTATCTCTGGTCTAATACTGTTAAAACGCTGGTCTAACACTGGTCTAACGCTGGTCTAATGCTGGTCTATCTCTAGTCTATCTCTGGTCTATTGCTGTTAAAGCGCTGGTCTAACGCTTGTCTATCTCTGGTCTAACGCTTGTCTATCTCTGGTCTAACTCTGGTCTGTCTCTGGTCTCATGCTGGTCTAATGCTGGTCTGTCACTGGTTTAATGCTGGTCGGTCTGAAGCTGGGCTAACGCTGGTCTAATGCTGGTCTATCTCTGGTCTAATGCTGTTAAAGTGCTGGTCTAACACTGGTCTAATGCTGGTCTAACCCTGGCCTATCTCTAGTCTATCTGCTTTTCTGCTTTTTCTAGTCACCTGCTTTTATAACACAAACTGAGAACAAACTGAAGTGCTATCTGCCCTTCTAACACTGGTCTAATGCTGGTCCATCTTTGGTCCATCTCTGGTCTATCACTGGTCTATCACTGGTCTATCACTGGTCTATCTCTGGTCTAATGCTGGTCTGTCTCTGGTCTATCACTGGTCTATCACTGGTCTATCACTGGTCTATCTCTGGTCTAACGCTGGTCTGACTCTGGGCTCATGCTGGTAAAACGCTGGTCTAACACTGGGCTATCTCTGGTCTATCACTGGACTAACGCTTGTCTAACGCTGGTCTAACACTGGTCTCATGCTGGTCTAATGCTGGTCTGTCTCTGGTTTAATGCTGGTTGGTCTGAAGCTGGGCTAACGCTGGTCTAATGCTGGTCTATCTCTGGTCTAATGCTGTTAAAGTGCTGGTCTAACACTGGTCTAATGCTGGTCTAACCCTGGCCTATCTCTAGTCTATCTCTGGTCTAATGCTGTTAAAGTGCTGGTCTAACACTGGTCTAACGCTGGTCTATCTATAGTCTATCTCTGGTCTAACTCTGGTCTATTGCTGTGTTTCAACTGGAAAACATGAGACTTTAATCTGAAACTTGTTAAGCTCTCTGCATAAACTTTATTCAATAAATCAAAACTGTAGTGAAGTGAGTGTGAAACGTGTGTTTCTGATAAACAGTCTGATAACAGCAGCACTGATCTCCTCACGTGGATCGCTGAGGACAGGATGAACCTCCGTCTCCACTGAGAGAAGCAAAGAGAGAAAGGAGGAAGACCGAGCGAGTGCACTGAAGTGAACAGCACAGAGATCTGATGTACACGACTGGTGTGAAAGTTCTCGGTAATGTCACTGAATCATTCTGACCTGATCACACACTTCCCCTTGCCCCAGTGCCCTTGCCACAGGAAATGAAATCACTGTCACTTTCTCAAACACAAACACTTACAGAGGCACTGAACCACAGAACAGAGGCATCCTGAACTGAATACATAATCTCTATTCCGCTGTATTTATTCTCCCTGACACACACAGGAGAGTTCGCTACACACACAGCTCAGACCTTACACTAGTGATCTTCAGTCTAGAGTTATTAGTACACACTTACATTTTATAACAAGCTATTAAGATCATTTCTGAGATCATTTGATTTAGAGAAAAAAGACAGAATGTCAAGATAAGTCTCTGAGATAAAATAAAGTTTTGAGAAGTCTAACGTTTATGATTTTAGGTTTTCTAATTAAAAATATTGAGAAATCACAACATCTGTAATTATATAGTGAGATAATATGAGATATGTTGGAATGCTGAGATCAGTCTAACTTAAATGTGTACATATTGATTAAAACCAGGATTTCAATATCTTGAGATAATCAGTTAGAGTATTTAGATAATTATAAGTCGTCAGAATTAATTAGAGATAAAATGTTGAGATAGTAGATCTAACTTAAGAGAAGTTGGAATTATGAGATAATGGATTAGAGCTTAAATGGGCTGAAATTATTTTAACAGGTTTTATATACATACCCTGTGATAAAGACAAAATGTTAATAAAGTAATAACACACACAATTTCACACACACATACACACACACACTCACACACACAAATCTTGCATTCAAAGCATTCTGTCTTTCACACCAGAGAGTAAATGCTAATATACATCAGCGTCTCTTATCTCAAATAAAAGGACAATTTCATGCAGTTTAGTGACCTCATACGCAGCTCCTTTTCATTTCCACTGAAAATGGAATTGACGAAGTGGAACATCGGTGTGAAAACACCTTTATTACCTTTCGCAGTCCTGAGGATATTTTTAATCTCTCATCTTTCTGCACTGCGTCGCTTCGTGGCTCATGACATGCAGATTCATAAAGCTGATGTGTTCTCATGCACAGGTTTATTAGTATTCAGAAAGCTTTTGTGCTTTTGCTTCAGTGCAGATGGAGAGATATGGAAATGCGTGCGTGCGTGTGTGTGTGTGTGTGTGTGTGTGTGTGTGTGTGTGTGTGTGTGTGTGTGTGTGTAAAGGAACACATTCTAGTTGACTGTATGCAGATTCAGACTGAGAACAGATTCATGTAAATAAAATGTAAATAAATAGGACTTTAATCCTGAGTACGGTGTACATTGAGAAGAAGAAGAAGAAGAAGAAGAAGAAGAAGAAGAAGTAGTAGAAAAAGAAAAAGAAGAAAAAAACAACAAAAAAGAAGAAAGCCACACCACTTACTTTGCCACTTTTTATTTTATTTAATATTTATCAATGTTCTTAAGATTTTTGCTAATTCGTTAGCAAGACAATTGTAAAACTGTGATTTAAATGGCCTGAGATCTTTGTCAGTTTATTGCTAATCAGTATTTTGCCCATGTGGTATTTGCTAAAAAAAAATTGTAATTAATAAAGAATAATAATAATTATATTTAAATCTATTTACAACATTGAATCTAAGATTTATTGAAGCATTGTGTCATTTTTCCATAGTTACTTTGCTCCATTTTACACACGCTCCCACCGCCAGCCCCAACCTGCGTCCCTTTACCCCAAGCAGGAGGGTAAGCTGCCAACACCATCTGTGCTCCATTCTGTGGACCTCCTTGAATTTGAATAGCTGTAGATAACAACCAGTGATCTTTGCTGTGGCATCCTTCATATGATAGAGCCAGTGGAGGGGGCATGATCAGAACAGAGGGTGAAAGGGCACACTACTTGTTACCACAGGAGTGTTAGGACCACCCACTCCACAGCCAGACACTCCTTCTTTATCGTGCTGTAAATACTCCATCAGCTGGACCAGATTTATGGCTTTTGTTTTAATGTGGTCAGTCAGAAGGCTGGTGACGCTTGAAAAATTGGGTAGAAGCCTCCAGAAACAGCTCGCTGGCCTCAGGAACTGCCTCAACACTTTTGGCTCTTGGGTCTTTGGCAGGTCCCAATCGCTGCAGTTGCAATCAATTTGTGGACACACCTTCTCATGGCAAGATACCTCACTTTTACCCATCCAGTCACACACTGCCCTGGTGATTGCTGTGAGTCCCAAATATCTCAAGGATCTCAGGAGAGAACTCAGGTTTTGTCAATGCTGCTGATAATCTTTACTATAGATGACATGACAGACAGACAGACATTGATGGTGATATATGAAGACTTTGACAGGAAGGAGTTAGTGTTGTGTCTGTGGTGAACTCAGAGCTTGTGCTGACCCAGTAGTTCCTCAGGAGCTCTCAGTTGCACTATTATAAACATTAACATTATTTACATTGACATTATTTCCACCCAAATGAGGATGAGCTTCATTTTTCATAATTACCTACAATGAAGCCTTTTAATGTTCTACACATTTAAACAATGAGCCTAAATGTTCATAAACACATCTGTAACCAGGAGACTTAATTTAGCTGGATTTCAGCTGAACAGGTGACTGTATGGTAAATGTTTCTGATACCAGAAATTATAATAAACACTTCCAGGCTCTGAAATACACAAAAAGGAGAAAAACAAACTTCACCCTTTAATATAACAAACATGATCTTACACAAAGAACATCAAACAAACTGAGCACCTCAGACAAATAAAGGCTAGACAGACTGTAGTGTGTGTGTGTGTGTGTGTGTGTGTGTGTGTGTGTGTGTGTGTGTGTGTGTGTATAATCACATCCCACATGGAGCAATTTCCACTTTCTTTGAATCATAATTTCATGTCTCGGAATCTTTGTGTTCTCTCACATAAAGCTTGATCTGTTCATTATGGAAATGTGAGTTAACACACTGTGTTTTGTGTGTGTGTGTGTGTGTGTGTGTGTGTGTGTAGCCCTGTGGCACTGATGCATTCTGGGAAGGATAAATATAACACAGTCAGTGACCGTGAAATCACAACTGGACCCTGAGGCTTAGAAAATAAATGCAAATACACACACACACACACACACACAGACACACACACACAGACAGACACACACACTTTCTCTCTCTCTCTCTCTCTCTCTCTCTCTCCAGTCGTCATGTTCTTCATTAAAGAACATTACAGAGAGGTTCTGGAAGGTTCCGGAGCAGCGGTAAGCAGTACGAGGAGAGTCGGTGTGATGAAGCACAGTTTCAGCTCAACACTGATTCTTTTACTTTATCATCACATCCTCAAGACTTTAATCCCTTTTATTACACTGCAATTTAACAACAGTTATAATTTATCAGTAAAATAACCGTGTGTTTATATTTACACACTGAAACAAGTCTATTCATCTTCTGTCTCACAGCAGCTGGAATCTTCTCTCAGTGACAGATGATTCAAAATAACCAGATCACAACCATCACATCGACACCGGAATCAGCATCTAACTACAACTCCCAATAGTGTCTGTAGCCTGTAAACACACACTCACACACACACACATACACACAATGTAAGAAACCAGGAGAGAAGAACAGAGAGACTAAACTGAGATCCAGGAGCTACAGGACCACCTGAGTGTGAGAGTGTGTGTGTGTGTGTGTGTGTGAAAGTGTGTGTGTATGTGAGAGTGTGTGTGTGTGTGTATGTGAGAGTGTGTGTGTGTGTGTGAGAATGTGTGTGTGAGAGTGTGTGTGTGTGTGTGAGTGTGTGTGTGTGTATGTGAGTGTGTGTGTGTGTGTGTATGTGAGTGTGTGTGAGAGTGTGTGTGTGTGAGAGTGTGTGTGTATGTGTGTGTGTGTGTGTGTGTGTGTGTGTGTGTGTATGTGTGTGTGTATGTGAGTGTGTGTGAGTGTGTGTGTGTGAGTGTGTGTGTGTATGTGTGAGTGTGTGTGTGTGTATGTGTGTGTGTGTGTGTGTGTTTTATAACTGTTACCTCTCTTTGAATCTGTTCACCTTTTGTTAAAATGAGCCTCTGAGCTGCAGCCTGATGACGAGGAGACATTAAACATTTATTCTGACCATCAGGAGACATTTAGACATAAACATACAGAGTGAATGTTAGTGTCATGTTGTTAATAATCACTGCAGTAATTAAACACAAAAACCTTCATCTGTGTAAAGAGTCACATTTTACTTCCTTTTGCTCTTTTAACTCAAAATCTGTCAGCTGTAGCAAAATGCTGAAAATGTATTGCCTTTATCTGTGTGTGTGTGTGTGTGCGTGTGTGTGTGCGTGTGTGTGTGTGCGTGTGCGTGTGTGTGACTCACACAGTGTGTTTTTATATTAAATATTAAATTCGGGGGCGTGCAGTAAACACAGATTCTCCATCCTCATCACTTTCATTTCATTTCAGAACTGCAGATAAGACGGAAAAACAGACTTTAGTGTGTGTGTGTGTGTGTGTGTGTGTGTGTGTGTGTGTGTGTGTGTGTGTGTGTGTGTGTGTGTGTGTGTGCTCTGTTTTTGCTGTGTACCAGTGTTATCACCACATGGAATGAAAATGCCATTTTTCTCCCTGCAGGACAAAAGAAGGAAAAAACAGTAACACACACACACACACACACACACACACACACACACACACACACACACACACACACACACACACACAGTGGCAGTGACAGTCTTTCTGCCAGATAAATTTTCAACACTTTTCAACATATTTGTAAAGATAAAAACTTATTTAAACTCATCGAAGTAATAAACATTTTTATTTGTTTGTGAAAAATATTTCCACTTTTTGGACCAATATTAAAAAGAGTAATATTTTAGAATGAAACACTCAGATTTTGGAGTTCAATCCCTCTGTCTTCAGTACAGTGACATCACAGTAAACATAAAAGTCAGTCGTTTTAATTCAGCTGATTTATTTATGATTAATAATAAAAACAGCTTTAGATTTTGTCTAAAACAGATGAAGCTGCAGCTTTTCCTGAGTTTAATGATTCATAAAAAACCACCAGGAAATAAATGACACATAACTGCAATTAGTGTGTCACTGGATCTGAGGGTTTACTTCATTTGACATCTCCATCACATTTCTACAGCACATGAGGACACACTGGGACAGAGACAGAGCTTCAGGTTGATGTGATGGTTAGTGTGAGGGAGCTAGAGCTCCACAGTCAGAGTGAGGAACAGCAGGAACCTCTTTTAAACCAGCAGATCTCCAGCTGGTACTGAAATAAAAACATGGTGTCATGCAGGGACGCGCTAATACACACACACACACACACACAGAGAGATTTGTGGTCTGACATTGAAAATATCATCAACAGCACAACAGACCTGAGAGGCGACGAGCCGAGGGCCGACTGAGCGTTTTTCTACTAAAGCTGAACATTTTTTTTACTTTCCTCCAAGAAGTTTCTGTGAACAAAAGGTGTTGAAGGTCGTTTTACATCATTAATATTCATGACTTCATTAGCCAAAAAAAACATCGCCCACATATGGGCGAGTGTGTGACTTCCTGCTACTTCCTGCATAATTATTCACATTTAAAACACCTCGTCACAATCAGGAGGAAAACACACACACAGACACACAGACACACACACACACACACTGACTTTACATGATGACCGAAATGCAGGCTGGAATTTAAATGAAGGATTTGTTTATTTTCTTCGCTGGTGTGTGTGTCTGAACATCGTGGTGCATTAACATGGAGTTAACAAAGTTAGGAAACTGATTAAGAGACGATTATTTATTTAACATTTATTTAAAGAGTCTCCGGAATCAGCACTTTGACATCTTTAACACAGAGGAGTTTGTTCTTAGTCACCTTTCTCCCTTCAGTCTCCTCTTCAGTTGGGTTCATGTCTTCTGACTGACTTGTCTGATGAAGTCCTGTGATAAGTTTCAGCGTGTTTTAGGTCATTGTTGCATGATGAAGTTCCTGCTGATTAGATTGGATGTGTTTCTCTGTAAACGATCAGACAGAATGATTCTGTAGACGTCTGAATTCATTCTGTTGCTACCATCATGAGCTCCATCATCAGTAATGATTAGATGTTCCAGAAGCAGCCATTCCAAAGCCCAATCCATGACACCACCACCATGTTTCACAGATCAGCTCATACTGTATGTTCTGGATCACGAGCAGATCCTTTCTTCTTCCACACTTCTCAGTTCCAGAACTTTTGTATCTCATCTCTTTACTTTTGGGGAAACACGGAGACCAGTTAAATGTGAAAATTGAGGAAAGTCGCATGTCTTTGCTTGTATTTGGATTTAGTTTTGGTTTTTATTTGGATTATCTTTAAGTTTATACTTGAACTTCTTCATTCTTACAAAGTGTGAACACTCCGGCAATAGCATCTTAAAAGAAATACATGCTCGAAGTGCTTTTTGATATCACTAATTTTTATTTGTTTTCCTGAGCGTTTGCTTCTAGCTGCTTAGCCCATTAGCATCACTAGCCTGCTAGGTCAGTTACCGCTAGTTCTCTACACCCTCTTACATCAGTTATCTTTTTTGTACTTGCCCTAAAACACCATGTCACTTGTGTGTCTACCTTTGAGTGCAGGTGAGGACACGCTCGAGTTGCAGTCAGTGGAACTGGAGCTGGAGGGCTGGTGAAGCAGATCCGCGACGTACAGATGATGCAGGCCGACCATGTGAGGATCCTGAGGCATCTACAGAGATTTACCAGCTCCAGTTGGACTCTGTTTCATGAATTATTTGGACATTCTAAGAGGAGATGACAACTCCATGTGGTCTTTGAGGACAACAACCTCCTGATCAATACAACATTTATCAGACTGTATATTTATAATCACACCCCCAGTGTCACCCAGATGAGGATGAGGTTCCCCTTTGAGTCTGGTTCCTCTCAAGGTTTCCTCCTTTACCATCTAAGGCAGTTTTGCTCACCACAGTCACCTGAGTCACCTCAGACTGCTATACAAATAAATTTGTATTTACTTCTTCTGACTCTTACTGATGATGAGGTTCACATCTTGTCGTATGGTCCGGAGATTTCTGCTTTCAAACTCAACCAATACAACAACCTGTAATACAGGTGTTTGAAAGCAATGTTCAAAGTTTAATGTTCAGTCTTTTCTCAGCTTCACAATGGCTTATTCTTTTCCCATAGACAGCTCTCTGGTCTTCATGTTGGTTTATCCTTTTTAACAACAAACATAGACTTTACAGGTGAAACCCAGTGAATCATTTGAATAGTGAGTATGTTTACACCAAAACTGAAAAGATTAAAGTGTTTAACACGTGTTAATATGTAAATATCAGGAACAGAATGCTGAACATCTGAGCTCATATAATGTCAAGTCAAGTCATCAAGTCAAGAAGTTTTTATTGTCATTACACCATATATAACTGTTACAGTACACAGTGACATGAGACGTTTCTCCAGGATCAGGGTGTTACATAAAACAAACACAGAGCTATAAGGACTTAGTAAGTTAGTCCTAGATACATAAAGTGTATCTGTGTGACCTGGTGTACACAGTGCAGGACAAGACAGACAAGACAGTGCAGGACAAAAGACAGTGCAGGACAAAAGACAGTGCAGGACAAAAAATTACAAGACAATATGAAAAAAGACAATACACAAAAGACAATAAACAGAAACAATGCCAACCAGTGTAAATACTGTATGTTCAGTGTAAATACTGTATGTTCAGTGTAAATACTGTATGTTCAGACAATATTACGTGTGCAGTAATACTAGAATTAACACACTGATAAAGCAGCATGTCCCTGAGTTGTTGTAAAGTATTGTGCAAAACAGCAAACAACTGAAATGTGAGACGGCATGTGCAAAAACAACATGTAAACAGTTTGATGGATATACAGTATATTGTTAATTTGTGTATATGGTGTAGGTCTGTGCAGTCCATACAGATGATGTGTGTGTATGTTGTGCGCAGTACAGTTCAGTTCAGTTATTAAGGAGTCTGATGGCTTGTGTAAAGAAACTGTTACACAGTCTGGTCGTGAGGCCCGAATTCTTTGCTACGTTTTTCCAGACGGCAGGAGGGTGAAGAGTGTGTGTGAGAGGTGTGTGGGGTGAAGAGTGTGTGTGAGGGGTGTGTGGGGTGAAGAGTGTGTGTGGGGTGTGTGAGGTGAAGAGTGTGTGTGAGAGGTGTGTGGGGGTGAAGAGTGTGTGTGTGAGGGGTGTGTGGGGTGAAGAGTGTGTGTGAGGGGTGTGTGGGGTGAAGAGTGTGTGTGAGGGGTGTGTGGGGTGAAGAGTGTGTGTGAGGGGTGTGTGGGGTGAAGAGTGTGTGTGAGGGGTGTGTGCAGTGACGAGTGTGTGTGAGGGGTGTGTGGGGTGAAGAGTGTGTGTGAGGGGTGTGTGGGGTGAAGAGTGTGTGTGAGGGGTGTGTGGGGTGAAGAGTGTGTGTGAGGGGTGTGTGGGGTGCAGAGTGTGTGTGAGGGGTGTGTGGGGTGAAGAGTGTGTGTGAGGGGTGTGTGGGGTGAAGTGTGTGTGTGAGGGGTGTGTGGGGTCATCCACAATGTTAGTCTGAAACGCAAATATCTTTAGTGTGTAGCAAAAATAAATGACCCTTGCATTTACATTCAAGTATTTCAGGGCCGACTATATAAATATATCGTCGCTGTCAGACGGAATCCTCGTATCTCCAAAACCGTTACTTTTCAGGAAATTAAAAAAACGCCGTACCTTATCTGCAGTGCACAGGGTTTAGTCCGCGTTGCAGTGGATTGTCTTGCGCTAAATTCCTGTCCTCGGACGAGCACCAGAACTAGCGGGGGTCAAGATTTTTTTTTCTTTGAGCCCAGTGTTTTGAAGACATTTACCTCAGAAGACGTGTTGATTCGTTGCGACTCTTCTTGAGGAGAAATATGACGCGAAGCTCTCCCGCGGAGTGAGGAAGAGGTGGACAGTTGAAGTGTCCAATGGAGTTATGAGATTTGCGCTCAAGCTATTTTCAAGACTTTAGATTGGTTAATAACTTGTAAAAATAACAGACCCATGTGGGGACTGACCAATAGCATCGATATGTGAAAAAATATGAAATTGACCAAATTTGGACATACGAGGTTTCCGCCCGACAACGACGATATCTGTATTGTCAGGAATGGCTGGGACTATTCCCTACATGGACACTAGGGGGACATTGTGGCAGTTTTTGTGTCTTGTGCCATGTGCCTTTGTTTTTGTTGATTATATCCCCTCTGTTTGCCCTTTCCTTTATCCGTTTCCACCTCTGCACACCTGTTCCTTGTGTTTCAATAATTGTTTGTTGTCTTTGGTTTGCTGTTGTTTCTGTGATTCTGTTTTATCTTCCGTTTTCCCCCCAAAAATAAAGCCCCCCTTTTTATGTTATCCCTGCATTGAGACACCCCGTTCCCTGACATGTATAAATATAACTATATAAATAAAACTATAATGTACTGAGAAGTACGATGTGTCATTTTTTTAAATTATGTTTGAATCATTATTGGCATGAATATGTGATCTGCAGCAGTGTTATAGTAAAGAATGAACACTTTCTGAGCTCAGTACTCACAGTGTGTTTATTTTGTTCGCGATGAGACATTAATGAACTGTCTTCAGTCAATGTGAATGTCAATGTTTGTATTCTCTTCCACTGTTTCCTATTTTAGGTGACACATCGCATCCATCACTCTCAATGAAGCGTTTCTGAAATCTGTCACATGATTCAAATAAAACTCGCACGATGAGACCAGCATCCTGATAAAATGTGGCATGGTCAGTGTATTGGACGTCATTACTAATCACAGAACAGTGGAAAAATGAAATGCAGTGTCCAAATCCATTAGTGCCTCCTTATTTCATTGACTTTAACAGTGAAAGCTTTTAATCTGAGAACAGAAAAGAATGTGAAATGGGTTTCAGTAGAATTAAAGGACCTGAGTGTGAACCCTGTAACCACACTACCCTTAGACTGGCTTCATATCCATATTACCCTCAAATAACTACCCCAAACAACTCCAACCTCAAAGTAATCCAGAAACAAACCATCCTCAAAAATGTCTCCTAAAACTAACCCCTCAAAATATTTTACATACTTGAAACACAACTTTAAATTTAAATTACAACAACCCCTAAATGTCCTACAGAACCTGAGAACCTTTAATACGTCCCCTAAAGATATTTAAAAAAAATAAAAACTCTGGGTAAGTGGAGATGCGACAGCGCAGCGGCGTGTAAACATTATAGATATAAGCAGCAGATTGCAGTGGAATTAAAGAGGCAGCGCAGTGCAAACATCAACAGAGTAAACAGTAAAGTGAGTAAGGAGTGATTGAAAGAAGAGGCACATACAGTACGATATGGAGTGAATAGAAGAAAATAGAATACTTTGTCGTTGTACAGCTGTACAACAAAATCATACACCTACAAATGTAAACAGATAGTACCCGATGTACATGTGAACAGATGTACAAAAAGCAACTATATTCTGTAGTGTGTTGTGGCTGCAGTATTGAGCACAGACACACAGAGAATAGAACAGGGGCGCAGAAGCCTTTATTATCACCACATATACATTACAGCACAGTGGAATTATTTTCTTCACATACCCCAACTGAGGAGGTTGGGGTCAGAGTGCAGGGGCAGCTATGATACAGCGCCCCTGGAGCAGGGAGGATTGAGGGCCTTTCCAGAAACTTTATTTTTATTTATTTTTTTTTTATTTATTTATTTGGTTTTTTTTTTATATGTTAAAAAGGTCATAATGATGCGAGTATAACTTTAGGATAATTAAAATAAACTGGAAATTAAACTTTGTTTGCTACGATTAATTACGACAGTTAAGGTCACCGTTCAATGTAACCACAGCAATTCATCTGGCGTCAGATACGGAAGATGCGCTGATAGAACTTTCAACCGATCGAACCCTGAGGACGGCATTTGACGGCAAGATGCTGGATGAATTCTGGGTTTCTGTCACACTGGAATATCCACAGTTGTCGAAAGCCACGTTGGATGTACTCATGTAATTTGGCTCAACGTATTTATGCGAAAAGGCATTCTCCGTGCTGACTTACATTAAGAACCAAATCGCAAATCCTCGCAAGCTGTTGAAGGAAAACACAGAGGGGGGCGAGTTCGTGGGTCGTCAGCAGTCTAATATTGGGGGTCGCGGTCTGAAAAGTTTGGGAACCCCTGAATTAGATAACGTTACCTCCGTTAGGTGCAAACACAAGCTTTTGAGCAACTTATAGAACTTGATATATCAACTTAGTTTTTGAAAGCCATTAAATGTTCATTGATGGAGACCTAAGCACAAACCCAACCATGGCTACGGTGGTTCAGAATTCAACTGAGAGGGGAACTTGACTAAACGTGTTTCCAGCCTGAGCTTAAACACTGAGACTGTGTCCCAAACACTGTTTGGAGGTTGTCATAACTGTGGGGCTCTGTAGGAGAATGAGCTGCCCCTGCTGTAGCCTTTATTACTTTAAATACCAGCAAATATCTTTCACCTTCTGATCAATTCAACCTTTTGACATCATGCTGCAAAAAAGGATCTGCTGCACATTCCTTTCCTGTACACAGTTGACCTCCCAGTCCAGCTTGTTGTGAAGATGGATGCCAATGTTTCTGTAGGTGTCACCCAGCTCAATATCCTAATCCCTAATTACCTAATGGTAATGGGACTGGTTGTGGTCCTCTTTGTCCCATAGTCCACCAACAGCTCCTTGGTCTTGACCACACTGAGGAACAGAGGGTTCTTCTCTCACCACTCCACAAAGTTGTTGGCCAGGTTCTTGTACTCCTCTTTCTTTCCACCACCACAGAGTCATTAGAAAATTTCTGAACATGGCAGAGATCCAGGCTCTGTGACGCATTTCAGCAGGAGAGGTTGGATCTAACAGACTGGAGAAATCATGGAGAACTTGTGTCTCACCACGGTGAAGATGTAGTCCTAATGGGAGTGGACCAGTTTCCTTAGATATAAGACTGCATGGTCCACACCTACCCATAGTACACTGAGCAGGGGAACACAGAACAGCAGACAGAAATAAGGCACAACAGAAACTTTTATTTTTTTAGCCAGAAAATAAAGGATCAAAACTCAAACAGGGAGAAAGGAATCTTCAGTTGTTTTGGGGCAAAGCAGGGGTCTGTGGCAGGCTGCTGTATGGTAGAGCCAACCCAGGAGCATGACTAAGCTTCAGCAGTCAGAGCACAGCGACCGTTCATCCAGTGGATTCTGTAAGGAAAATGTAGAGAGAGCCAGACCGTGTTAGTGCCATCTGTCACCCACCTTACCCAATTCTGGCCCCAGAGCCTACCCCACTGCACCGCTGCCTTCTTTTTCTGGAGGGTGAAGAGTTCAGCTATGGTCCTGATTGGTCCGCACCTTTTTGGTGGGCTTTGGCTGCCCTAACTTGCACTCTAATTCAGCCGGCCAGGGTGCTGAACCGCCAATGCTTTTTACACTGTCACACCATGGCTGGCAGGAAAACTGCAGAGGGTCAGGAAAGAGCTGACATGAGGTCTCAGATAGAACAGCATTAGTCTCTCCAGGACTTTCATGACATGTTATGTGAGGTCTACAGTCCTGCATATATGATATATCTGGCTACCTGTTAAGTTTAGAATTGACTACAAACTGCTGCTACTTACGTACAAGGCTCTTAATGGTTTAGCTCCCATGTATCTAACTAGTCTTCTAACATGTTACAATCCTTCACGCTCTCTGAGATCACAAAACTCAGGACTTCTGGTAGTTCCCAGAATATCTAAGTCTACTAAAGGTGGTAGAGCGTTTTCTTATTTAGCTCCCAAACTCTGGAATAGTCTTCCTGATAGTGTTTGGGGCTCAGACACACTTTCCCAGTTTAAATGTAGATTAAAAACTCATCTCTTTAGTCAGACGTACACATAATACATCCCATAATATTGTGCACTATTACACTAGACTTGCACATTTTTATGAACAGCAGATATGTTAATCCCTCTGCACTACTTTTCTCTTTTTCTACCCATGCCGAGACACCCAGACATTGTACCAGCTCCGATTGTCTTCTGTGCGATGAAGATTTTGGACCTCCACTGAGATGAGGGCGACTTTGTGAGAATCCTGAGACATCTACAGATCTACCAGCTCCAGTTGGACTCTGTGATACTAAGAGGATATCTGAACTCCATGTGATCCCTACACCAGTACAACATTTATCAGACTGTATGTTTATAATCACACCCCCAGTGTCACCAATATGAGGATGAGGTTACCTTTTGAGTCTGGTTCCTCTCAAGGTTTCTTCCTTTACCATCTAAGGGAGTTTTTCCTCCCCACAGTCACCTGAGTCACCTCAGACTTGTTCATTGGGGATAAATACATATACATACATACATACATACACACTGTGAACTATATATATTTTGAATTTTTATTATATTAATTCTTTATATTACTCCTTATGTTTATCTTCTGTTCTATGTTTATGTTCTGTAAAGCTGCTTTGAGACAATGTCCATTGTAAAAAGCGCTATACAAATAAACTTGAATTGAATTGAATTGAATATATTGCTAATTAATTCTAATACACATTTTAAAATGATAATAGTGTGTGATGTTTAATAGCTAACAGTGTGTGTGGTAATGTAACTGCAGGCACTGAGGAAGATTCGAGGCTCTGTAATGTGTTTATGCTGAACAGGTCATGTTCTGAGTCGGTGTGAATCAACAGGAACAGCAGTCTAGGGAGAGCTCAGCCTTTTCCTCAGCGCCTGCTGTGATTTATTATATTATTGATGGTGGTGTCAGTGTGAGAGTTGCTGTACTTTAATCTCTCAATTAATAATAAAGTCTTGTGGTGTTCAGCCTCTTTGTCTCTGTCTATTGCTTTGATTTTTTTTTTTTTATTAACTCTTCTGAAAAGTGTCATTGTAGGCTGAGTGTTTTAGCCCCTGGAAAAATGTTTGTATGAATAATCTGTGACCTTCCATGATGTAACACCTCTTGTGTTACATCAGTGTGTCTATTGTGTGTTTATGAGAACATGTGTGTTTATAAAGAGACGATGATTAAAATGTTATTCCCAGAAGTAAAACAGGACGATTCTGACAAATGTACAGATTTGGGCTTTTAAAGCTATTTAGAGTTCAAATGTTATAAAAAGAATATCAGCATGAGGAAAGTTATTGTGGTAAGAATCAGGTTATAGCTGTTTAAGTGCTAAAGCTGCTCATCACCACGGTGTCTAAACATATAACTGTGTGTCATCAGTATAGCACTAGAGGCTAATATACAGAACTTTACCCAGAGGTAGAGATATACAGAGAACAAAACAGCTTCATGTTCAGGTTATTAAAATGACCTGGGCTTTGTTCATACAGATGAACAGACCACCTTTAAAGACAAGCACTCACACAAGAAATAACTAGAAGTAGAAATAGAGATAAAAACAAATCTCACTTCAGAAAAAAAACACTTTTTTATTTCCTTCGAAATGTAATTTAACATAAAAGCAAGAAATGTTTTAAAAATGAAAGAAAAGACTGATATGAATAAGAAGAGGGTGAGTACTGAAATAAGTTTAATATTTAATAGTTTTTTTACAGTAAACAGGTATCAAAGCATGAACAGACCTAGAGGTAATTATCACATTAACCACTGCACATCTGTTTTAATTTAACTATATGGCTTCCACAATTATTATCCCTCTGTGCATTGATCACAGCCCCTGATCCAGTGCTCTGAACACCTCCACAATCTGAAGCATAAGATGACCGTGTTACATTAAGTCCATTCATTGAACCTCACTGAATTGTCCGACGTATATGTATGTATAAAATGTCCGACGTATATGTATGTATATGTATGAACCTTCGTCCTGGGCAAATGCCCGACGTATATGTATGTTACCTTGTAAAGCGTCCTTGAGCTTGGGAAAGGCGCTATATAAATTAAACATATTATTATTATTATTATTATTAATTGTTGGTAATTGAGTCTCTGCTTTACTCAAACTCCACACATTAATCTCACATCATTTCTGAACAGTGCTTTAAGTCAGCGGTTTCATCAGAATCTGTAAAAGGATTAAATCTTCCCTGTGACGTCACCTCAGTCCTGAACACGGCTGATTATAAAACAATATTTCGTTGGTTTTTTAAAGGAACTAGAAAACATCACATTACATTCATCAACAGTTTATTTTTCACTCTAACGTTTCCTCCTGTGTGTGAAGTTAATATTGTGTGATTTTTTAACCATGACGCTCTTAAGTAATGTAGCGTGGGTTTAATGATGGATTTGTTTCTGCTGTTCATCAGTAAGCTCGCGGCTCTAATGTCATATTCGCTGAGGCATGTCGAGGTTTAAACGCCTCCATCCATCAGCATTAGAGGTCTGGATCAGAAGCACCACAGGAGGCCCGTTACGGATCGATATTAAAGCCCATTAAAGCCTCGGAGGCTCAGCGCTCTCGTCTGTAACAGAGATAATTCAGTTTAGAAAAGCCTCTTACTATTTCTGGCCTTTCTCTCTCTCCTGAAATGTTCCTTCACTTCATATGGACTGTAGTATAATTGAGGTGACACGCTGTGTGTGAACTCTAATAGGTAAGCTTATTAGAAAACTGTAATCTGAGGTGAACACACTCACATGCAAGATCCTATAATTGGGCTCAAGTGATAATAAGAAGGAAACAAAGGAGAGAGAGAGAGAGGGAGAGAGAGAGAGAGAGAGAGAGAGAGAGAGAGAGGGAGGAAAGGAGTGAAGAAGTGAATATAATATATTCACAAAAATACAGAAACTGACAAGATTCAACTGATTCTCAGAGTTTAATCACACCGTCTTGTTAATTACATAATTAAGGTGTAATGTACGCTGGTGTGTGTGATACAGTTAACTGCAGCTGGAGCAGAAAAATCTGTTAATGACAGTGAGAGAGATTAGAAGAACGAGTGAAGCTCCTATAGAGGAATATTTACATGAACGATTCTGTTAATGTATCCAGTGTTTGAAGTGTGAACAAACACACACACACATTCACACGCAAACGCACAAACTCACAAAGTCACACACACACTCAGAGACACACACTCAAACACACACATTCACACGCAAACGCACAAACTCACAAAGTCACACACACTCAGACACACACACTCAAACACACACTCACACACATTCACACGCAAACACACAAACTCACAAAGTCACACACACTCAGACACACACACTCAAACACACACTCACACACATTCACACGCACACACACAAACTCACACAGTCACACACACACACACACACATTCACACACAAACACACACATCATTTGAATAGTGTTTCATTGTGGTTTAATATCCAAATAAATGTCCAACATTTCCTGGTGCTAGAAATTACCAGTAATTTATAATCCCACTCTCAGTGTTTATTATGATTTATAATCCCAAAAAAATAAATAAATAAATAAAAAATAATCCCACTCTGTGTTTATAATGATTTATAATCCCACTCTGTGTTTATATCGATTTATAATCCCACTCTCAGTGTTTATAATGATTTATAATCCCACTCTCAGTGTTTATAATGATTTATAATCCCACTCTTAGTGTTTATAATGATCTATAATCTCACTCTCAGTGTTTATAATGATTTATAATCCCACTCTTAGTGTTTATAATGATTTATAATCCCACCCTCAGTGTTTATAATGATTTATGATCCCAATCTCAGTGTTTATAATGATTTATAATCCCACCCTCAGTGTTTATAATGATTTATAATCCCACTCTGTGTTTATTATGATTTATAATCACACTCTGTGTTTATTATGATTTATAATCCCATTCTGTGTTTATAATGATTTATAATCCCACTCTGTGGTCATTATGATTTATAATCCCACTCTGTGTTTATTATGATTTATAATCACACTCTGTGTTTATTATGATTTATAATCCCACTCTTAGTGTTTATAATGATTTATAATCCCACTCTTAGTGTTTATAATGATTTATAATCCCACTCTTAGTGTTTATAATGATTTATAATCCCACTCTGTGTTTATTATGATTTATAATCCCACTCTGTGTTTATTATGATTTATAATCCCACTCTGTGTTTATATTGATTTATAATCTCACTCTCAGTGTTTGTAATGATTTATAATCCCACTTTCAGTGTTTATAATGATTTATAATCCCACTCTCAGTGTTTATAATGATATATAATCTCACTCTGTGTTTATAATGATTTATAACCCCACTCTCAGTGTTTATAATGATTTATAATCCCACTCTCAGTGTTTATAATGATTTATAATCCCACTCTCAGTGTTTATTGTTATGAATGAAGCACCTGCCTCGTCTCCTGACCGCCACCAGAGGGAACCTTCACCCGAGTTCTAACGACTCCCGAACTACATCTCCCACAAGCCACCGCTCCTGTCATTACTGCACCACCAGCTGATCCCAATCACAGGCGTCCTATAAAACAGGAACTTGAACTTCCCTTCTCTGCGAAGTCTCGATTTGCCTCTGCTATCGGTCTGAGCGTTTGTCTGTCGGTGTGTTCATGGTTTTGACTCTGTTTTGGTTTTTGCTCCACTTTGTGATTGTCTGCCGCCTGCCCCGACCTGCTGCCTGTATTACCGTTTCTGATTTCTGCATCACCTTTGATATTGTTATTGCCGATTCTGACCTACGCCTGTCTGTACCTCGAGCTTGTATTAAAAGCGTGCACATGGATCCTCAGTCTCACGTCCTGTCATTACAGAAGACTTCGCTGCCACATGATCCAGCCACTGCCTCACAGCACGTCTCTCAAGTTCAGCCGGTCAGCGACCACTCCCGACAGCTGGCTCACCTCACGGGAGAACTTGTCACAGCCCTGCAATGCCTGCAAAGTATCCCCACAACCGCCAGCATGATCCCCGCGACCACTAATCCACGGCTCTCCTTCCCGGAGAAATTCGACGGAGACCCGGCGAGATGCAGGGGTTTTCTTATGCAGTGTTCGCTGTTTGTGACACAACAACTGGCTCTTTATCCTACCGACGCCAGCCGTATAGCCCTGGTTTGCACCCTGCTTACCGGAAGGGCTCTGGAGTGGGCCACCGCCGTATGGAGAGAGGACGGATCAGCGTTTTCTTCCTTCAGCCACTTCCTCGCCCAGTTCCGCAGCGTATTCGATCATATCGCTGGAGGAGAGAGCACAGAGGAGCGTCTCCTGAATATTTCCCAGGGGAGTCACAGCGCGGCGAGTATGCTTTAACGTTCCGCACCCTCGCCGCTCAGGCAGGCTGGGGGGAGAGACCTCTCAAGCTCCTTTTCCAGAAAGGTCTGAGCCATGAACTGCAAGCCGAGCTCGCTTGTCGTGATGAAGGGAGAAGTTAACTGACTTTATGGATCTGGCCATCCGTCTCGACAATCTGATCGGAGCCCGGCGATCATCCACACACTCTCCATCCTCTGAAGGTGCTCCGCCCACACGCCATACCTCCGCTCATCTCACTCCCACGGAGAAAGCACGTCGCATACATCACCGGCTCTGTTTATACTGTGGCGCGGCCGGACATCGTCTGCCCTCCTGTACCGTCAGACCACAGAACGAGCAGAGCAAGTTAGTGAGTGTGACTAGTGTCGTCTCGCGTACGCAGACAGACGCCCGATTCGCCGTGCGCCTGAACGTACTCGGCAGAAGTATTGAATTAGAGGCACTCATTGATTCCGGTGCTGCTGGAAACTTCATTTCAGAGGAGTGCATCAAAGCCAATGCCATCCCCGTGACAGAGTGTGAGGTCCCCGCAGCAGTCGAAGCGATAGACGGTCGACCCGTCGGGGAAGGACGGATAAGATTCGTCACGGAAGAGATCGAGCTACTGGTGGGTCCCCATCACCGCGAAACGATCCGGTTCTACGTCATTACCTCTCCCCGTCATCCTCTGATCCTGGGGTTACCCTGGCTAAAGCTCCACAATCCGATCATCTCCTGGAGAGAACCACGGATTATATCCTGGGATACAGCCTGCGCTCCACATAACCAGCCCTCCGAAGCCCTGCTTCCACTATACTCCGCAACCACTCAACCTCGACCTCCCGGCCGAATATCACGACCTCATAGAGGCTTTTAGCAGGGTCAAGGCCACCAAGCTTCCTCCTCACCGTCCCGGTGACTGCAGCATCGAGCTACTTCCCAATGCCATGCCCCCGAGAGGCAGAATCTTCCCGCTCTCTCAGCCGGAGACAGAGGCCATGAATACTTATATCGAGGAGGAACTGGAAAAAGGGTTCATCCGGCACTCTGTGTCACCAGCATCATCCAGCTTCTTCTTCATAAAGAAGAAGGACGGGGGCCTCCGCCCGTGCATAGACTATCGAGCTCTGAACGACATAACCGTCAAATTCCGCTACCCGCTCCCCCTGGTCCCCTCAGCCCTGGAACAGCTGCGCCGGGCCAGGTTCTTCACTAAACTGGATTTACGCAGTGCTTATAACTTGATCCGCATCAGAGAGGGGGACGAATGGAAGACCGCCTTCTCCACCCAGTCTGGCCATTATGAATACTTGGTCATGCCGTTCGGCCTAGCTAACAGTCCGTCCGTGTTCCAATCCTTTATCAATGACGTGTTCCGAGACATGCTGGATCGATGGGTAATCATTTACATTGACGACATACTAGTATACTCTGAAACCATGGAGGCTCACGTCCAGCACGTACGTGCAGTGCTGAAAAGACTGATTCAACATCAGCTCTATGCTAAAGCCGAGAAATGCGAGTTCCACCGAACCTCTACGTCATTCCTGGGTTACATCATCTCCGCTGGAGGGGTCGCCATGGACGAGTCCAAGGTGGGGGTAGTGTTAAAATGGCCCCGGCCCCAGACTGTCAAGGACTTACAACGCTTTCTTGGCTTCGCAAATTTCTATCGCCGCTTCATTCGTGGATGCAGCACCGTCGCGGCGCCACTCACGTCTATGACGAAAAAGACCTCATCCCGTCTGTCATGGTCACCTGAAGCAATCCGAGCGTTTCACCTGCTGAAGGAGCGCTTCACAACTGCTCCCATCCTGCATTACCCTGATCCGGCTCGGTCGTTCATAGTAGAGGTAGACGCATCCAGCACAGGCATCGGAGCGGTGCTCTCTCAACGACAAGGTCCGGCTAACAAGTTGTTCCCATGTGCTTACTATTCTAAGAAACTATCTACCATGGAATGCAATTATGACTTGGGGGACCGTGAGTTACTGGCCATGAAGGCGGCCTTCGAGGAGTGGAGACACTGGCTAGAGGGCGCTCAACAGTCGTTCACGGTTATTACAGACCATAAGAGCCTCGAATACCTACGCGCGGCCAAGCGGATGAATCCCCGTCAAGCACGATGGGCCATGTTCTACACACGATTCAATTTCACAGTAACCTACAGACCCGGTTCAAAAAAGCCGACGCACTTTCCCGCCTGAGTAATGAACCTGACCAGCCCTCTCGGACAGAGACCATTATTCCCAAGACTCAAATTATCGCTCCCATCCAATGGGACATCATGACCCAGATCTCCCAGGCAACGTGCTTTCTCCGCCTCCAAACGATTGTCCCGCTACCAAGACCTACGAGCCCGAAACCTTACGCTCTGCCCTGTAACATCTGTTGCACACTACACCCAGCTCCGGTCATCCCGGCATCTCAGCCACGCTCCATCTGGTACGAAATACTTTCTGGTGGCCCTCTCTGTTTCAGGACACCCAGGAGTTTGTAAGGAGGTGTGCCGTGTGCAACACGTCCAAGTCATCACATCAGCTCACGGCAGGCTTACTGCAACCACTAGCCATCCCTCAACGGCCCTGGTCCCATATCGCCATCGATTTTATTACCGACCTGCCCAAGTCCGATAACTGCACCGTCACCCTCACAGTCATAGACCGGTTCTCCAAAGCGTGCCGCCTGATTGCGCTACCCAAGCTACCCACGGCATTTGAGACAGCTGAAACCTTGTGCAGTTATGTGCTCCGGTTCTACGGCATCCCCGAGGACATCGTCTCAGACAGGGGCCCACAATTCACTTCCCGAGTGTGGGCAGCTTTCTTCAAAAGACTGAATATCAACGTCAGCCTTACCTCGGGATACCATCCACAATCCAATGGGCTAACCGAACGTCTCAACCAGGAGCTCACTCACTTTCTCCGTTCCTACTGTCACGATCACCAGACTGACTGGAGCAAATATTTAATGTGGGCAGAATACGCACAGAACTCGCTCATCAAGCCAGCCACCGGTCTCACTCCCTTTCAATGTGTCCTCGGATACCAGCCTCCCCTGTTCCCCTGGTCCGGTGAACCCTCTGATCTACCTGCCGTAGATGATTGGTTCCGTAAGAGCGAGGAAACCTGGAGCGTGGTACACCGCCAGTTACAGAGAGCCATCCGCCGCCAGAATACGGCGTAGACCACATCCTGAATATCAGCCGAGGCAATGGGTATGGCTCTCCACCCGCGACATACGACTCCGTCTCCCCTGCAGGAAACTCAGCCCCAGGTTCGTGGGTCCTTTTAAGGTGCTCAGACAGGTGAATCCTGTTTCCTACCGCCTGGCACTACCACCAGGCTACCGCATTTCTCCCACGTTTCATGTTTCACTCCTTAAGCCTGCCGACGGTCCGAGAGGGGGGGCGAGAGGAAACTGCCGAGCCACCAGCGCCACCGCCCTTGCTGATCGGGGACGAGGTAGCGTACCAGGTTCGCAGCCTCCTTGACTCCAGACGCCGGGGCGGCCAGCTCGAGTACCTGGTCGATTGGGAGGGATACGGCCCGGAGGAACAGTCATGGGTGAGAGCACGAGACATCCTAGACCCCTCACTTACTCCTGAGTTTCACCAGTCCCATCTCGACCTCGCGGGTGGCCCCGGCGGCGTGCTCATCCTCGCTTCGGGAGCTGCTCGCGGGGGGGGCTCTGTTATGAATGAAGCACCTGCCTCGTCTCCTGACCGCCACCAGAGGGAACCTTCACCGAGTTCTAACGACTCCCGAACTACATCTCCCACAAGCCACCACTCTCAGGGTTTATAATGATTTATAATCCCACTCTCAGTGTTTATAATGATATATAATCCCACTCTCAGTGTTTATAATGATTTATAATCCCACTCTCAGTGTTTATAATGATTTATAATCCCACTCAGTGTTTATAATGATTTATAATCCCACTCTCAGTGTTTATAATGATTTATAATCCTACTCTCAATGTTTAATTATAAAGATTTATAATCCAATTTTCACTCTCTGGTGTCACCCAGATGAGGGTGAGGTTCTTTTTTCGGGCTGTTTCTTCATAAGATTTCTTCATTCTTCAAAGTTTCTCCATAAGAAGTCTCTGAGACTTGTTCATTATTGATATGTGAAATGTGCTATACAAATAAAATAACATTTAATTTAATTTTAAAGTTCCAAATAATAATAATAATAATAATAATAATAATAATAATAATAATAATATAAGAGAGAGAGAGAGAAAGAGACTCATTTCATTTTTCATTGTAAAATTGTGCATTATAAATGTTGCCCTTCTATGACATTTAGTTTGATTGTTTAGTAAACAGCAGAAAAGTATTAACTACAACTGAAACTAAATTCAACGTCTGATAAGTTCCTGCAAATGTTACACGCACTCTAAGACACAGAGTGAGATTGGAGTGTGATGGAGATCTGGAGAAGGTTCTCTAATCTGTTTCTCAGCTCAGTTCCATCTGTCTGGATTCAGTGAGAGTGATTATGAGAAGCAGAGAAGCGAGTAATGAAGACAGGAAGTCGCTATAATGCAATTCACTGCTTTAAGGCTTTAAACACTTAGATGTTGAAAGAAACCAAAGATTTCATGCCGCATTTCTGAGTGGAAACAGATTTTGAGATTTTTATGATTCCTTCTAAGTAAAACAACAGGATTATGATCTTCAGAGTCAGTGTAATGAAGTCTTTATGACGATGCACATGACAGCAGTATAGATCAGTGCTGCGTCCTGATTATCTCTAACACACAACAGTTAAAGAAATTATCTTTTTTCTGTCTGCTGATATAAATACAGTCTCTGTACTCGCACCGTATGGAGAACGGACAGACAAACAGACGAGAGCAGTGTGTCAGAGATCAGCTGTAATCATGATGTTATTTATCATCCACACTGCTGAATAAACATGGATCTGAGCTTTAGACTGCAATCAGATCGGTGATTAAAGTTAGTACCGTTAGTGTCTGTAATTATACTGATTCTGAGAAACAGAAAATTAAATCCAGAAAGCAATCAAGAGAACTATTCATGTCAGAGGACAACAAGAGCAAAATAATCTGGTACACCTCACACACCAGGCCTACAGACTGAAGAGCTCAACATTTCATCTTATAAATAAATGTATAATATGTAATCACTCATCAAGTCACAGCATGGTTTTAATAAATAAAAGGTGAAACAAAAGGATGTTCTGGATCCAGTTGTGTTTTATTGTCCTGCTGACTAATAAGTATGGAGCCAGTGTGTTAAGTTCAGAGCCAGTGTGTTAAGTTCAGTAGAATTTGTGAGAATTACAGCAGTGGTGTAGATGCTACATGAAAATCTGTCTCTAACAATTCTACTGAAGAAACGTCGGTGTCAGGGATCAGCGCAGACTTTTGGACACATGCTAATGTTTTTGTTTTTGTCACATGTCTGCCCCGCCTTCGTCTGCCCCTCCCTGTCTCCACACTTGTTCCCCGGCGGCAGCGCCGATGGCAGCGCGGATTCAGTAATTACGTTAGTTCTCCGTGTAGTGTGGATATGTTTGTTTGTCTTCTTCATGTATTAAACCCCTTTCATTTGAAGCTATCCTGTGTACGGGTCTGTCTCCTTCCTTCCGTATCTGGGGGCATGACAGAATGAATCCGCCTTAAGAACCAGCAGACCCAGCAGGATAGCTTCCAGCACGGACCGGCTTTGTTTCCTTCTCCCCCTGGACTGTTCCATCAGTCCTTCCGGCCCTTTTTCTGGTGACATCGCTCCGCATTTCTCCGGTGAGGGAGGCTGCTCGTTT